>NW_006159530.1:5369006-5378620 GCF_000334495.1 Tupaia belangeri chinensis | reverse complement strand
TGTGGGTCTGGGCCCTGATTTGAACCTAAAAAAAAAAAAAAAAAAAAAACTTAAAAAGAGTATCTCTCACTGACAGCTCCGGGCCCAGGAAGGAGGCCTGAGAGGGGAGGTGACCATGGGCTGTGACCCCTCCGCGTAGAGTCCCACGGTTACTCAGCGCCCGGGTGGAAACCGCCCTCCATGCTCCGCCTGCCCACCTGGAACCCAACGCAGCTCCCCGTGGTGCGACTCCGGCCCCCAAACACTCAGGGCCAGGCCCTCCTGCAAAATACTTACGGCAAACAGCTTTACAGTATTTGTACATGTACACAAAAATAGATCCTTTGATGTATATATATGTATTTATAACTGGTTACACGTTGGGTTCATAATTAGGCAACACCAGTAGCAGTTGGCACAGTCTGTCAGCTCGGCTCACGGTCAAGTTCGGCTTCATCTCACCGCTCCAAGGTACAAAAAGGAAAAAAAAAAAAAAAAAAAAAACCACGTTCTCGGATAAACAAAATTTGGAGGAATTTACCAACTCCAGACCAGCTCTTCAAAAGGTCTTGAAGGGAGTGCTATACCAGGAAAACTAAAAAGTCAGACAGACAGTTCTACAAGAACAAAACGCAACCAAGAAAATGGCTCACTTAATGAAAGGAACAGGTACAGAAATATCAATAATTACATTGAATGGCGTCTGCCGCTTAGAGACGCCCCCGTTGAGGATGTCCTGGATGTGCTGCACGATGAGGTTGATGGCCACTGCGGGCAGAGACCAGAGCATTAGGGACATTAGGGACGTTAGGGAGGAGGGCTGAACTGCCCCTGCGCAGGCCGTGGGCTGTGTCCACCTGGGTGGGAGGGCCTCCAGGGCAGTGGCTATGCACCCACGGCAAGTCACTCAACGCACGGTGCTTCGACCGGGTGAAGTGCACTTCCTCACTCTCGGTGTACCATCACCTCACTGCCGACGCCCACCCGGAGCTGTGGTGGCCGGCTGTTCGCCCAGCGCCCAGCCTAAATCCCACGGACCCGATGTCTGGCCGGGGTCCGGCCGATGAGCAGGGAGACCCTTCCACCAGGGGAGCCTACCAGCCCCCCATCCCGGGACTGAACAACCCTCCGGAGGGCCCGCTCCACCCCGCAGATAGAAGTGGGGCTGCCTTGCGTCAGCATTAGAAATGAATTATGCCCGTCGACCCAGGGGTCAATGTCACATGTCACCGAAAATGGAAGACCATTGAAGGCCTCTGGTGGGATACACAACGCAACACAATGTCTCTCCCACACGGTGTCCCCCCAGGCTGGACGCGCCAGTCCAACCACGGGGACAAGGGGCAGACCCTGACGGAGGGCTGGTCCCCACGCCTTGGCCAGTGCTGTAGAAAGCAGGCTCGGGCGTCTCGGGTTAAAGGAGACGGTACACGCCCATGCTAAATTTCCCGAATCCGGTGATAGGCTGTGATTAAGCACGAGAATGCCCGTTCTGAACCAGTGAAGCCGTCTACACAGTGACCGACTCCCACACGGCTCAGCACACCGATAAGCTGTCCACACTGAGGGCAAGTGAGTTCAGCTACAGAGAGAACGAGAAGTCAGGGTCCCCCTACAGACCACCTCCACCCTGTAACCCGCCACGCTGGATCCGGTCCGGAAACATGAAGACCACCAGCCCCTCTAAGGAGGCTGCCATAATGGCAGAGGAGTGTAAATCAGACCAAGAAGGGAGGCCGCTCTTGCTAGAAGGTGGCCACGGGTCCCAGATGCCACGTGCCGCCACAGAGACGAGCGTGGAAGGCAGAGGACGGCCTTCTGTTTCTGCCGGGAAGGCCAGGCTCACGTCTGTCTCCAGACACTGAGACGCCCAGGGTCTGTTCCCCAGCCCAGCCGTGCCCACGCCTTTCGGGCTGTCACAGCCTGGAGGGCGCCAGGTGCACGCAGGCCTGCATGGTCACCACCTCTCACCCCACATCATGACAAAGGGCAGAAGTGACGAACCGCAGGCCGCCACCCCGCCAGGACTCACCCAGATTGTCGGCACCTCTAGGAATGATCACGTCGGCGTACTTCTTTGTCTGCAGAGAAAGCATTAGCAGCGTGTCACCAGAGGCGCTCCAGGGGCAGGGCACGACAGTGCGGGCGCACCTGCGGAGGGGCCTGGCGGGAACCCGGGCCAGACTGCGTGGTTCACTCCGTTAAATTAAACCACCTTGGTCAAAGATGGCCACGGCACCCCACACTTCGATTCCTACGAGTACACTGAGACCGCACGCGTCAGGCCGAGTTCCTGAGCTGGCTGCTGAGCTACAATCACACCAGCCACCCTTCAGTCACTGCAAGCCCACCTTCGGGGCTGTCCCACGGCCTGCCATCACCTGTAACCAGCCCGGCTGTTCCGCTGACTCCTTCACTTCGGGATTTGTACGTCATTCACCTTTTCCGGAACTTAAATACCCAGTCGACCATGAAGCTAGCCAGAGCTCTCTGGGGACCACTGCCCAATTTAAATAATGTGAAGATTTGCTCAATAAAAACTCTACTCTATTAAACTGGCTGTGTTGTGTTTTTGGGTTGTTTTTTTTTGAACTCCTCACAAGCAATTTATCATTCAACGTTTAATTACTTACAGTAGAAATTTTTTAAGGGATTTTTCTATAGAGTGCATGTGCTCGCTGGAGAGACAGAGAGACAGAAAGCGAGAAATCACCCCCTAGGGGGGATGGCCACGCCGCAATCCCTTCTCCTCCTCCATTCTCCTCTCGGGATCCTGGGCACGCGCACCCAGCATGAGGTAAAGCAGCCGGGTCAGGGACTTGAACCGTGGTTGGCCATGTGAGAGTCCAGCGATATAACCATTACACCATCTGCTGGCCCCCTCTGCCATGGATTTTAAGAATCAGCTCTCTCGGGTTCTTGTTAGGATTCAACGCTGCTTCTGTTTACGCCCTGCACAGAGACCCCAAGTTGGATTCCAAACACCTCACTGGCTTCCCCGCCAGGATACACAATGAACGAGACGATCCCACACTTCATAGGGGATCAGTGTGGGGCTGGTGCGGTGGCTAGGGCACGGGATTCCCACACCAGACTGCGGTTCAAGTTCCGGACCTGACAGCTTTGCTTCCTCACTTCTCTGTCTCTCTCTCTCTCTGGTGAGCAAACATGCTCTATAGCAAATTAAAAAAAAATAATAATGAATGAAATTAAATGAATAAAGGGGGTCAGTTCACCCTGAACTTCCACATACAGATCGGGGTGACCCAGAAAACATGCTCCCCCTGACGCCAGGTTTTGTTGACTCTGCTATTCTGCAGAATTCATTGAAAACAGAACAAAATTAAGGCCATAGTCATACACATTTTTTCTTTGAACTGAGTTCGTGTGGACGGTTCTGAAGTAACTGCACCCTGGGGTAACCTGAGTTCAGCAAAGGTGCCTGAGTGCACGGGCGTGCTGCCCTGCATGTCCAAGCCAGAACTGGGGGGCCTGCAGCAGACTCAGCGCCAACTGGGCCTCACTCATCAGCCTGCCTCACGCTCTTGGGAGGAGTGGGCCCTCCTGAGCAGGGTCGCTGGGTGTTGGAATGGAGCAGGGACAACCCAGGAAAGGCTTCAGGCCCAGCAGCCAGGCGGCACCGCAGAAACCAGCACCAACGCCAGCAGAGCCGAGAGCACCCTGTGTCCTACGCAGACGAAGGGGGGCCTCAGCCTCTCAGCTCCTCAGCACCTCTGCCTCTTCCCAGCCCCCACGGGGCAGTGACGGGACACCAAGCCTACTCGGGCTGGGCCAGGCAGTGGAACAGTGCTGACACGACTGGACCCACATGAGAAGGCCCTGGGTTATGAACCACGCCAGACACATGTGGCACGCCCTGACACAGGATGGCTGACACTCAGGGACTGTGCTGTGAGGCCCTATGGGAGTGCCTGGTCTCTTGGCGGGAAGGGCAGGGAAGGGCAGGGCAGGAGGAAGAGCAGAGCAGAGCAGGGCAGGGCAGGGCAGGGCAGGGCAGGGCAGGGCAGGGCAGGAGGAAGGGTAGGGCAGAGCAGGACAGGCTGAGTAGGAGGAAGGGCGGGGGAGGGGATGGGGAGGGAGGGAGGGAGGAAGTTAGGAAGAAGGAAGACCAGTTTAAGGAGTACTGGGCTGACCCTGCTAGCTAATGAAAGTCAACCTGCTAAGAGAGTTAAAGAAGCAAAGACAGTTGGGGCTAATATTTCACCAGAAGAGGAAGAAGAACAAGTTATGAGGATAAACGGAGGCACCATACCAGCCTTGGCCTACCCTGCTCCAAGGCCACCAGATTCCAGTCTCCCGGAAGTCTCATGGTCTCATTCAAAATCGGGGTAAGGCTCCACAGCTGGAGCCTCCTTATCACGGTGGCCAGGAGGAGGCGGCACCCTGACGCGGGATAGGGCTCGCCTGAGTGTGGTCTTCCCGAGCAGGGCCGTCCCACACTGTCCTCACCCTCGCGTCTCTGGAGACGTCCCAGCTTGCTGTCTGTCTTTCCCCAGGAAGCAGAGGCTGGCTCCTCCCCAGAGAGCTCATGGCTGGCTGCTGCGGGGGTACTGCTACCCTGTGGCAGCGGGAACCCCAGCAGCTCATTCCAGCGCGGACCATCACCAGATGGACTTGCGGGCAGGGCTGGCCCGCTGTGGGGACAGCAGTGGTTCAGAAAACACGTGAGCCCGGCCCTGCCCCAACCGTCTAGACCCTCAGAAAACCCAAAGTAGCCGAGCTTCAAAGGGGACACAACTTTGGTGAAGGGTCTCATGCTGTCCCACCAAGCCACTGCGGGCCGTGCTGGGAATTAAAACAGCCAGCCTGGGACCAGCAGTTGGCGTAATGGCTATGTCGCTGGACTCCCGTGTAGTCGACCGTGGTTCGAGTCCCGGACCCGGTGGCTTAAACTCACGCCGGGCACGTGTGCATGCATGCCCAAGATCCCGAGAGGAGGATGGAGGGGAAGGGATTGCGGCGTGGCCATCCCCCCTGGGGGTGATTTCTCACTTTCTATCTCTCTGTCTCTCTCTGTCTTTCTGGCGAGCGCATGCACCCTATAGCAAAAACCTCTCCCAAAAAAAGAAAGAAGAAAAAAAAAAAAAAACAGCCTGCCTAGGGTCGGCTTGGTGGTGTGGCAGTAATACAATGCTCAGGCAGCATGGGATCCAGAGGGAAGGTCATGGGTTCAGTCCCCTGGTCAGCCTGTATATGGCAGGCATGTGGCTGTGACCCTGGCTGGCTGAGACTGGGTGGGGACACAGTGAGACCCTACAGTGTGCTTGTCTGTCTCTTTCTTCTTTCTCTCTGTCTCACACTTTCATGAAAGAAACATACTTTCTATCCTCCTCTCAGGATCTTGGGCACACATATACCTAGCGTGAGGTATAAGCCACCCGGTCCGGGACTTGAACTGGGTCCAGAGTCCAGTGACATAACCATTATGCCATCTGCTGGTCCCGAGAAACAACAACTTTTTAATAATTAATTAAAAGTTTAAAATGCCCAGCCTAGGTGCCGTCACCCTACTGGAAAAGTCATGATGTATGTTATTTTACGCAAAAACCGCACCACGACCCCTCTGACGTTTATAACAGCATGTCCCAGTACACTGAGCTACAGGGCTGGGAGCCGCACACCGACGTGGGTTCGGATCCCGCCACTCACACAGCCATCTAAGGTCCCGTCGAGCTGGAGGGCTGGGGCAGGGGGTCACAGCGGGACGAGACCCTGTGGAGAGGGCTTTCTTACCCTCTCTTGCATGTATACAGGTCCTCTAGTATTAAAAATAAATAAAATAATCAAACAGCCAGCTTAGGACGGACAGGACCCTGCAGGGCCACCCTGAGGACGAAGGGCGGGGAGACCTCCCAGGCAACACAAGGTCTGAAGGCTGCTCTGCTGGGACTTGAGAGGAGCAGGGCCAGGGGTCTCTCTGCGGAGACCACCCGCTTAGACCCCTTTAGCTGCATCACGGCGCCTGAAATTCTATTAACACGGCCAGGAAGAAGCACGCCAAGAACAGAACTCACTGGCAGGCAGAACTCCTCGAAGGCGGGCTTGACAAACATGATGTACTGAGACAGGATCTGTTCCAGGTCCCTCCCTCTTTCGCTGATGTCCCTCAATACTGCAAGGGAAGGAAAAACAGGAATTACACAGACGGCACAGGGGCCACCCGGGTCCACCCTCCACCAGGCATTCCGGGCGCAATGGCTCCTAAGTGCTCCGGATGATTCAGAAGCCGGAGCCCCAGGAGACTTGCCCCAAAGCAGAGCAGGAGCAGCTTCAGAAAAAAAACAAGCTACACATCACACATGTTGGCGTTGTACTGCAGCCACGCTCTGCTACAGACAAGCAAAAGGTAACACCGAGGCTGCCCCGCAGGGCTGACGACCAAGCGACACTGCAGTGTGACCCCCACCGGCAGGACAGCCAGGAGATGGACACAGGCTGGCCCCGCTGAGAGGGCGGTGCCTCCTCCTGGCCCTGCGTGCACAGGCCCCGCCCACCTCCCCACAGCCGGGCCCTGGCAACTGAGCCAGGAAGCCTGGTGGAAACAAACTATCTTGTATCTTTTTCCCCCACTCAGTGTCTGGACTTGGGCCAGCACTCTTTTTTTTCTTTGGTTGTTGTTGTTGTTAAGAGTCTTTTTGGGGGGCCAGCAGGTGGCACGGTGGTTAAAGCACTGGTTCCCACATGGCCAATTCTGCGGCCAGTTCTGCGGTCTGAGTCCCAGACCTGGCATCTTGAAAAACACACAGGGTATGTGTACACGCATGCCCCAAATCCCAAGAGAACAAAGGAGAAGGCTCTGTGGCAGGTCCACCCCCCAAGGGTGCTCACTTTCCCTCTCACTCTGGAAAGTGCACACACCCTGTGGCAAAGATCTTTTCAAGAGTATTGTCAGTTATGGAAAGGCATGGTCAGGCTGCTTCCGCCCCATGCAGTGGTCCCCCGTGCCGTGGTTCTCCCTAAGTGGTGGGCTTGGAAGGAGGTTCTCTTAAAATATGCCCTGCCTACATATGTCACTTCCAGTATCAGCTGAGACCCAGCCACTATGGCACGGTGGTGACAGGAGTGCCCTGAAAGGCTGGAAGCCACATGGCAACCACGGGTTTGGGTCCCCAGGGTCAACCTGAAAGCACACTGAGCACCCGGAAGGGCTGGGGGAAGGGGACCCAGCGTGGATAGGGCCAGGGTGGCATGGTGGTGAATGCACTAGGTCCCACATGACCAACCGCTGGTTCGAGTTCCGGATCCAGACGCTTGAAATCACGCCAGGCTTGGGTGCATGCATGCCCAAAATCCCAAGAGGGAACTGGAAGAGAAGGGACTGCTGTGTGGTCATCCCCCTTGGGGAGTGATTTCACGCTTTCCCTCTCTCTGGTGGGCGCACATGCTCTGTATCAAAATTAAAACTAAACTAAACAAACAAACAAATAAGAAATACTATAGAAACGGCCTCTCCCTCTTGGGCACACACATGTTCCAATCATAAAAATAAATAAGTAGGGACCGGCAGGTGGCGTGGTGGTTGAGGGCGCTGGACTCCCACATGGCCAACCACAGTTTGAGTCCTAGACCTGGTGGCTCACTCTCTGTCTCTCGCTGTACCTCTCTGGTAAGTAAGTCACTTTCTCGCTTTTTCACTTTGTCTCTCTAGACCTCTCTGGTAGGAAGGGAAGGAGGAAGGAGAGAGAGAGAAAGGAAGGGAGGGAGGGAGGGAGGGAGGAAGGAAGGTAAATAAAAATAATTCTTTTAAAAACAAATAAATATAGCCAAGCTGGAAGCCCTTCCCCGCCCCTACCCTAAGTTTATCATGCCCACCCATGACCACCCACAATGACCCCATGGCTCCTCCTCAGCCAGTCCTCGGTTAACACACTAAGGCCCAGGGACCCACCAGATCGGACACGAGGCCCGGCCGTGGGTGACCACCGTACGGCCCTCTAAGTAAGGCTGCACCTGTGTGCACTTGTGCATGCGCACACACGGGGGCCTGGGGAGCCCGCCCTGCAGAGCGGCACTAAGGCCACTGCCTCCGGGCTCTCACGCCGCCCCTTGGTCCACACAGTCCTGGCAATGAGATGGCTGCCTGGTGCACCAGGACTTGCCTGGCACCCCCACCCACCCGGCCACCCATGGCAATGCCACCTCCAGCCAGGAAACATCTTCCCCAGTCCTGCCGCAGAGGCCTGGTCCTGCCGCCCCCGCTGCCCCCGCTGCCCCCGTGGGCTCAGACCAGCACACGTGGTGTGGGTCCACTGTGGCTGAAGCACACGGTGGGCAGGCGTAACCTCTGGGTCTCCACGTCTCCAGCCAGAGACCGAAGAACAAAGGGACCCAGATCAAAAGGGTATCCGAGATCAAAGGGCACACACACACGTGCACACGCCTGCACTAGGGCAGCTCCTCCCGAGCCCTGCCAGGCCTGACGCTGGGTTTGCCCCACAAGACACGCTCCTCACACAAGTGCTGCGGCTTCACACTGTGAGGAGCTCCGTCACACCCAGCACACGTGTGCAAGCGCACACACAGGTGCACCCTCCTCATACAGCCCGCCTCCTGCCCTCGGCCCGGGCCTCCGACTCTTGGGTGGCCTCACCTGCTCCATCCCATGGAGAAGACAGTGGGCAGGCGGAAGGCAGGCCGGAGGGGACCCACCACTAACTCCTACCTCTGTGACCAGGGACAGTATTATCCTCTCTTAAAAAGTGGGTTACTGGGCCAGCAGATGGCGTAGCAGTTACATCAGTAGACTCCCACACGGCCAATCGTGGTTCGAGTCCTGAAGCCTGCGTTGGGCGTGTGCACGTGCCCAAGATCCCGGGAGAAGGATGGAGAAGGGATTGCAGAATGGCCCTCCTCCTGGGGTGATTTCCCACTTTCCCTCTCACTGTCTCTCTCTCAGGCAAGCACATGTGCCCCAAGTCCAAAACCTCTAAGACAGAAAACAAAATCTTAAATAGTGGTTTATTTCTTCCCGAGGGAGGAGAGAGGAGGTACCCCATCAGGGCCTCCACGCCTTGACCCAGCCAGCCAGCCGGCCTGCGTCACAGACACACATGTGCCCGCCATGCGCAGCGATACCCGGACACACACCTGGGACCTACCGCAGGGTTTCAGCACTGCAGAGCGCCGTGGTCCCACCGTGGCACCAGGGCTGGCCAAGCCACCTCACCCCCTGATTCTCGCTTTTCCTCGCTCAAAGACACTCTAAGACAGTCCCTTCCTCCTGAGGCCACTGTGTGGGGATGCAGGAGGTAAGCACCAGTTCCAGGCATGGTGGCCCCAGAGACACACTAGTTTCCATGGTGACAGCAGGAACCTGGGACTCAGACAAGCTGGGTAGACCCCCCCTGGGGGCAGGAGAGCAGCCCGCTGGGAGGGCAGGGTGTGCCTGGAGGGCACGGCCAACAACCCACAGGAAGACAGTGAGAGAGAGAGCCGGAGATGGGGAGGAGTCTGGCTGCAGTTTCCACTGTGAAAAGGAAACAGGAAATGGGACGCTGGACATGGGAAAGCAAAGGGCAGAGCCCATCTGCCTCGGGCTTTCAACAGCGCCCCCACCTGGAACTCCCAGGGTAACGGCCGGCCAGCGCCCAGCCCCAAATACAGGCAGGAGACAG
>NW_006159530.1:5368295-5368665 GCF_000334495.1 Tupaia belangeri chinensis | reverse complement strand
GTTCAAATCCCAGACCCAGCAGCTTAAACTCATGCCAGGCGTGTGTGCATGTGTGCCTAAGATCCCGGGAAGAGAAAGGAAGAGAAGAGATTGCAGCGTGGCCATCACCCCGGGGGGTGATGTCTCACTTTCTATCTCTCTGTCTCTCTGGTGAGCGCATGTGCCTTATAGCAAAAACCTCTAAAAAAAGAAGCAGCAGCAGCGGTCCACCCAGGCAGCCTCGGGAGAGGCAGAGGCTGGAGAACTAGCTCTAAGAAATCCCTGGAGAGGCCCCATCATGGCAGGACTCCTTTTGCATGGAAGGACCCCAGTACAAGAAGGGAGAGAGAGGCAGCGCTGCCGGGGCCAGGTGGTGGAGGCCGGGTGGTGG
>NW_006159530.1:5364617-5368277 GCF_000334495.1 Tupaia belangeri chinensis | reverse complement strand
GGGGGCTGGGTGGTGAGGGCCAGGTGGCGGGTGCACTGTGGCCAGAGCTGCAGACCAAGTGCCACGGACTCCACTTGCAGTCCGTGGGATGAGACCACTAAATGGGCACACCACAGACTTGTCTCTCAGCCAGGAGAGAAACATGTCCAGCCTTCATCTGCCCGGTGACACAGGACGGGTGCCATCTTTCCTCACAGTGACAGAGGACGGGTGCCATCTTCATTCACATTTCCCTCCCTCTTGCACTCTATGAAGACTCGAACCCTGATCTCCTTCCACTGCTCTATGTCCCTGTCCCCACTCCTCAGCCACTGCTGGATCCTGCGGATTCCAGCTGCTACACTAACACCCTGTCACCCTCCCCACCTACCTCCCCTCAGCCTCCCAGTCAGAATCAGCACAACAACCTCCACGGTGCAGCTGCCGTCGGGCACCCCAGTAGCTCACGCCTGGGCGCAGAGCCCCGCCTGGGGCACTCCCCTCTGCCCACCGGGAACCAGGTTCAGAGCCCCAGGTGGCTCCCCTCTGCCCACCGGGAACCAGGTTCAGAGCCCCGGGGGTGCTCCCCTCTGCCCACCAGGAACCAGGTTCAGAGCCCCGGGGGTGCTCCCCTCTGCCCACCCCCCACTGCCTGCCAGGAACCAAACTGGGAGGCTCAGTCAGCACAGCTCAGCCCCAGGCCACTCTCCAGTCTCTCCCGCCCTGCTGCCCACACCTGCGCTGTGTGCCACGTTTAATGACCATGGCATCTCCTGCCCTAGTGTCTCCACGTCCCGCCCCTGCTCCAGCCTCTCTGCGCAGGGTCCTGCAGAGCTCAGTCCCCGGGCTCAGCCCCAGCCAGTGGGCGTGGCTGCACCCTGGGCAGAGGCAGGGTCTCTGGATGGGCGCACACGCTGTTACACACTCCGTCGGCCCGCAGGGGGCACTGCCACGTCTGCACCTGAGCTGATGCCAACAATGACGCGGCCCCCACAGACCTCTCTGGCTCCTCCTCTGGCCTGCAGGGTGAGCTGCCAGTGCCGAGGCCGCAGGGGAGATCCCAACCCCAGATGCCCTGCACCGAGCTCCCAACGAGGCGCCCTGACGTGGGTTCCTTGTGGAAAAAGATCTCAAGGAACTCGGCACTGAACAGACCTCTTCCCAGCAAAACCAGAGCGTCAGCTTCACATTGCATGGCGGTGACCTCACGGGCCTCGCCTTATCCAAAAGGGTAAGTGACTAATCCCTTCTCAAACAGCACCAAGCTGGGCAGCAGGATTTCCGGAGCAGGACTGACGCAGCCGGGCTGTGCCACGTGACCGTCCACAGTGAGGCACACCAGCTTCAGGTGGGGAGGGGCCTGTCGCAGGCTCCCAGCCCGGCTCCGCCCCAGGCCACCAGTGGCCTGGGGCACGCACCTCTGCGGGAGAGCCGGGTGTCCGCGTCCGTGTCCACGAAGAGCTTCATCTGGAACAGGTCCCGCACCTCCTGGGAGTAGAAGGCCAGGATGCCTTCGAAGAGCACCACGTCTGCTGGGTACACGGTGACCGTCTCCTCCTTCCTGGGAGCACAGAGCGGGAGACACGGGTTAAGTGGAGTCACCTGGACGCACTACCGGGGCGGGGGAGCAGAGGGAGGCGAGTTGGAGCCAGAGCCAGCACATCTGGCCACATCTGGCTACGGGCGCTCTGGGCTCCTGCCCTGTCCAACTTCAAGCAGGGAGGGGCGGTCTGGCTGATGCAGCCCCAAGGAGCCCTCAGACCACACCAGACGGCCAGACAGGGCAGCCAGGGCTGGACGGGGTGTCCTCTGACCAGTCGTTCTGGCAGAAACGGGCGGGCAGCCCTCTCCCTGGAACACGGGCCCAGCCGCCGGAAGGAGAATGAAGACCCACAAAAGCCGATGTGATTTCTCTCTCCTTCAGAGGAGCGCAGCATGCCTGGCGGTTACGTAACCTATCACTGAACTGTAAACAGACCCACGCTCTCTGCACAGCCCTGCACCTCCAGACCAGAGGCCACCGACAGCAGGGGAGGGCAGAGGACTCCCGGGAAAGAGGGCGAAGACAAGGCATGGCCGTGGGGTCCAGAATCCTGAGTTCTGCCCGGTCGGGATCCACGTCAGGCTGGAACGGTGGCCGTGGGCCAGGCCAAGCTCCCCAGGCCTCCTCAGCCCTGCCACTAAAACAGGGATGTGTGTTACCTCGGGGACCCCAAGGCGGACACTGTGAACATGGCTTCCTAAGCCCTGGTACCGGACAGTGGCCCAGTGGTGAAACCCACACTGTGAGGCTGACCCACACCGATGGTCCCAGGTCACAGCCAGTGACTCCCAGGAGGCCAGGCACGCATCACGGTGTCGCATGTGAAGGCTGGCCTGCCTTGCCTCGGCTGTCACTGTCTTCTCGACCTCTGACCCCATCCTGGAACCGCCTGACACACCGCCCATGCCCCTCGCCCACTCACGGAAGGGGAAGGACCGTTATCGCCGTCCTGCCCAGAAGACTAGCGAGAATCTGTGAATAAGATCTTTTCTTTCCTTTTCTTCATTTTAAATTTGCCATAGGGCACCTGTCCTTGCCAGAAAGAGGGAGAGGGAGGGAAGGAGTGGGGTGATGAGAAAGCACCCCCCTGGGGAACGACCACACCACATTCCCTTCTCCATGCATGCACACCCCCGGCGTGCTTTTCAAGCCACCGGGTCCAGCACTCGAACCACATGGTCGGCCATGTGTGTCTTAACCTCCACGCACCTACTGGCCCCAAAAACCAATTGTGTAGCCACAAGGAGGATGCCGCCAGAGCTCCCCTCCCACACGCACTGTCTGGTCCCGTGAGCGCAGGCCCTGAGCTTGCGTCAGAGCTGTGAGGCGGCACGTCAGGTAACTGCCACGTAGCAGATAGGGAGCACGGAACACAGCAGGACGGACACGTGCCGTCAGGACAGTCTCTAGCCATGGTGCAGGGGTTGCCTGGATGCACCTGGTCACTGGAAAGCTTGTATTTACTGGGTTTTTTATTTTTTATTTTTTATTTGACTGGAGAGAGACAGAGAGAAAGGGAAAGTGAAAAAGCAAGCTGCCAGATCCAGGGCCTGAACCACAGATGGCCATGTAGAAGCCCAGCACCTTAACCACCTGCCGACCCTCTCTGGAGAGCTTTTAGAGAGATCACACCCAGGGATGAGTACAGACGGGGACAGTAGGGAGCCACCGACAGTGCTGATGCAGGAGAGGGTGGCGGGAACAGGATCTGCGGTGCCACTCAGGAGGGAGCCTTTGGAGCAGGCGGCGAGAGGTGGGCAAGGCCTGAGGAGGCAGTGGGGAGAGGGGGCGACGGGGCAGGGCTTAGCCAGTGCATGGTGGTTATGTTGCTGGACTCCCACGTGGCCAACCATGGTTAATGGGTTAACGTCTCAGATCCAGCGGTTTGAAAACCACAGCGGGCATGTGTGTGTGTGTGCCCAAAATCCCAGGATAATGAAAAAGGGACTCCCGTGTGGCCATCCCCCTGGGGGGGCAGGGGTGATGTGTCACTTGACTCTCTGGCAAACGCCTGCACTCTACAGCAAAGATCTCTAAAACCAGAGATCGCAGCTGGACACCACCTGCGCACCCGGCCCCACGCTGATTAAATGGCCTGGGGGGGCCAGCACTCTGCTGTGCGCACAAGCCCCAAGGTC
>NW_006159530.1:5347643-5364483 GCF_000334495.1 Tupaia belangeri chinensis | reverse complement strand
GAGCCCCACCAGCTTCGGGGGGGGGGGGGCCTGTCGCAGGCTCCCAGCCCGGCTCCGCCCCAGGCCACCTGCGGCCTGGGGCACGCACCTCTGCGGGAGAGCCGGGTGTCCGCGTCCGTGTCCACGAAGAGCTTCATCTGGAACAGGTCCCGCACCTCCTGGGAGTAGAAGGCCAGGATGCCTTCGAAGAGCACCACGTCTGCTGGGTACACGGTGACCGTCTCCTCCTTCCTGGGAGCACAGAGCGGGAGACACGGGTTAAGTGGAGTCACCTGGACTCACTACCGGGGCGGGGGAGCAGAGGGAGGCGAGTTGGAGCCAGAGCCAGCACATCTGGCCACATCTGGCTACGGGCGCTCTGGGCTCCTGCCCTGTCCAACTTCAAGCAGGGAGGGGCGGTCTGGCTGATGCAGCCCCAAGGAGCCCTCAGACCACACCAGACGGCCAGACAGGGCAGCCAGGGCTGGACGGGGTGTCCTCTGACCAGTCGTTCTGGCAGAAACGGGCGGGCAGCCCTCTCCCTGGAACACGGGCCCAGCCGCCGGAAGGAGAATGAAGACCCACAAAAGCCGATGTGATTTCTCTCTCCTTCAGAGGAGCGCAGCATGCCTGGCGGTTACGTAACCTATCACTGAACTGTAAACAGACCCACGCTCTCTGCACAGCCCTGCACCTCCAGACCAGAGGCCACCGACAGCAGGGGAGGGCAGAGGACTCCCGGGAAAGAGGGCGAAGACAAGGCATGGCCGTGGGGTCCAGAATCCTGAGTTCTGCCCGGTCGGGATCCACGTCAGGCTGGAACGGTGGCCGTGGGCCAGGCCAAGCTCCCCAGGCCTCCTCAGCCCTGCCACTAAAACAGGGATGTGTGTTACCTCGGGGACCCCAAGGCGGACACTGTGAACATGGCTTCCTAAGCCCTGGTACCGGACAGTGGCCCAGTGGTGAAACCCACACTGTGAGGCTGACCCACACCGATGGTCCCAGGTCACAGCCAGTGACTCCCAGGAGGCCAGGCACGCATCATGGTGTCGCATGTGAAGGCTGGCCTGCCTTGCCTCGGCTGTCACTGTCTTCTCGACCTCTGACCCCATCCTGGAACCGCCTGACACACCGCCCATGCCCCTCGCCCACTCACGGAAGGGGAAGGACCGTTATCGCCGTCCTGCCCAGAAGACTAGCGAGAATCTGTGAATAAGATCTTTTCTTTCCTTTTCTTCATTTTAAATTTGCCATAGGGCACCTGTCCTTGCCAGAAAGAGGGAGAGGGAGGGAAGGAGTGGGGTGATGAGAAAGCACCCCCCTGGGGAACGACCACACCACATTCCCTTCTCCATGCATGCACACCCCCGGCGTGCTTTTCAAGCCACCGGGTCCAGCACTCGAACCACATGGTCGGCCATGTGTGTCTTAACCTCCACGCACCTACTGGCCCCAAAAACCAATTGTGTAGCCACAAGGAGGATGCCGCCAGAGCTCCCCTCCCACACGCACTGTCTGGTCCCGTGAGCGCAGGCCCTGAGCTTGCGTCAGAGCTGTGAGGCGGCACGTCAGGTAACTGCCACGTAGCAGATAGGGAGCACGGAACACAGCAGGACGGGCACGTGCCGTCAGGCCAGTCCACAGCCATGGTGCAGGGGTTGGATGCCGCCAGAGCTCCCCTCCCACACGCACTGTCTGGTCCCGTGAGCGCAGGCCCTGAGCTTGCGTCAGAGCTGTGAGGCGGCACGTCAGGTAACTGTCACGTAGCAGATAGGGAGCACGGAACACAGCAGGACGGACACGTGCCGTCAGGACAGTCTCTAGCCATGGTGCAGGGGTTGCCTGGATGCACCTGGTCACTGGAAAGCTTGTATTTACTGGGTTTTTTATTTTTTATTTTTTATTTGACTGGAGAGAGACAGAGAGAAAGGGAAAGTGAAAAAGCAAGCTGCCAGATCCAGGGCCTGAACCACAGATGGCCATGTAGAAGCCCAGCACCTTAACCACCTGCCGACCCTCTCTGGGGAGCTTTTAGAGAGATCACACCCAGGCATGGTGGTTATGTTGCTGGACTCCCACGTGGCCAACCATGGTTAATGGGTTAACGTCTCAGATCCAGCGGTTTGAAAACCACAGCGGGCATGTGTGTGTGTGTGCCCAAAATCCCAGGATAATGAAAAAGGGACTCCCGTGTGGCCATCCCCCTGGGGGGGCAGGGGTGATGTGTCACTTGACTCTCTGGCAAACGCCTGCACTCTACAGCAAAGATCTCTAAAACCAGAGATCGCAGCTGGACACCACCTGCGCACCCGGCCCCACGCTGATTAAATGGCCTGGGAGGGCCAGCACTCTGCTGTGCGCACAAGCCCCAAGGTATGCGTAACACGGGGCGGTGCAGGAACACCAGCTGTCAGAAAGCCCAGTGCACCCAATGTGGTTGAGGGTACGGAAGCAACTGGGGGAGAGCTCAGGAGGGCAGTGGACAGCAGAAGGATCCATGGGAGAGCACGCCCTGGCCACTGCCCTGTGCTCCAGGACTCCGGGCTCTGCCTGATGGCGCACCAACAGGACGAGGGCTCCGCCAGCTCTACAGGCACCAGTGCACGAGCAGAGCTGGCCGGAGGCCCAGCTGGTAAACGGCGAGGAGCAGGCCTGCCGGTGCTGCCGCCTGAGGTGCAGGAACCCACCTCCCCAAGTCCATGTGTCGGTCGAGGTGAGAGAAGCTTTCAAACAGCTCAGAGCTAAAAATACCAGCTGAGCAACTCCCAGCCCAGAGTGTGGGCCTGACATAACAGGCCGTGTAGGAGCGGAGTCTGGCTGGGAAGTCCCCAAAAAACTCGGCCAGAACCTGGTCCAACCAGCTTGTTCGGCTCGAGGAAGGGAAAACCGGAAGGGCACACGTGTGACTCTGTGTCCTCCAGGTCCTGGTCCACAGTGGGGCGGGTCAGTGAAGCCTTAACAGCTGGGTGCCCGGCGGGCCACCCCTGAGATGTGGGGAGAGGGGGTGGGTTGGCTGTGTCAAAGGCGATCAGAGGGTCTCAGAAGACAGGCTCTGGGCCAGGGAAGGGCACAGTTTGAAAAGTCGGGAGGAACAGTGAGACAGGCGTGTCCCGGGAGTTCTGCGGGGTTTCCTTCGTGACGACATGAGGTCCATGGAGCTCACACTGCACAGACCACTCCACCCCACCGCCATCGAGCAGCTCTGCACTGGCTAAGCCCTGCCCCGTCGCCCCCTCTCCCCACTGCCTCCTCAGGCCTTGCCCACCTCTCGCCGCCTGCTCCAAAGGCTCCCTCCTGAGTGGCACCGCAGATCCTGTTCCCGCCACCCTCTCCTGCATCAGCACTGTCGGTGGCTCCCTACTGTCCCCGTCTGTACTCCCCCCTGAGGTCTGTCTGTCCTCCACAAGCTGAGGCCTGCCTCCCTCTCCAGCCTCCTCGACCTGCCGCTCCGCCCAGGCCCACCACCCTACCCGAGATACCTTCCTATCCTGCACCTTGGAAACCTCTCCTCACTCACTCCTTCCGCCGCCACTCCACCCCTCTACCCTCCTTGACCCATGCCCAGCCCCCACCTTCCTGCTCCCGGCAGCGAGCCCGGGCAGGCAGAACCCCTGTCCTTCCGCAGGTGCCCACCCTGGAGTGGAGGTGTAAGCCACACCATCCGTGTCGGCGTGACCCCCCCACCGCAGCCTCTGGAGCCCTTCCCGACAGGGTCCCCCCCACGGAGTCCCGGGTCACTCTGCCAGCCAGACTTCGAAGAGCCCATGCGGGAAATCCCCAGTGGTGGCTGTGATGAGATACGGAGCCGCAGAGACTGCACGACGCCGGCCACGATGCCGTGGCCCAGATGCAGCCGTTTCCTGGACGCTACCCCAAGCCCCAGCTTCTGCTCCTGGACTCGGGACGGTGTTCTCAGAGCCCTGGCTGCGACCTCTCAGCCCCGACAGTCCAGCCAGCTCCAACTCCCTGCTAAAGCCCTGTACCCTGCACTGCGGGGTGGTGTGGCTAGGAAGAGACTGACAGCAGAGGAGGGGCGCACAGCACATCCCTGTGCGGCCCACGCACCCAGCGTCCTGCCCCAGAGCAAGTGCTTGAGCAGACGCAGGGAGGGGTGGAGGCGAGGGCCTCACAGAACGCCCAGACCCAGCACACACGCTCGGGCTCCTGTTCCTCTCCAGCTCGCTGCTGCCCTCAGTTCTGGCCCAGGAGGAAGGGGCAGGATCTGTGTGTGCTGAGACGTGTCCTGGAGGAGCACACGGGAGAGAAGATGGGCCTGGTGGTGGGACATGGGGGGGAGGGGCGGGCCAGGGGGTGGGGCAGCGGGGAGAGGACGGGCCGGGCAGCGGCACAGTGGGGAGGCGAGGAGAGGACGGGCCCGGCCGTGAGGCAGCTGGATCTACACAGAGGGTGCAGGGAGGGGAAGGTCCTGGGGCACCATCCTGGGGCACATGAGGTGAGCACAGCTCATGGCAATCTGCACTGCCAGGACTGGGGTGGATCACACAGGGCACCAGGACCCTGGGGTGAGCCTCTCTCCCCATCTCATGGAAGAAATAAACATTAAAAAAGAAAAAAAAAAGTTTGGGGGAACCAGCATATGATATAGTGGTTCCGTTGCTGGGCTCCCGGTCATTGACCGTGGTTCGAGTCCCAGACCCGGCAGCTTGAAGCTCCACCAGGCACGTGTGATGTGTGCCTATGATCCTGAGAGGAGACTGGAGAAGGGACTGCGGCGTGGCCATACCCCTGGGAAGTGGGGATTTCTCGCTTTCTGTCCCTCTGGTGAATGCACACGCCCTACGGCAAAAATTATATCTTAAAAAGGGGGGGGGGTGGGAGAAAGTTGAGATTGAGTTTGTAATTATAGAAACATCTAGTAGGAGAAGGATGTATGTGTTCTATTATAATTTCCCATTCAAAAACTATTCAACTAGGGGCCAGCAGGTGGCATGGTGGTTAAGGCGCTGGACTCCCACGTGGCTGGGACTGGTTCAAGTCCCGGTCCTAACAGCTTGAAAACCACAGCAGCCATGGTATATATGCCGAGTCCTGAGAGGAGACTGGAGAGGGGACTGCAACATGGCCACCTCCCGGGGATGATTTCTCACTTTCCCTTCCTCTCTCTAGCAAGTGCACACACCCTTTGGCAAAAAGCTTAAAATAAATAAATAAATAAACTCAGGATAGAACGGGGGTCCAGCTTTGTGGGGACAGACGGGAGTGAACAGATCTACAGTGGCTGAAGGCCACACAGCCCACCACAGATTCAGGCCCCACACTGACCTGAACGCACAGGGCATGTGCTTGGGGTCCCGACCACCCAGAGGGCTAAGGGAGGGGGCCGCAGTGAGATGAGGCCCTTGAGGGTCCCTGTGTCTGCCTGTCTGTCTCTCTCCCTCTCCCCCACACATTATCCTTCACGAAACCAACAAACTAACTTTTAAAGAAGAGAGACAATGGGACAAAAGGGCAGGAAAGGAGAATGAGAAGGACACGGGAGAAACTTCCAGAACAGCCCACAGGTAACGGCACCTGCTGAGAAGCTGCTAGCCCAGAGCGTGGAAGGCGCTGTGCACGGCGGTGATGTGCCAGGAGCTCAGCGGCTGGACCTGGAGTTCCCAGGAGGCTTGTGTTCAAACAGAGAGCCGCCCCGTGAGGAGCCTGGGGCCATGCTGCAGGGCTGCACCCTCTGGGAGCCCACTGCCACCCGAGGGAAGAGGTCCAGCCATCACCCGGTCCTCCCTGGGCTCTTTAACTAGAAGCTTCCCTGGAGACGACTGGTTGGATTTGCTGGAGCAGCTTTCTGGAGGGTCTGGTCAGTTCCGAGCTCAGCACCTGGCCCGTCCCCATGGTCCCAGGCCAGCAAACAACGAGCCGAAAGAACAGCTTCCTTTGTTCTCCCTGCCCTTCCTCGACTGCTCCCCCCTGCAGCCTGTTCCAGGAACAATAGCTCCAGGACACAGGTCCGAACAGACGTGCAGTCCTGCACCCTGAGCCGTCCCTCGGAGTCCATGAGACAGATGGCCAGACAGACATTCCTGGAAAGCCTGGATGAACTCCCCAACCTGTGCAACGGCCCGTCCACGAGGCTGCAGGGCGGCGGGCAGCGAAGGATCGTGGTCGGGAGCGTGAGCCAGGCCAGGGCCTCAGTAGACGCTGCAGCCGGCTGCCACCCCTGCGCAGAGCGGAGCGTCACTCACCGGGAATGGGAGACGAAGTCGTACACCGGGATCTGGACCGTTTTCCCCTCCGTGATCTCTTTGAGTGTTTTGAAGATGAGTTCATTGTCAAAGGCATCTGAAGGAAATCAAAACGTGAAGATGCCTTACAATTTGTCGATCCTCCCGTGACCATGCCCAGGGCGCACACAGAAACCTGAGTGCCCCCCCCACACACACACACACCGCAGCCAGATTTCTGCCTGAAGCAGAATGAAAGCCCCATGGCAAACGGATTGTTTTCGCTGTCAGAGAGCACGCACAGTCATCAGAGAGGACAGAGACAGCCTTCCGAGGGGCGCGGCCAGGCGTGGTCACACACAGTCAGAGAGGACAGGGACAGCCTTCCGAGGGGCGTGGCCGGGCGTGGTCACAGTCCTTCCTCCCCCACCTCTCCACCACGTCAGGATCGGGGGCACACCTGCACACACTCCTGGCATGTTTCGGAAGCTGGCAGGGCCAGGACTCAAACCACTGTTAGCCAACTAGGATCTGGCTTCCAACATACAGTGCTTAACCACTACCACAAGGCTGCACTGCTTGCTTGCTTGCTTGCTTGCTTGCTTGCTTTTTTTTTCTTTTTGGAGAGGTTTTTGCTATTGGGAATGTGTGCTCGCCAGAAAGACAGACAGAAAGTGAGAAATCATCCCCCAGGGGGGATGACCACGCCGCAATCCCTTCTCCTCCATTCTCCTCTCAGGATCTTGGGCATGCATGCACACGTACCTGGTGTGAGTTTAAGCCACCAAGTCCAGGACTCGAACTGCGGTCAACTACACAGGGAGTCCAGCGATGCAGGCATTATGCCAACTGCTGGCCCTTACTCTGCTTTCTTGTTTGTCCTTTTCTGACATGTCCTCCCCAGCGTCAGATGGTCTTGGTCCCTGGAGTTTGGCTCTTATCCTGAGACTGGCACATGTTAACCCAGAAAGCAGACCGATGGCTGGGGCTGTCCAGTAAGCCGAGCCTAGGTTTGATCCCAGTAAGGAACCCAAACCAGCAGAGGGCCGGTGTGCTGATCTGCAGCTGGTGGCAAAAATCAGGCCAGCAGCCACCCCGACCCCTCCACCTCCCTGAGTGCTGTGAGCAGGGGGCGGCTGTGTGTGTGCTTTCCCACTGCCCATCAATCCCAGGCTCCGACGGGGTCACCCTCACTGTCACCTTCGTTGGCATGCAGATTTAACGCTACAAGTATCATTTCCAAGTTCCTTCTTTTCAAGGTTGGACGGGGCGCAGCAGTAAAACATCACCTCTGCCATGCTAACCCACGTGGGACAATCCCAGGATTGCATCAAGAGACGTCCCTGGGACCCGCAGTTAGGGTAATGGCTATGTCGCTGGACTCCCACGTAGTTGACTGCGGTTCGAGTCCTGGACCTGGCAGTTTAAACTCATGTCGGGCGCGTGTGCCTGCGTGCCCAAGATCCCGAGAGGAGACTGGAGGAGAAGGGATTGCGGCGTGGCCATCCCCCCTGGGGGGTGATTTCTCGCTTTCTGTCTCTCTGTCTCTCTCCGTCTTTTTGGTGAGTGCATGCGCCCTATAGCAAAAACCTCTCCAAAAAAAAAAAAACGAGAGAGACATCCCTGAGCACACCGGACACACACATGCCTGTGACCCAGGGTTGGCTGGGGCAGGGTGGATCACAGCATGAGACCCTGCGGAGGGGTGCTGCTGGTGCACGTGTGTGCTCTCTCTCTTTCTCTTTCTTCCTGTTTTTATTGGAAGAAGTAAAGGAAATTTTAAAAATATCCCCTCTTGGGCCAGCAGGTGGTATGGTGGTTAAGGCACTGGACTCCTACATGGCCGACCTTGGTTTGAGCTCCAGACCTGGCAGCTTTTGCTCTCTCTCGTAAGTGCACATGCCCTGTAGGCAAACTAAAAAATAGTATAATGCTAAACAAAACTAAAAATAAAAACATTCTTAACAAAATTAAAATAAAAAACCTATTTCTTCTTGGGCCAGCAGGTGGCATGGCAGTTAAAGTGCCGGATCTCACATGGCCCACGTGCATGGTTCAGGTCCTGGACTTGGAAAACACACAGGCACATGTACATGCGTGCTGAAAATCCCAAGAGGATGAAGGGACTGCCGCGTGGCCACCCTTCCAGGGGAGTGTGGGGGCGATCTCACTTTCCCTGTCTCCCGCTGTCTCTGATGAGCGCGCATACCCTATAATAAAAACAGAACAAAACAAATTCCTTCTTTCATACAAGCCCATGCCACCCCTGCGAGGTGGTTCGTACTGCCCTTCTGTGGCGAAAGAAACAGACTTAGGTCCATAAAGCAATTTCTTCAAGCCGACTGAAACCACTCCCCCAGCCTCCGTGCGTGGACGCACACTCACGCCTTCACTCCCGACTCACCCGGGTGATCAAAGTTGAACTGGCCCTTCAGGGCTTTGGCCTTCTGCTCCGAGGTGAGGACGCGGTAGAAGCTGTCCTGGCTCAGGATGACCACCTGCTTTTGGCGGTAGTCCACCTCATTCTGGCCCAGCAGCTGCACGATCTTGGCACACACGGAGGACTGCAGGAGAGAGGGACAGCGAGGATGAGGGCGGGCCTGTGGCAGAGAGCCAATGCAGAGTCCCCGGGCTGACGCACACCCACGGGAGAGCGCCGAGGGCAGAGGCCAAAGCTGCCGACCTGACTCCCCAGAGGGAGAAGGACGCATCACACAGCAGCTGCCTGCTCTCGCCTGTTCTCAGCGGTCTGCGGTGATGGTGGGGCCAGGGCGGTGAGCGCCGCTCCTCTTCCATCAAAACCCCTCCCAGAGCCATACAAAAGGTGACGCTTACTCATTGGCCGAGTGAGCCCTGGACAGACACACAAGGAAGTGCAAGAGGGCATGCTGAGGACGTGTCCACACTCACAGGGCCTCGATCAGGAAGTGCCCATGCCCACCAGCTGGCCCCTGCCCCTGCAGGTCTCCACATCAACAGAATCAAAAACCATAGCCCGGGGTCATGGCCTCTGCCCTGCCTGCCCTCGTCCAGGGCCATGGACAGCTCCCCCTTACAAAAGACCAGGCAGCCTCTTCGCAAGTCCACACACCGGCTACAGGGCAGCATGCGACCCGGACACCACCAGCCACTACGACCTGGGTGTCCCGCCGAGAGTGGGAAGCTGTTCAAAGCGCCCCAAAGCTACATGCTCTGTGTGGTGGTTTGGTAGCACGGACTCTCCTTGTGAGTTTTGGTAGTGTGTGTCCTCCCCGGACAGAGAGTGAGAGGGAAAGTGAGAAATCAACATCCAGGGACCAGCAGTTAGCGTAATGGCTATGTCACTAGGCTCCCATGAGGGGACCGCAGTTTGAGTCCTGGACCCGGTGGCTCAAACTCACGCCGGGCGCATGTGCGTGTGTGTCCAAGGTCCCGAGAGGAGAATGGAGAAGAAGGAATTTCATCATGGCCATCCACCCTGGGGGGGTGATTTCTCACTTTCTATCTCTGTCTCTCTCTGTCTGTCTGGCAAGTACATGTGCCCTATAGCAAAAACCTCTCCCAAAAAAAAGAAAAAAAATATCAGCCCCAAAAGGGGATGGCCACTCCTTCCTGCTCCATTTTCCTCCTGAGATTTCGGGCACACACATGCACCGGGTGTGTTTTTCAAGTCGAAGAGTCTGGATCTCGAACTACAGTCGGCCATGTGGATCCAGCACCTTAACCACCACATCACTCACTGGCCCTTTTTTCTTTTACTTTTTAAAACTTTTCCTTCACTCATTTTTTAAATATTGCCAGAGGGCACATGCACTTGCCCGAGACAAGAACAGAGAGCACCCCTCACTGGGACGTGGTCCTGCTGCAATCCTTTTTCCTCCACTTCTCCATTCTGTGGGGATTTGAGGTGTCCCACCAGGGGCAGGGACACCAATCAAAGCCTGCCTTGGGGTATCCAACTCTCTCCCCACAGCGTTTACCCACTGCGTGATGGGGCTGCCCATCAAATAACGTGTTCTCTGTACAATAACAGGTAGAAGAAAAACAGGTGAGTTCAAAGAATAAGTACCGAAGGGTTGTATTATCAAATAATGTCCGGGATTTGAGGTGTGCCACCAGGGGCAGGGACACCAATCAAAGCCTGCCTTGGGGTATCCAACTCTCTCCCCACAGCGTTTACCCACTGCGTGATGGGGCTGCCCATCAAATAACGTGTTCTCTGTACAATAACAGGTAGAAGAAAAACAGGTGAGTTCAAAGAATAAGTACCGAAGGGTTGTATTATCAAATAATGTCCCTTTTTTTTTTAATAAGGGATGTACACTCACCATATAGAGAGACAGAGAGAGGAGAGATAGAGAGAAAGTAAGAAATCAACCCCCCATGGGGGTGGCCACCTGGCAATCCCTTCTCCTCCATTCTCTGCTCGGGATTTGGAGTGCACACGCTTACACTCATGGCATGTTCTTAAAGCCTTGAGGTCCGGGACTCCATACAGTCAGCCATGTTGGACCCAGCGCCTTAACCACACCACCAGCTAGCCCACGAATAATGTTTCTTTCATCTGACACAAAGATTAACTTTACAGGGACCAGCAGATGGAGTAATGGCTATGTTGCTGGACTCCCATGTAGTTGATCGTGGTTCGAGTCCCGGACACAGTGGCTTAAACTCACGCCACATGTGTGCCCAAGATCCTGAGAGGAGAATGGAGGAGAAGGGATTGCAGCATGGTCATCCCTCCTGGGGGGATGATTTCTCGCTTTCTGTCTCTCTGGCGAGCACACATGCCCTAAAGCAAAAACCTCCCCCCAAAAAAAGAAAAAAGATGAGCTTTATAATAAGAATGTCCCTGGGGCTAGCAGGTGGCATGGTCGTTAAGGGTCACAAGCAATGGCTGACTGCAGTTCGAATCCCAAACCTGGCAGCTTGCTTTCTCATGGGTCACATTTTAAAATAATAACAAAATTTTTTTTTAAATTCTTAAGAAAAAAAAGGCCCTATCATGAGACCAAACACAGTGGCATGCACCTGTACTCCAAGTAACTAGGGAGGCTAAGGCAGGAGAGTTACGAACTTGGGGCATGCCTGGGCCACAGTGAGAGGTGGCACAGCAGTCAGATCAACACCGCACCACGCGGGCCCACATAGGCAGGTCCGAGGTCCGTCCCCAGAGAGCTTCCTGAGTGCTGTGGGCACCCGAGAACCCATGACCCGGATGACTGAAGTCGACAGCGGGTCACTGCATCACCACCTTGGTGGGAGTGCTGTCCACCTGTCTGTCTCAGGGAAAGCCAAAGTACAGCAATTACTCAATTAATTACTGAAAAGAGCGGGTGTGGTTGGGCACGTCAGCCACCGGCCGTTAAACAGGTAGGTCGGTAAGTGAGGAGTAGCTATATTTGACCCAGCCATTCACTGTTTAAAAACAATGCCTTTTGACAATTATTTTATTTGATTTTATTTATTATCATTTTCATTTGCTATAGCACACATGTGCTCATGAGAGAGAGACAGGGAGAGAAAAGAAAGCAAGCCGCCAGGTCCGAGACTCGCCGTGGCCGGCCATGTGGGAGTCCAGTGCCTGAGCCACCATGCCACCCGCTGTCCCCAAAACAGTTTCTTCTACTTCTACGGCACTTGTGCAACAGTAACACAGACAAGTATTTAAAACTACAATGATATATTTGTACAATAAAAATGACGGGAGGAGCGCCTTGCTTTCTCACCCTCCCTCCCTCTCTCTCGTGTTTCTGCTGACTATAGCAAGTTTTTGAAAAAACAAATAAATAAAATAAATTACTACTTTTTTAATTACAGGAAAGTAAAACTTGTACAAGACTTAAATTAGATTCAAAAATAAAAATTAAGACCAAACCAAAAGTGCTACCCAATTATAAACCGTAAGCCTGCAACACCTGCCAGCCCTCCGCTTCCTCTTCCTCACTGGCGTCTGCTCACTATGGACGGCAAAGTCCACGCCGATAGCCTTTACTAGTAAATCCAATTCAAACAACAGGTGGGATTCCCTGGAGCCAGATGGATACAATCTACATGGTTATTCCAATCACCGAGTTGTCTTGTTTTTTGTTTTTTGTGTTTTTTGTTTTGTTTTTTTTTTTGAGAGGTTTTTGCAATAGGGCATGTGCGCTCGCCAGACAGACAGAGAGAGAGAGACAGAAAGTGAGAAATCATTCCCCAGGGGAGATGGCCACACCACAATCCCTTCTCCTCCGTTCTCCTTTCGGGATCTTGGGCATGCACGCACACGCGCCCGGCGTGAGTTTTAAGCCACGGGGTCCAGGACACGAACCGCGGTTGACTACATGGGAGTCCAGCGACATAGCCATTACGCACGCTAACTGCTGGTCCCCCAATCACAGAGCTTTAAAACTTATTTTTAAAACCCACTAAATGTCTTTAATGTGAATAGTAATCCCACCACCACCACACAAAGCATATTTAAAAACCTCATTACCAGGCCAGCCCTGCAGCCCAATCGTTAAGGGAGTCAGCCCTAGGTGGACAACCAAAGGTTGAATCCAGCCCCGGGGGCTTTGCAACCTGTGTGTGAGCCTAAAGCCCATCAGGGTGGCGAAGCAGACCAGAAGGGACCGCACATGACCATGCCCCTCTGACAGGTGTGTTCTCACGCTCCCTCTCTTCCTGGTGCTCTTTGGCATTTAAAACAAAACAACAATTCCTCTAACTTTGCAGATGCACGAGCATTTCCCTTAACCAGGCACCACCTACGGCAGAACCTGTTCCACAGCCAGGGTGGGTGAGCACGGCAGGTGTAATTCTAGAAGGTCAGCGCTCACCACCCTTCTGGACGTTCCCTTGAACCTCAGTTTTCAGGGCCGTGGCTGGGGACCCTCCCCTTCCACAAACACACCAACGCCAACAACTGCCGATGCTATAACGGTTAGTGGCAGGCCCAGGCAAAGGGCCCCCTGACAGGCACCCTGAGAAGTCACAGCTTCTCCTTTCTGGATGAAGAAACAGTTAAACGACTCGCTGACACTCCCACAGTCCTGGCTCCCCTTCGCCTCGAGGTAGGAGGAAATCCCAAGGCAGAGGAAATCTATTAGCACCGAAGAGATCAAAATCACTCTGCCTCTGAGTTCACCTAGCGTTGTCAGCTCTTCGTTCTACCCGCGCCAGGTTAGAAATGGCCCTAAAAAATCTAGATGAGTCGGTGGGCTGGTGGTTCAGGCAGCTGGGTCCCACATGGTCCGTTGTGCAGCTCAAGTCCCGGACTCAGCAGCTTGAAAAATACACTAGGTGCATTGTGCGTGCATGCCCAAATCCCTAGAAGAAAATGGAAAAGAAGGGATTGCAGCACAGCCGTCCCCTGGGGGAGGGGGAGGATGATTCCCACTCTCTCGCTCTGTCTCTCTCCCATGAGTGCACGTGCCCTATAGCAAACGAAAAATAAAATAAAATAAGGGACCAGCAGGTGGCATAATGGCTACGTCACTGGACTCCCGCAGAATCGACTGTGGTTGGAGTCCCGGCCCTGGCAGCTTAAAACTCACTCCGGGCACATGTGCAATGCATCCCCAAAATCCTGAGAGGAGAATGGAGAAGGGATTGCGACATGGCCATCCCCCCCAGTGGCTGATTTCTCGATGTCTATGTCTAAGGCAAGCACATATGCCCATAGGAAAAAAAAAAATTAATCAAATTAAAAAATAAAACCTCTCTTTAAAAAAAATCAGTAATTTAATTAAATTGAAGAGTGAGAATCCAGATGAGTGTTGAATCTGAGCAACAAACCCGCAAGAGGTGGTTACACTGCTCTCTCTGAGTCTCTACACACCTAGGGATGATGGCGGCCAGGCCCCCCTTCTGTGAGCTGGTGCTCACCTCCTTGCCTCTCCCTCACTTTAACCCTGGTGTTCTCCTTTTCCCTAATCCTGCCCCCTCCTTTGAAAGGGTAAGATGGAACTTGTGGCTTCCTCGGGTTCTTTTAAGCAGCAATCACTCACTGGCCACTCTAGTGCACTTTGGTGGGCATGGCTACAAAGGCCCGGTGCAGTTTCTGGTCTGATGCAAAGACTGGGTGAGCCACGTGGGCCTGGATCCCAGCAACCTAGGAGGTGGAGGCAGGAGGACCCTGAGCTGGAGCTGGAGGCGGCCCAGGCGCCATCATGATTCCATGATAATACACTCCTGTGGTCCGCGCTCCTTGGGAGGCTGAGGCAGGACAATCCAGACAGTGAGACCCTCCTTTGAAACAGAATGAGATGATTTTCACTAATGAGTAGGGTTTCTGAAGGTAGGTGATTGTGAGAAGCAGGAGCTGTGGGAAGCCAAACATGGGAGGGGGTGCACTGCTACACTGAGAAGTCTAGCTGCAGGCTTTCACTTAGGGCAGTACCTAGAGGCCCCCAGAAACAGGAAGTTGGGCAGCAGTGGCTAGGGGACAAAGAGAGGGAGAAATGGGCAACTGCTAACAGAGTTTGTTCACATGCTGAAAACATTCTAAAGACTGGATGTCCAAAAAAATTGAAGATAGGCCGGATCTTGCAGAAGTTCATGGAAAATGAATTTTACTAAAAAAACTATGCAGGAATTTCACAAATGTCTTGGACCAAAACATTTTAATTCCATTGTTCCACAAATTTGTCGAATCTCCCTTTTACGTAACACTACTGAGGAGCACTTTTAAAAAGGTTAAGATGGTAATTTTTTAAAAAAAATTGGCTATAAGGCACATGTGCTCACCAATGAGCCATGGGCGGCAGGGTACAAGAAAGCACCCCCTGGGGATGGCCACACCACAGTCCTCTCTTCCATTCTCCTCTCAGCATTTTTGGCATGCACACCTGTATGTCCGGTGTGCTTTTCAACCCGCCAGGTTCAAGACTTGAATTACACAGTCACCATGTGGGATCCAGCCACCTTAACCAACACCACTTAGGTGGCCCCTAAGATGCTAAATTTTGGGACCAGCAGATGGCATAATGG
The DNA here is from genome assembly GCF_000334495.1 of Tupaia belangeri chinensis. Lineage (NCBI taxonomy): Eukaryota > Metazoa > Chordata > Mammalia > Scandentia > Tupaiidae > Tupaia > Tupaia belangeri. Next base: position 5,349,373 of record NW_006159530.1, on the reverse strand, counting down.
TTACGCGGCCGGACTCCCACATAGTCAACCACAGTCTGAATTCCGGACCCGGCAGCGTAAACTCACACCCGGCACGTGTGCATGCATGTCCAGGATCTCAAGAGAGGAATGGAGAAGAGACTGTGGCACAGCCGTCCCCCCTGGGGGTGATTTCTCACTTTCTGTCTCTATTTTGGCAAGCACACACACCCTATAGCAAAAACCTCCCTGCTAAATTTTTGTGTATTTTGCCACAGTCAAAAGTAATTGTTGTACAAGATCCCAGTTTCTTTCTCCATGCTAGCTACTGGGCTCAGCACATTCCAATCATTTTATTTATATACTATATCTTTATAGCATGGAAATTCAATCCGTTCGGCTGATATGCACACTGAGGCGAGTCACGGCCCACAGCGCTGGCCACTGAGCCAGGACTGCAGCCACAGAGCCCAGCTGCAGGGCCGCCCTATTTACAGTAGCTTTGCACGGTCTCACGGGCAGTGACGCTGCCCACTGGGCCCAGAGCACCACGGACTGTTCCAGCACCTCCATACTCAGCACAGCATACCCAGCACTCCCGGCCCTGCACGATGCCATGATGGGGCAGGGAGTGAATAGGCCTGCCTGGGAGGTGGTTTGCTGTCCAAATACAAAGTTCAGATTTAGCTGGGACGGCAGGTGGTATGGTGGTTAAGACACTGGATTCCCATATGGCCAACTGCGGTTCAAGTCCCAGAGCCTGCAGCTTGAAAATCACACCGGGCACGTGTGCCTGTGTGCCCAAATGTCCCAAGAGGAGGATGGAGAAGGGACTGCAGCATGGCATTAAGGTGACTTCTCACTTTTCTTCTCACTGTCTCTGTCTCTCTCCAGCAAGGGCACATGCTCTATGGCAAAAACCTAAATAAAACAAGATTTGGCCAATACCAGGTATCTTTAAGAAAAAAAAACATATGGAAAAATCCGTGAGCGCGACTTGCGATTTCTTCAATTGCACGATATTTTGAAGGTATTATCTCACTTCATTCCATTACAAGATATGATTTTATCTCATTTTCCCTAATGCGCAAAGTGAAACTGAATGAGCCCACCAAGTTACAAGATCACAGAGCCGGGCCTCAAACCACAGACCTCATAACTCCCAACACTCCACCCCCCATCCAGAACCAAAGCAGTCCTGGCACCGGCGCCAGCATGCTCCGCAAATTTACTCCACTCTGGGAGAACAGCAACAGAGAAGGCAGGCAGGGCGGAAGCGGCGAGGGGTGGGATACTGCATCGTCGAGGTCAACGTTCAGAAGAGTTCGCACAACTAAAGGGAGGCGAGTGATCTGTGTGACCAAAAGAGGCCAGACGTAGCACAGGGTAACGCAGTACCCGGGACGGCAGACCCACACGGGGAGGTCCTGGGTTTGCACCCTGACGCCTCCCTGCATGCTCTTGGTATACACGCGTGCCTGTGGTCCCGGCTGGCTGGCGGAGGTACGGCACGAAGATCCTGTCGAAGGTGCCTGGCTCTCTCTCTGTCTCTCTCTCTCTGTCTCTCTCTCAAAAAGGGAAAAAAAAATAGTGAAAGTATAGCAAAAACCATTCAAGGAATTTCGGTTCTGTTCAAAAGAATACAGCTGTTAGAAGCCAGTAACTGGGAGCCAGAGCCCGCCAGATGTGCTGAACAATGAACTCCCATCTCGGACTCTCCCCGCCCCTGCAGGAAGCCCCAGCACCCGCTGAGCAACCGCCCCTCCCGATGG
>NW_006159530.1:5339605-5347605 GCF_000334495.1 Tupaia belangeri chinensis | reverse complement strand
CCCCCGGGTCCCTGGGCTGCTGCAGAAAGGACACTTCTCCAAAATCACTGTCACGCGGGGCGCTGCCCGTGCAGCCTTCTCGCCATCGCATTCGCCCCTTCTGGCGTGGGTCTTGCAAGATATAGTCATCAGGATCCTCCCGCCCGGAAGCTACACCGAGGGTGGTAAAAGGAAACACATGGGCAAGGGCACTCTCCCGGCCCCGCGGTCTTGCACCTTCACCCTGGGCACCGTGCAGCTCAGCTCTCAGGAGGGCTTCAGGCTGCGTGTGCCCCAGGATAAAGGGGTGGCATTTCTCATGGCCGTCCTGCAGTCGAGGACAGGCTCAGGGTCATGCGGCTTGACATTTGGGAACCCCATCAGATTGCTGCCTCCCACATTCTGGGGGAGCTGCTCAGAGTCAGAGGGAGGAAAGCCTAGCAACCACAGCCCGGGACTCAGAGCCGGTGGGCTCCAGGCAGGGCACGCTGACAGATCACTGTGGGGCTGGGCAGCGGGCTTCAGTTACCCCCTGGCCGGAACCCGACCCCCAGCAGCTCACAGTGTAGGAAGGCTGGACACTGAGCCTCCTCCGGCAGCAAGACCAGGTCCAGTAAGTCACATCAGATACTCGGGGCAGCAGCCTCGTGGCTGTCATTAGGTAAGAAGCACACCCCTCCCTCACATGGTGTCCCCCTCAGAGGAAAACCATCAGTGCCAGACATGACATCACACGTTCAAAGCGCGACTGCACGCACAGGAAAACCGAAGCACTATTAATTTGCCCTGAGTGAGGCTGAAAACAAAGTTCACACTGCCCAGTCCACTCCTGATCAAAGCGGCTATGTGGCAGAAATGAGCTGTCACTCAGACGCTTCCCTGGAGCATCTGCAAGGCCAGCTAGCCTCACAGTCACCCAGGACCCCAGAAACAGCACTTACTGGGTAGCTTTCCTAGCTACAAGTCAGATACACCATCCCCCCACAAATACTCATGGGCTACTGCAAAAGGCCGAAATTAGAAACTCACCACACTGCTACTTAGAACACGGGCCTCCAGGGGCTGGCAACACGTGATGCCCCACGAGGCTGCTCCAGGGCTGCTCCAGACAGAGGCTCCGGTTCCCACCCTGAGCACGCTGGACATGCACGTACCCATGATCCAGGGCTGGCTGGGGAAGTGGGGCGTGGCATGAAGACTTTGGGTTCTCTTGTTCTCATGCATGGAATAAACAATCTTTTCTAAAAAGTAAAATTAAGGGGCCAGCAAGTGGAACAGCGATTAAGGCACTGGACTCCCACATGGTCAACTGTGGTTTGAGTCCTGGACCCAGCAGCTTGAAACTCAGACTGGGTCCATGCCCAAATCCTAAGAGAATGAAAGGATTGTGGTATGGCCATGCCCCCTGGGGGGTGATTTCTCACTTTCTCTCTCTTCTCTCTCTCTCTCTGTGTGTGTGTGTGTGTGTGTGTGTGTGTAGATGTTTTTGCCTTACAGTGCATACACTCATGAAAGAGAGAGAGCCAATGAGAGGGGAAGTGAGAAATCACCCCTCTGTCTCTGCCTCTCCAGCAGCACACATGCCCTATAGCAAAAATCTCTCCAGTACCAGTATCTGCTGTTATCTGAGGCTTTCTTTTCTTTTTTAATTTTTTTAAGAGAGATTTCTTGCTATAGGGTGCATGCACTCACTGGAGAGACAGAGACAGACAGTGAGAAATCATGCCCCAGGGGGATGGCCATGCCGCGATCCTGTCTCTTCTAGTCTCCTCTCAGGATTTTGCACATGCATGCACACGCGCCCTGCTTGAGTTTTAAGCTGGCAGGTCTGGGATTCGAACTGTGGTCGACTGTGGAGGAGCCCAGGGACATACCAATAAGCCATTCCTGTTTTTTGAGGTTTTCTGTCACTTTCCATGTAAGTGCTGTGAGTACCGATGTCACACCCACAGTCCCTGCACGCCAGAATGAAAGCTTCTTGGTGTGACGTCCCCGAAAGCTGGGCAAACCCTCTAGGCCTATCCCAGAGGTGCCCTGATGCCACACCACCACGAGCAGCTAGCAACCCAGTCAGGCCGAGTTTCAAGGTGGGGAGAGGCACTGGCCTGGACCGAGGTCCAGACTACTGGGCCTCTCTGTCACTGCAGGCCTCCACTTTTCACCCAGGGATGTCGGGGCCCAGGAGGGGCACCTAAGTCCATCCACCGCGTAAGAGAAGTTCCCACAGCAGGGCCGCCGGCCTGAGTGCTGGATCCACGCGATGGTGCTGAGGATGCACAGCCCGGACAGGTCCAGGGGTCAGACCACATCTGAGGAAAACGCTGGCGTGTCAACAGCCACCACAGACAGCTCCCAGGACGCAGGCTGTTAGGCTCTGCTGTGTGGAGGGCTGAATTAAAATTCACCTAGAGCTCATAAAGTGACACGTCCGCTCTCCGCTCTTTAGGGTCGTCAGTGCTCGGGAACAGAACTGGTCAGCACCGACTGAGGGAAAACAAGCAATCGCTAGCACCGGGCGGGCTCCGTGGCTGATGCGTCAGGCAGCTGGATCCCAGGTGGCTGGCCACACAGTTCGCGTCCTAGACCCGGAGGCTAGAGGGACGCACGGGAGGCACATGTGCACACCCAAATCCCGAGAGGAACTGAAGGGCAGCAGTGTGACTCTTCCCCATAGATGGCGCCTTCTCCTCTCCCTCTCTCTCTGGCTAGCACTTGTGCCCTCAAACAAAAAAAAAAAAAAAAAAAGAAAGAAAGAAAAGAGAGAAAGCGAGAAAACACCTACCACAGAGAAGATCTTACATAGCAGGAACTGCTGAGGACTTCACATACAGACACACCAGCCCGATGAAGAGGGTGTTACTACCCCTAAGCGACATGACGGGAAAGGGAGTGGCAGAGAGGCGATCAGTCATCTGAAAAGCGCTGAGCCAGGCTTGCAAGACGGGCAGTGTGGCACCAAGGTGCCCGCACAGAGCCACGGCTCACGGCGTCCTCCCTTGCTATGCAAGAAGGGATGAGATCCAGGGACCAGCACAGCTAGGAGCGAACTGAATGACAGTGCTGGAAGCCACACGGTCAGTCAACTGCGGGTCCAATACCCGGGTTGGCCTGAAAACACACCGGGCCCGTGCACACAGGCCCAAGGGCCTGACGAGTGGAGAAAGGGAGTGGGTGTGATGACCCTCGGAGGGTGCTCCTCCCTCCCTCACGTCCACGTTATCGTGAATAAAATAAATAAACTTTAAGAAAACAGGAAGGGGGACCAGCAGTTAGCATAATGGCTATGTCACTGGGCTCCCATGTAGTCGACTGCGGTTCGAGTCCCGGACCCGGTGGCTTAAACTCACACCGGGCGCATGTGCGTGCATGCCCAAGATCCCAAGAGGAGCATGGAGGAGAAGGGATTGCGGCGTGGCCATCCCCCCTGGGGGGTGATTTCTCACTTTCTGTCTCTCTGTCTCTCTGTCTGTCTGGCAAGTGCACACGCCCTATAGTGAAAACCTCTCAAAAAAAAAAAAAAAAAACAGGAGGGGAAGGAAACCTCTTCTCTTCTGAGGGCCACAGTGACCCTATAAAGAGGGGAGTGATGCTGACACGTTCAACTGAATACACAGGACCTGCCCGGAGCAAATCACTCCCAGAGAAGCACCTCGTCTAACCCGGGCCCTGCAAAGCCCCTCCTTGCTGGACTTCCTTAGATGCTCATTCTCCTGATAAATACTTTTACTAGGAAAAAATGGGTCACCTCTGATCCCTGACAGTTTGGTTTGGTGTAGAAAACAATGTCTGAGTATATGTGTTGAGGCCTTGGGAAAAACGGTGACCCCACGCAGGTGCTTGGGAGCAGAAATGAGTAGACGGTGATTAAACCTCACCAGCTGAACTGGGCACGCTCAGAGAGACTGTCATCCTTCGGCCCTGCAAACCGCTCTGAGCGAGCAGCAGTTAAAGCCCTAACACCCCTGCCCTCTTAATCACCGGACACACCCACGACGAGACTAAAGAAGCTTCAAGAAGCAGACTCAGGGATCAGAAGAGGGGAGCCCGCAGGCTGGCGCCAACGCTATGACTATAACCATAAAGGACACGAGGTTCCTTCTGGAAGCACGTATGTCAAAATGAAGGCTGGGCTGGGGCTGCTTCCTTCCCCTTTTACTTAAAGGCTAGGAGACACCTAGGACGGTAAAACCCAACTGGCGAGCCCCCCGGTCCCGAGAGGTACCCCAAAGCCACCCCGCTGCCACAGTCTGGCTTGCAGAGCAAAGACGACACAGCGGCTACAAGAAGTTCATGGAAAAAACGGAATTACAGTACAAGTTTATTTTTGTACAAAAAAGTGGAAATCCACACATAGCTTTTTTCTATAATACACCTTTTCCTTGAACTTCTGGAAGCTCCATCCTGTGTATGCCCTAAAATGAAAATTATAGACCAAAGGGGCCGATTTGAAGTCATCCTGGATAAGACACACAAAAAGAAAGCTGCCTTCCCCGCTCTGTTTTCAAACGCTGAATGGGTAAGGGGAGCACAGCGTCCCGGGAGGGCCCTCCGTGGAGTCTTTCCAAAGTGAAGGCCACACGTGAGTAAACATCACAGCAGCGAGGCTGTGTTGCTCAAGGTACGTCCTGTACAACTAAGTGAACTCTTCCATCCCAGAAACCCGTATTCAAACTGTACAAAACCACAAATCAGACTGCAGAAAACCCTAGAACAATGAGGGAGCAAGAGGCGCCCACCTCCCAGCACAGGAAAGCACGGGCATAGAACCTCTGACCACCCAAACTCAGCTGCTCACGGCCCTCTGCTGACCAGAAGCCTTACCGAAAGCATGGTCAGCCGACACACGCTTCGCATGTTGTATTCCATACATACAAAGTTCATGAAAAACTATGCATGGAGTTCAACTTTTTTTTTTTTTTGAAGAGGTTTTTGCTATAGGGCGCGTGTGCTCACCAGAAAGTCAGAGAGACAAAAAGTGAGAAATCACCACCCAGGGGGGATGGCCATGCCACAATCCCTTCTCCTCCATTCTCCTCTCGGGATCTTGGGCACGCACATGCACCCGGCATGAGTTTAAGCCACCGGGTCTGGGACTCGAACCGTGGTTGACTACATGGGAGTCCAGCAACATAGCCATTCGCTAACTGCTGGTCCTGAGTTCAACATTTTTTGACACCAAAACAAACTAATATTTGAATTCCATTTTTTCACGTGCTTCTTGAAGCTCTCATCACATATACCGTATTCTTACAAAAAAATACACTAGAGAACAGAAAATGTTATTAAGAAAAGTCATAAGGTGGGGGGGTCGGGGGGGCCGCAGGTGATGTGGAGGTTGGGGCAGCTGGATCCCCCATGGCCAACTTTGTGGTTCAAGTCCTAGAACCGGTGGTTTGAAAATCAAGTCGGGCACATGCATGTGCCTGCCTAAAATCCTGAGAGGAAAAAGGGAGGAGAAGGGATTGTGGTACAGCCACTCCCTCTCCAGGGTGACTTCTCGCCTTCCCTCCTCTCTGCCTCTGGTGAGCACGTGTGCCCTGTGGCAAACCTAAAAACACCTCAAGGAAGAGAAAATGCATTTATATTGCTGTCCTATATCTTCCAATAGACTTCATGAAAAACACCCACGTGGAAGTAGACCATGCAGTTCAAACCCATATTATTCCCAGGACAGCTGTGTCTGGTTATCAAAAAAATTTTTTCATCTCCTCTAGTTGCCTTCTAGCACCCATATCTAATGCCCAACTAGAGAGCAGCAGGGGAAAGACCGAAAGCGCGTACCAAGCACCTACGTCCCGGCCTCGTCAAAGTCTCTCACTGTCTTCGAAGACTCAGAACATGATTTAGTTCTCATGGCACTGAAGAAAAGGGTTCAAATCCCCTCCCAGCAGCCTCAACCCCCCTCAGTGTTTCCTTCGAGACTAGTTGAATTCATCGTTCACCACCATTTCCAAACTCCAAAACTCCTGGAATCAAACATCGAAGAGCTCCTGAAGCTACACAGACCACTGCGTGTAAAGGATAGTCAGTTCACCACACCGGAGTCCCCACGAGTTCCTGGGCCTAACCTCCTACCGCCGAAAGGGAGGAGTTGAAGCAAACGGTGTTTGAAAGCTGTTTATGTAATTTTATTTATTATCATTATGTTTTATTTGTTATACGGCACGCACACTCGGCAGAGAGTGAAAGAGAGAGAGAGAGAAATGAGAAAGTAAGCCGCCAAGTTCAGGACTCGAACCACAGTGGGTCATGTGGGAGTCCAGCATCTTAACCACCGCTGGTCCTACCTAAATAGCCCTTGAACAGAATGATTTTCTTTCCTTCCTTCTTTCTTTCTTTTTCTGTCTTTTTTTTTTTTTTTGGAATCATGTGTTTTTATTTTCACAACAGACAGAGGTGAAGGGAGGGGCAGGACCCCAACCACCCTGCATCTTCCCAAGGCACTGTCCTGTCTGTTTTGAAGACGCAAGCTGGGGACTCTTGAGGCCAGTCATCTAGGCCTGTATTAAAATAAAAATCTCACATCTCTTCGCCACCCAGGGAGACTCTAAGAGTTTGCGAAACAAACCCTTCTGAAAAATGCCAGCACTTCCAACAGGAGGAAGGGTTTTGGAGATGTCGTAAACACAGAACGTCCCAGAAGCCGGTCAAGCTGTCGGAATGGCGACTTCACAAAAGTCAAAAACACAAAATAGGGAAGACAGCAGGTGGCACAATGGTCAAGGTGTTGGACTGCCAGGCGGCTGACCACGGTTCGAGTTGCAGGACCAGCGACTGAGAATCACACTCAGCAGGTGTTGCGATCCAAAATCCCAAGAGGGGAACGGAGGAGGAAGAGGAGGAGGGACTGGGGCGATTTCTCCTGTTCCTTCTCTCTCTCTGGCAAGTGCACATGCCCTATGGCAAAAGCCTCGAACCAAGACAAAACACCAAATACCATTTCCAACTGTAGAATTGTTAGCTTTAAAAAAATCACATAGGGACCCACTGAAGAGGAGGGCCACACAATGCAGTGTCTGGGACGGGTCCTCCCCACCACCTGCTCTTCTCTGCTCACTGCACAGACACCGGCCGCAGTGGGCAGAGGCCCGGCGCAGCCTGGGGTGGGCAGCTCGCTGCTGCCCGCCTGTCTGCCTGGCTTCTGCTGCGTCTGGCCTCTGCCCGGCCCAGCCACCAAACACGCCTTGGCCGGCACTGCCCACGCTATTGCCCTCCTGCTGCTGCCGCCACCGCAGGCCTCCGTGGCCCAGCCCTTGGTCACCACCTCCTCCTGGACCATGAGGACGATCTTGTCAGGGATGCACAGGAACTGATGTGGCACTCGGGCATGCACCAGAGCCTGTCCCCGTAGATCACCTCACGCAGGCTGACGTTCATCCCGTTGTCGCAGCTCACCAGGTGGTCACTGTAGGTCTCCCCGTCCTTGAGCTCCCCTAGCATGGGGTGATTCTGAGCCATCTTCAGCAGCGACAAGGGACGCACGGTGTTGGCGAGGGCCGGGCTCGCCAGCCCTCATGTTACCGCAGGTCCCAACCACACTGCGGGCCACTAAGCTGAAAACGAGTGACCTGGTTTTCTTTTCTTAATTCGTGAAACTAGAGTGACCATCAGTAGATACAGGCCAAACTTTGTTTTAGATCCAAACCAATGTCTAAGAGGACACGCACCCTCCAGTGAAAAAGAGAAAATCCAAAATCACCAAAAACAATTCTGCTGAAATAAATGATTATGGCAAGGATTAAGGTACAAGGTGAAGGACCAGCAGAGAGCATAATGATTATGTCACTGGACTCCCACGTAGCAGACAACAGTTCAAGTCCCAGACCCAGTGACTTAAAACTCAAGCCAGGTGTGTGTGCGTGCACGCCCAAAACCCCAAGAGGAGAATGGAGGAAAAGGGACTGTGGCAAAGCCATCCCCTCAGGGGGTGATCTCCCTTTCTCTCTCCCTGTCTCTCTGGTGAGCATACACGCCCTATAGCAAAAATCTCTCATTAAAAAAAAAAAAAAAAAGGGGGGGCG
>NW_006159530.1:5336362-5339427 GCF_000334495.1 Tupaia belangeri chinensis | reverse complement strand
GAAATAATTCTAAAATGAATGAATGAATAAATAAAATTGAAATAATTCTTTCCCCAAAAAAGAAGATACAAGGTGAAAATATAAAACCACTCACTCTCCTACATGTCAAGAATGAACAAACAGAATTTAACATTAAAAATACAATGCCGGGGCGAGCAGGTGGCACAGAGGTTACGGTGCTGGACTTTCCACATAGCCAACCAGGGTTCGCGTAGTCCCAGACCTGGTGGCTTCATTTCTCACTCCCAGTCCCACTCTTGTAAGCATACGTGCCCTATGGCAAAATGTTTTAAAAAAATAATAATAAAATTCAGGACCAGCAACTGGCGTAATGGCTATGTCGTTGGACTCCCATGTAGTCAACTTTGGTTCAAGTCCCAGACCCGGTGGCTTAAACTCATGCCGGGCACGTGCACATGCATGCCCAAGATCCCGAGAGGAGAAAGGGATTGCGGCGTGGCCATCCCCCCTAGGGGAGATGATTTCTCGCTTTCTGTCTCTCTGTCTCTCTCTGCCTTTCTGGCATGTACATGCGCCCTATAGCAAAAGCATCTCCAAAAAATAAATAAATAAAAAATAAAATTCAATAATTCTTTAGAAAAATACAATGCCATTTATATGAGCACCTCAAAAATGAAATACGTAGGTATAAACCTAACAGACTGTATAAGACCTCCAGGGAAAGTACAGAACTTTAGTGAAAGAGCTATGAAGAGCGCACTCATTGTCCGTGAATAGAAGACCAACTGTCACGGCAGTTCTCCCAGCTGGCTCCAGAGTCAATGCAAATCCAGTCGAAATCCCAACAAGGTATTTCCTGGATAACAACCGGATCCTAAAGTTTATCGGGAGCGAAAGGCCTGGAGTAGCCGGCACGACACTGAGGTGAGAACACTTTCCTGGGAGGACTGCCCACCCAACTCCAGACTCGCTGCGGAGCTAGAGATGGAGACGGGGGTGGGAGGCTGGCAGTCAGTCCGACAGCAAGACTAGTGGACGGGACAGACGGCCCGGAGATAAGCCCTGACAAAGGGACAAAGGCCATACACAGAGCAAAGACAGTTATTTCCACAGACCACCTCCAGAGTGAGGATGAATTTGTTTAAAAATGTTTTCCGTATTTTATTTCGATTGAAATAAACTAGACAAAACTGATTTTCTTTACAGCAAAAATAACAGCAATATTTTCTGTATTTTTCCCAAACCACAAGACGCTTGTTTTCCTAGGTTCTCCAGGTTTTTGCTCATAAATCAAGATGAAGCAACTTTCTCGTCTTAAGCTGCCAAATTGTGGTCATTCGCTACAGAAGCCTGAGGAAACCAGTGCACCTGTCAATTCTTCTCTTTTCTGTTAGCTTTCTGCTAAAGGGCATGTACTCAGCAGTGACAGGGGAGAGAGAGAAAGAAGGTGAGAAATCACCCTCTGGGGAGATGGCCACACCGCCATCCCTTCTCTAAGTCTCCTCTTGGGATTTCGGGCAGGCATACATACGCACCTGGGTGATTCTCAAGCCACCAGGTGCAGGACTGAAACCACACAGCTGACCACGTGGGACCCAGCGCCTCAACCTCCACACCATCTGCCAGCCCAACTGCCATTGTCCTAATGGTTGAGTTCGACGTCTTCTTTTTCATCCCGCAGGGCGTGAACGCCTTCTTCACCTTTTCTTTTCTTTTTTTTCTTTCTTTTTTTTTTGGAGAGGTTTTTGCCATAGGGCGCATGCACTCGCCAGACAGACAGAGAGAGACAGAAAGCAAGAAATCACCCCCCGGGGGGATGGCCACCCCGCAATCCCTTCTCCTCCATTCTCCTCTCAGGATCTTGGGCACGCACACACACGCACCTGGCGTGAGTTTAAGCCACCGGGTCCAGGACTCGAACTGCAGTCAGCTACATGGGAGTTCAGCGACATAGCCATTATGCTAACTGCTATCGCTGGACACCTTTTCTTTATGTGCACCCCTGTACACAAAGTGCCACCCCCTCCTTCCAGAGCACATGCGCCATCAACACGTTATCGCTCCCTCTGGGAAGCTTGTCTTGTACAATCTTGCCAGTGTTGTTTGTTCTAACAGTAAGCCATTGCTATCTAGAAAACGGGAGTATTACTTCTTCAAATATCCTGGTTAATAATTATCGTAATACGAAACAGACCCAACTTAGAAGGAAAACTACACTGAGCACCCACTCCACCTGCTGTTTCCTTGGTGACTGAGAAGAGCCAGCAGTGTGCTGCGGGGAGCCTTCCAAACGAGCAGCAATTTTCCAGCGGCAGATGTGTAAGCCACTTAAGAGAGCCTTTGTGTCTTCACGGAAAAGGAAGATGGATTTTTTTAAAAAAGCAAAATGGATGAAAATGACCCACCAACCCCAATGTCCTAAAAAGCTAAATAAGAGTCCTTCAAAATCAGGCCAGGTGGGAACCAGCAGATGGCATAATGGTTACATCGCTGGACTCCCACGTAGTCGACCGTAGTTCGAGTCCTGGACCCGGTGACTTGAAACTCATGCCGGGTGCCTGTACATGTGTGCCCAAAATGCCAACAGGAGACTGGAGGAGAAGCGACTGCGGCGTGGCCATCCCCCCTGGGGGGTGATTTCTCACTTTCTGTCTCTCTGTCTCTGTTTTTCCACACATCCTATAGGAAAAGTCTCTCAACAACAACAAAAAAAATCAGGCCAGGCACACCGGAACAGGCTTGACTCCCAACATTACCCCCCAGAGCCAACTGAGCAACCTCTTGGAACATTACTGTCCTCGACATAAACTGTGAGCAACGACACCAGTTCCACAAATAAGCAGTAAGGGCCGACAGACTAATATGACAGGGGCTAGACGAAGCTCAGTAAAATCGTTCTAAGACCCCCTCAGCGTTCACTTACGCAAGTCTTTCCTTTAAAGTCCACTGGGAAGTTTTGATTTGTTTGTTTGCACAACTGGGCTGGAAATTTCATGGTGTGATGGTGAAGGCAGCTGGCTCTCACGTGGCCGAGTGCACAGTTCGAGTCCTGGGCCCGACAGCTGGAAAGACGCGTCAGGCCTGTGTGCACGAATGCACGGAAT
>NW_006159530.1:5324572-5336331 GCF_000334495.1 Tupaia belangeri chinensis | reverse complement strand
GAGGATGGAGGAGAGACTGTGGCATGACCACCCCGTGGAGTGCTCTCTCACCTCCCTTCTCTGTCTGTCTCTGTCTGTCTGTCCTCTCCAGTAACCCCCATGTATCCTTTGGCAATGTTTTAAAAATCATTTGTAAAAACCATAAAAAAAGAAATACCACTGTGATTCATGCCCATCAGTTCTCTTGCCCTCAGACCCATCCACGTTCAGAACCAGAGTCGTACTGCTGAACGCCTGAGCACTCCACGCAACGGAAACAGCACAGTCTGACGCTGCGCTCCAGGACAAGTGCCTGCTTCCTCAGAGTCGGTGTCGCGGCCACAGCCGCCAGTGAGAGCACGGGGCACGGCCGCAGGCCCTCCCGAGTCCACTTCTACCAAGCAACTGCAGCGTCATTCCGTCCTTGGCGAACATCCTCTATTGGACAAGGTGTTGTGGGAAGAAAAGGAATCCCTCTCCTCCAACACACAAATCTGTTACCAAATCAAAAGCATTCCACCAAGAAGCAGCCCCACAGAGGCCAATTGGGTGGCATGGTGGCTAAGGCGCTGGACTCCCACATGGCCAACAGAGGTTCAAGTCCTGGACTTGGTGGCTTGCTTTCTCACTCCCTCTCCTCCCCAGTGAGCACACATGCCCCATTGCAAATTTTAAAATAGTAATAAATAAAATTGAATAAATAAACCTTTAAAAAAAAAAAAAAAAAAGAAGGGCCCGAGTTAAAACAAGAAGATGCTGGGGGCCAGCAGGTAGAGTGGTGGTTAGGGCACTAGACTCCCACATGGCCAGCCCTGGTTTGAGTCCTAGACTTGGCAGCTTGCTTTCTCACTTTCCCTCTCTCTTTCTCTCTCTGTCTCTCTGGTGAGTGTATATGCCCTACAGCAAATTTTTAAATAATAATAAATAAAATTTTAAAATAATTATTAAAAAAGGAAAACAAGATGCTGACCTACATGAGAGGAGCCCCGATTCACGCCTGGAGACCTCCCTGAGCCCCAGCCACACGCCTGCCCATGCTCTGGGGTGGCGCCCAAACACTGTTGACGGTGCCATCTCTCTGTCTCTCCTTTGTCCGTCTTTCCCACTCACGGAAAAAATAACTAAAGTGCTTTATAAAAAAAGCAGCGGGCTGGGAAAGCGGCCGGGAAGCCGCCCTGGCTGACTCTGAACACAGGGAGTCTGAGCGCCAGCGCTTCAGTGGGCGGGATTCGTGTTCACACCCACTCTCTCCCCTTCCTTCTTAAACTAAAGATAGAGCCACGGTAAGAAAGTGGGTTGTCCTCAGAGAACAGCATGCGTGAGATCCGGGTCACGGAGCCGCTGCAGCCGGGAGGCCGCGAGGTCCAGCGCAGAGCGATGGCAGAGGGACCACGTCCTGCTCACAGGGACACTGCCAGGCCTAGGGCAGGGTGACGCCGGACAGTACCAGAGAGGAAGGGGAAAACCATGTAGCAATTTCTCAGGGTCAGGAGTGAGGCTGTCAGAAATTTTCTGAGGATCTGAGACCCAAAGCCCGGGGTCACAGGCAGGAGGGACAGACAACGGACTGAAAGCGGTAAGGAGCAGGGAGGAAGTGCAAACCCCATCTCCAGGCAAGGGGGAGCCGAACTGTATGGGGACAGCTCCTCTACGGCAGGTGGCAGGGAAATGGAAATCAGGCAGGAGCGGGGCGCCCAAGAACGGCTGAGAGGGACCAGCAGTTGGCGTAATGGCTATGTCGCTGGACTCCCATGTAGCCGACCGCGGTTCGAGTCCTGGCCCCGGTGGCTTAAACTCACACGGGGCATGTGTGCGTGCGTGCCCAAGATCCCAAGAGGAAAATGGAGGAGAAGGGATTGCAGCGTGGCCATCCTCCCCCAGGTGGGGGTGTGATTTCTCTCTTTCTGTCTTTCTGTCTCTCTCTGTCTTTCTTTTTTTTTTTTAAATAAATAATTATTAAAATTTAAAAAAAAGAAAGGCGCTGAGAACATGGAGTCTTACTGATCCCCCAGGAAAGCCCAGAGAGTAGAGGGTTTCGCACTGGAAGGAGTAGGAGGAGACATGGGAGCTCTGCAGAAACGGGGGGGCTTTATTTTTTTCTCCTCATGAAAAATAATTCATAATTTAAAAAAAAGTAAAAATAAGAAAAAGAAAAAAAAGTGGCCAAATCCTACCCCCAAAGATAACTGTGGGCAGCTTTTGGCAGGCATTCTTCCACCATTTATTTGCACATGGGGTGGCTGGTCTCCAAGATGGCGGCCATCAATCCCTCCCCTCCCTGGACCACAAGCCACCCCAGGAAGGGGTGAAGTCTGTTCAGTCAGTCATACCATCGACACGGTGCCCAGATTCTGCAGTCACTGGCTCCACAGCCAGTCAGCCAACCGCAGTTCTTGCTGGTGTGTGCTGCAGGGTTGAGCCTACAATGGCTGCATTCACACCAACCTAAACCATACGGTGTACCAACTACTCACAGAGCAGTGACACTGCGCTAGGTATGACACGTAACCCAGGTGATGAAAACATACAGAGGATGAACATAGGCTGTCAACACTATTTCAATTTTTCTTAAGGTGTTTGCCACAGGGTGGGCGGGCTCACAGGAGAGGAGAGACAGAGGCGATGAGAGGGAAAGTGAGAATTCACTCTCCAGGGGGATGGCTGTGCTGCAATCCCTTCTCCTCCATTCTCCTTCCTGGGATTTGGGGCATGCAAGCACACATGCCCAGTGTAATTTTCAAGTTGCCAGGTCTGGGATTCAAGCTGTGGTCGGCCATGTGAGAGTCCAGCACCTCAACCACTACGCCACCTGCTTGCCCCAACTATGCCATTTCATGCAAAACAAAACAGTAAAAAACTTGAGCTCCCAAGGATTTTAATTCTGTAGGGGTCCTGGAACCAATCCTCCAAAGGAATAGTTGTATACTGACTTCTTTAAGATAAGTTTTATTTTTCTCTCCGTAACCAAATTTCTATAGTCTGTCTCCGCTTCACAAAAACTTGGTGATCTAAAATCAGACATGAGATTTGGGGGGGATGGGGATGGTTGTTGGTAGTAGATTTTTTTTTTTCCCTTTGCAGCTCTTATCCTGGTATTTCTACTTTACTTTTTATAATACACTTTATCTTTCATAAATTTCTTACTCTGTTTGTTATCCCCTTGCAAGGCAGTAAACTTCGGGGGAGGGCAGGATAGTCTGCTATAGGGCATGTGTGCTCACCAAAGAAAGGGAGAGAGAGAGAGAGAGAAACCACCCGGAAGCAGGGCGGCCAGGTTGCAAGCCCTTCTCCTCCACTCTCCTCTCAGGACTTCAGGCATGTGTGCACACACCCCCGGCCTGGTTCTCGAATCACTGAGTCTAGGACTCCAACTGCAGAGTTGGCCCTGTGGGATCCAGCTGTCCTAACAACCCCAACACCAGCTGGCCCCGAGGCAGTTAGCTTTTTATAAAAGTCCCTCCAATGTGGAATGAAATTCACAAAACACCCAGCAGCGTCTCCCAGCCCCCGAGCAGACCACTTCTCCACTTCCCGGCGGTGACTGCTTCTGGTTAGGAACACCCTTTCAGAGGTAGTCCCTGCACAGGGAGGTGTGGGTGTGCATCAACTCTCAAACAGTGGCCCGCACCGCCTGCACCTTCCTCTGCTCACGTACCTCACAGGGGAGCCGTCAGCACTTTCCAGATCCCCACAGTACTCTCCTGCAGGAAGGAACCACAGCCAGTCCTCCACGGATGGACACTTCGATCCTGTCCGACTTCATACATATGGACATAGGTATGTACCCGTGGGATCGATTTCCAGTAGGGGATTTGCTAGGACAAAGAATCTGCTGCCTTTTTGTTTTTAATTTCCATGCACAAGCCCCAATTGTTGATTGAGGAGGCTCTTTCTCTCACACTCTAAATGATACTTTTTGAAGAATTATATATTTTTGTATTTGTTATTATTATTATTTGTAATTTGACCAGAGAGAGAGAGAGAGAGAGAAGGAAAATTGAGAAGGCAAGCCACCAAGTCCAGGACTCGAACCTCAGTCGGCCATGTGGGAGTCCAGCACCCTTAACCGCTATGCCCCTGCTGGCCCCGATATCTAAGTCAGGATAAACAGCTTTTATATGCATAGAACACTTGTTTTTTTCCTGAAACAAGCCCGTCAATATCCTATCCTCCTGTTACTAGTCCTTTATTTCCTATTGATTTATAAAAGTTCTTAATATATTGAGAAAAGTAGTCAGTTCTTTTTTCAATGCCAGTAGGGAAGTGTAATTGCCAGAGACAGGGAGACTGCTCTCCCAGCGGGACATGACCACACTGCCATGCCTCTTCCTCCATTTCACCGTCGGTCCGGATTTCAGACATGCGCGTGCGCACACACAGGATGTTTCTCAAGTCGCCAGGGTGAGGGTCCCAGCCTCCGTGGCCATGTGTGATCTGGCTCCTGTGCACAGCACTTAACCGCTGTGCCACACGGGTGGGCCTGAGGTTTGGTTTGCTTCGTTTTTTTACTTCCCTAAGTTTCTGTCTCAATGTCATGCCTTCTCTACTCCTTCCTCAGTGGCGCGCTCTCTCTCCTCTTGGCTTTCAACTCCCAGATCCTAAACAGATCAGAAGCGGGCCACAGGCGGGCGCCACCAATCCAGCTGCTCCCCAAGCCCCAAAAAGACAGATCAGACACTCAGGGAGCCCACGGCAACCAACGGAAAGGAAATGAGATCTAACGGAGCGGTCTGTCAGGACTTCCTGTGCATAGACAGAGTTACAGGAAGACCTGCAGCTGTGTGGCTCTGGGATTCATGAGAAAGAGACGCAGGATCTGCCGTCCACCCTGCGCAGCTGCACACAGGCTGGGGGACCGTGTCATGGCACCAGTTAAGCAGCAATCTGCACCAAGTGTGGAGCCCGCCACGATGAAGGCCACGCGGGAAGCTAGTTTTCTCTGCCACGCAGGGACTATTTTTCTACCCCATGAGGGTATTCTGTTAAGAGTGCTGTGGTTTCCATCCATGGTCCCTGGTTCATAACTATTTGGCCTTTTGTCCTTGTTTCCTGAAGCTGGCCAGGGCCGGCAGGTCTCATGGTTGGTAAGGCACTGAACTCTCACATGCCAATCTTAGTTCGAGACCCAAAGCTGGCAGCTTCTTTTTCACTTTCCCTCTCTCTCTGGTGAACACATGTGCCCTATAGCAAATTTAAAAATAGCAATAATAGGGACCAGCAGTTAGCGTAATGGTTGTCGCTGGACTCCCATATAGTCGACCGCAGTTCGAGTCCCGGACCTGGGGGCTTAAACTCACGCCAGGCGCATATGCGTGCGTGCCCAAGTGCCCGGGGGGGGAATGGAGGAGAAGAGATTGCGGCATGGCCATCCCCCCTGGGGGGGGATTTCTCGCTTCCTGTCTCTCTGTCTCTCTCTGTCTTTCTGGCGAACGCACGTGCCCTATAGCGAAAAACTCTCCAAAAAGAAAAAAATATAGCAATAATAAATAATTCTTTTCTTAAAAAGAAAAGAAAGAAAATTAAGACCCTCATTCGAGAGGGGTCCTAGCCCATCCCTGGGAGGAAGGGATGCTACCCAGAGAGGCCTTGAACAATCTGACCAGACTACGATCACTCAGTCAGTTGACACTGTCATAGCCATTAGTCCAATCACATTTGTATGTGGCTGTCGCGCTTTGATCATGCCTGTGCAACTAAGTCTCCATAAAAATCACAAAATCGGACAGCCCAGCGCCTAGTGTTAAGGGAGCTGATCCCACATAACCACCCACCATCTGAGACCCAGTTTTGGCAGTGGTTTGAAAAGCATGCTGGGCACGTGTGCAGCTGTGCATGCTCAACATCCCAACAGGACAGAGAAATGGAGGATGACAGCATGACCATGCCCCACTGGGGGTGCTTTCTCCCTCTCCCTGTCTCTGTCTCTCTAGCTGGTGAGTATGTGTACCTTCTAGCAATAAAACACAAAGGGCAGGGCCTGGGGAGCTTCTGCACAGCTGAGCACATGGAGGTCTGCAGGAAGGTGAGATTCTTCCATGCGCTGGCAGGGTGGCAAGTCCCAACTCCATGGGGACTGAAGGCCCTGGACCACCAAACCCCTCCAGACCTCTCCCCAAATCTCTTCTTCTGGCTGTTCACGTGCATCCTTCAAAATACCCTTTCATACTAAACTAGTAATCATAAGTAAGTGCTTCTCCGAGTCCAGTGACCTGCTCCAACAACAAGAACCCCAGCAGAGGGTATGGGAAACCCCAACTTGTAGCCAGTTGGTCAGAAGGTCCAGAGACCCAGACTTAGGACAGGCATCTGAAGTGAAGACTGAGTGCTCGATCTGCAGGTTCTGATGCTAGCTCCAGCGGACAGCGGCAGAGCTGAAGTAGATTAGGGGACGCCCCACTGGAGTTTGCGCAGAACTGCTTTCTTTCTTCTTCGTCTTCTTTTTTTTTTTTTTTTGGAGAGGTTTTTGCTATAGGGCGCGTGCGCTCGCCAGACAGACAGAGACAGACAGAGAGACAGTTTTTTGAGAAAAAAATCACACACACACACACACACACACACACACACACACACCGCCGCCCCAGGGGAGATGTCCAAGCCGCAATCCCTTCTTCTCCATTCTCCTCTCGGGATCTTGAGCATGCACGCACACGCGCCCCTCATGAGTTTAAGCCACCAGGTCTGGGACTCGAACCGCAGTCGACTACGTGGGAGTCCAGCGACATAGCCATTACGCTAACTGCTGGTCCCCCCCCCCAGAACTGCTTTCTTGCTGGAGGGGAGAACTCTCCATACTTTCCAGAAACTGCTTTCTCCCTGGAGGGGAGAACTCTCCATACTTTCCAGAAGGAATCTTGTTATGTGTTCTGAGTGTGTAACGAGAAACAGAAATCGAATTTTTTTTTACACAAATGTGAAATTCTGTTTCTCCCTAGACAAATATCTAAAAAATAAACCTACCCACATTACACGCCTCCCCCCCCAAAAAAAGACCCACATAGAAGAGGTATAGGGAATTTCTGTCCAAACAAGCCTTCTATAGCATAAGATATGTATAATTTAAGGCATGAAATTGAGAGCCACAATGAACACCATGTATTTCTAATCTCACCTGGATAATCTTCTTCCCCCGTCTCACTGAAATGATACCCACAGACTTCTAGGAAACAGTACCCAGAAAGTGGCCCAGGGAAGCTCCCTGGACTGGGCTGTCTGGCCATCCGAGAGTAAAAGCTCCTCCGCCGTCCCTCAAGCAGGACCCCGTCCACCAGACTGTGTAGCTCAGTGATGTCTAGGAGCAGCAGCTGAACATCTGTCACATACTAAAATTTTCTTTCAACAAATGGCACTGGGAAAATGAATATTCCTATTTTTAAAATGAAGCCTAAGCCCTTCCTTACCTTACACCACATATAAAAGTCAACTTGAAATGAATCGAACACCTTAAGAGCTAAAACTATTAGAGACTCTCAGGAGAACAGAACAAAGCATGCTGACGACACGGGACCGGGCACTGATTTCTTAGACACGACACAGAAGCACAGGCAACAAAAGGGAAGACTAGTAAGGTAGACTGCATCAACATCAAGAACTTCTGAGTATCAAAGAGAACCTACGGACTAGGAGAAAACATTTGCAAGCCACATATTGCTAAGAAGTTGACGTCCTAAACACCGAAAACTCCTACAACTCAACAGCAGAAGCAACGTGATCGGAAAATGGGCAAAAGACTCAGGCCAAGAACTTGTGAGTATCAAAGGGCACTATCAACTGAGTGGAAAGAGAACCTACGGACTAGGAGAAAACATTTGCAAGCCACATATTGCTAAGAAGTTGACGTCCTAAACACCGAAAACTCCTACAACTCAACAGCAGAAGCAACGTGATCGGAAAATGGGCAAAAGACTCAGGCATTTATCCAAAGAACATAAGAGAAGGGCCGTGGGCACATTGAATGACGTTCGTTATCGATAACCAGTAGGGAATTGCAAATCAAAACCGCAATGAGGTACCTTTTCAACATCCATTAGCATGGAAATTATTCAAGACAAACAAACCGAAACTAGCAAATGTTAGCAGGATGCAGACAAACTGCAACTCTAGATAGCTGGCAGTAACGTAAAATGGTGTGGTCACACTGTGGAAACGGAGTGGAACGATTCCTCCTTAATTAAATATCGTGGGTCACAGGAAAGTCATGATGCATTTGTGCAGAGAAAAATATACCATGACTTTGCCAGTGACCTAATAGAGTTCCCATGGATCCAGTCATTTCAGCTGGAAGCATGTACCCCCAGAACTGAAAGCAGGGATTCGAACAGCTATTTGTACACTCACCATTAAAGCAGCACTACTCACAACAGCCATGATGGGGCACAGCCCAGGTGCATACAGGCAGATGAAGGGATAAACATAACGTGATGTACACGTACAATGGAATGCAGCCTTAAACGGAAAGGAAATTCTGACACATGTCAGATGAACCTTAAAGAATTACCCTAAGAAGTCAGCCACGAGAAACGAACGGTGGATAAATGATACTGACATGGGGTACTTAGAGTGGTCAAATTCACAGAGACAGAGAGTAGAAGGGTGGTTTCAAGAGAAGTGGGGAGACAGGAAGAACAGGGAGTTATTCATTTTTGTCCCCTCAGGTTTTTGCCATACGGTGCATGTGTCTGCCAGAGAGACACAGAGAGAGGGAAAGTGAGAAATCATCTCTCTGTCCCCCAGGGGAGATGGCCACAAAGCAATCCCTTCTCCATTCTACCTTCGGGATTTGGGGCACGAACACGCATGCACCTGGTGTGATTTTCAAGCTGCCGTGTTCAGGACTTGAACCGCAGCTGTCCAAGTGGGAGTTCGGCACCTTAACACCATGCCACCTACTGGCCCCAGGAGTTACTCTTTCTAGGTAGAGAGTTTAAGCGGGCAAAGACGCAAAGTCCTGCTGGGGGTGACAAGATGGCTACAATGTGAGCACCCTGAATGCCATACAACTGCAAACTCTACAGGGGTAAATGTTATATACAACCTACATAATAAAAAGCACCCATTATGTCACTACTCTCTCCACCACCAAACCAGAACTCAAGGGCAGAGATCTTATCTTAATAATCCCGGGGCACCCACGTCGGTGCCACACCCCCGATAAAAGTCCGCTGACCGTAAGTCACATTTCTCAGGGCGTCTTAGAAACCAAGACGTCCTCCCGGTTCAGACCGCTGGAAAAAAGCGCCTGAAACCACGACTGGGCGGGGGAGCTCTTGTCCTAAAACGCTTTTCTCAGTGATGGAACTCAATTCGCTCATAAATACTTAATTTGTAAAAATTAATAGTTTGCATCCCTAACAACCAACAGCAACGAAACTCAATTCATTCCTTTACAAATACTTTTTTAAGTGAGAACGCTTCCCCCACGGGAGGATAGTCACACTGCAACCCCTTCTCCTTTTGGGAATGTCGGGCATGCGCACACACATGCTCAGTTTGCCTTTCAAGCCGCCGAGTCCCAGACTCAAACCATACAGTAATTCACGTGGGATGCAGCCACTCTGACCACCACGCCACCGGCCAGCCCAATAAATACTTTAAAAAGAAAGAAAAAATCAACAGCTTGCATTACTAACTAACCTTCGAGCTGGCTCTTACAGAGCCTCCTTCCTGGTACATGCTAAAAGCACGGCACAGCCTATGCTCTCATCTCCCAGAGTGAACTTCCTCTTCCAGGAAGACTTCAAGATTGCTCCCTGTAAGTACCTGCACTGCCGACTCCTCCCCTTCCCCCATCCCTACTCCCTGTGGGAGTCTACAGCTCCCTTTTGTAGTTCTGCTGCTGTTAAAAGTCTGGACCTAATTTTCTTTTCTTCTTTTCTGAAGTTTTATTTACACATGATAAGGAGAGCATGCATGCATTCATGTTTAGAGAGAGGAGACGAAGCACCCTTGGGGGGCCCTGTGCCACCACGATCCCCTCGCTCTGGCCACAAGGACCCTGGGTGTGTTTCAGGTGGGTCGCAGGGCCTGGCACTGCAACTCAGTATGCTACCCACTGCACCGCCAGGCTGGGCCCGAGATCCCACCCTGTTTCCAGCCACACACCAAATAACTAGGCCCAGGCTTGAAGAACTCATCTTTCTGCTACGCAGGCAGCAAGCACTCGGCTTGGTCGCCCACCTTTACAGACCCAAGAATCCCGACCCGAGTTCTCCCAGGTGATGAAGGGAGGTGTGAGTCAATGACATCCTCTGTGGGGGTGTGGCCGAGGCTGTCCGGGCCAAGCTCTCTCAGGGGGTGGCCAGTGATGGGGTGTCAATCAGACCCCCTTTGCTTCCTCTCACGGTGCAGACTTTTAAAAGGCAGTATGACAGGGGAGGTCTATCTTAAATGAAAACGTAAGAAATAAAATTAAATAGGGCCAAGTGACAAACCAGAAAACAAAGGCAAGAGCAAAGCCGGGCTGGCCGGTGGCGTGGCGGTTAAGGCACTGAACTCTCGCGAGGCCAACCATGGTTAGAATGCCAGACCTAGAGGCTTGCTTCTCCCTCTCTCAGGTGAGCACATGGGCCCTACTGCAAATTTAAAATAGCAGTAATAAATACAATTAAATAAATAATTCTTTCTTAAAAGAAAGATGCCATTGGGTACGACAGCCTTTCTGTGTCCAGCTAGCTCGACCCTGGCCCTCGCTGCTGCACCTACCGAGCCTGTGGGAGGCTGGTTTTTTTCCCCCCCCCCCCCCCGACGCTCCATCTGGGGACACACGGGCGGTGCTGCGCGAGCCCCAAAACCTCTGCCCACCCACCCGGCAGGGCTACGGAAGCCAGCGGTCCTCTTAACCAATGAATTCCACTTCCGGGAACTTCTCCTTGGGAGATGATTACAGAAGAACAACGAATATATTTCGTGACCCTGTCCATCATCACACCAAAGATGCTACCAACCTACCCAGCCACCATGCAGGGGCTACGTCACACCTACATACAACGTGACGTGTACACGATGACGGCTCACGTTTGCAGGGAGCGCCTGGTAATACGGAAAATGCCCAGGATGCGGTGAGTTCAAACACACACACACACAGACCGAGCCTGGCCGCTGCAGAGCTCCCCGATGCTGGGGCCACCTGGATCTGCAGGGCCTGAGACCAAACCCGGCTGGGAACACTGGAGGGGGGTGGGGGTCGGGGATCAGGGGATCAGGCAGGAGACTCTGTTGAGAATGCTTGTCTTTAGCTCAAAAAAACAAAGAAACTTTGAGGGACCGGCAATTAGCCTAATGACTATGTCGCTGGACTTCCATGTAGTAGACCGCGGTTTGCGTCCCAAAGCCAGTGGCTTAAACTCATGCCGGGCACATGTATGTATGTGCCCAAGATCCTGAGAGTGGAATGGAGGAGAAGGGGTTGCATCGTGGCCATCCCCCCGGGGGGTGATTTCTGGCTTTCTGTCTCTGACTGGCGAGCACACACACCCTATAGCAAAAACCTCTCAAAAAAAAGAAAGAAAGAAACTTTGAAAAAATACAAAATTATAAAAGAGAGCTTCAAAAGTTCATGGAAAAAATAAGATTTTTTTTTTGGTGCAAAAAATTTTTTTGAGCTGCATCCATGTCTTTGCATAATATGCATTTTCCATGAGCTTTTGAAGTCCCATATATACGTGACACATATGTATGTAAAGCCTAAATTTTGCCCCACACAAAATAAGTTCCAGAAGGTTGTGTGTGTATGTGTGTGTACAGTTCAGAAAAAAATCTGGGCCAGCCAGCAGTGTGGTGGTAAA
>NW_006159530.1:5316729-5323760 GCF_000334495.1 Tupaia belangeri chinensis | reverse complement strand
CCCCCCCCCCCCCCCGACGCTCCATCTGGGGACACACGGGCGGTGCTGCGCGAGCCCCAAAACCTCTGCCCACCCACCCGGCAGGGCTACGGAAGCCAGCGGTCCTCTTAACCAATGAATTCCACTTCCGGGAACTTCTCCTTGGGAGATGATTACAGAAGAACAACGAATATATTTCGTGACCCTGTCCATCATCACACCAAAGATGCTACCAACCTACCCAGCCACCATGCAGGGGCTACGTCACACCTACATACAACGTGACGTGTACACGATGACGGCTCACGTTTGCAGGGAGCGCCTGGTAATACGGAAAATGCCCAGGATGCGGTGAGTTCAAACACACACACACACAGACCGAGCCTGGCCGCTGCAGAGCTCCCCGATGCTGGGGCCACCTGGATCTGCAGGGCCTGAGACCAAACCCGGCTGGGAACACTGGAGGGGGGTGGGGGTCGGGGATCAGGGGATCAGGCAGGAGACTCTGTTGAGAATGCTTGTCTTTAGCTCAAAAAAACAAAGAAACTTTGAGGGACCGGCAATTAGCCTAATGACTATGTCGCTGGACTTCCATGTAGTAGACCGCGGTTTGCGTCCCAAAGCCAGTGGCTTAAACTCATGCCGGGCACATGTATGTATGTGCCCAAGATCCTGAGAGTGGAATGGAGGAGAAGGGGTTGCATCGTGGCCATCCCCCCGGGGGGTGATTTCTGGCTTTCTGTCTCTGTCTGGCGAGCACACACACCCTATAGCAAAAACCTCTCAAAAAAAAGAAAGAAAGAAACTTTGAAAAAATACAAAATTATAAAAGAGAGCTTCAAAAGTTCATGGAAAAAATAAGATTTTTTTTTTGGTGCAAAAAATTTTTTTGAGCTGCATCCATTTCTTTTCATAATATGCATTTTCCATGAGCTTTTGAAGTCCCATATATACGTGACACATATGTATGTAAAGCCTAAATTTTGCCCCACACAAAATAAGTTCCAGAAGGTTGTGTGTGTATGTGTGTGTACAGTTCAGAAAGAAATCTGGGCCAGCCAGCAGTGTGGTGGTAAAGGCAGTTAGAGCCCACAGGGCCAACAGCACGGCTGGAGTCCTGGACCCAGTGGCCTGAAAACCACCCAGGTGCGTTTGAGTGCACGCCCAAGATCCCAAGAGAAGAACAGAGAAGGGATTGTGGAGTACCAACCCCCCTGGGGGGACGACGTTCTCACTTTGTGTCTCTCTCGCTCCCAACATGTGCTCTCTAGCAAAAGTTTAAAATAAACAAATAAATAAAAAGAAGAAAGGGACAGAAAGAGAACAAGGCCAGCCAGTAGCGTGCAGATTAAGGCAGCTGGGGTCCATATAACTGACTGCACAGTTTGAGTCCTGGACTTGGTGGCTTAAAAATCATGCTGGGCCCATGTGCGTGTGCGCATGCCCGAAATCTCAAGGGGACAATGGAGGAGTGAGGACTGGGGCATGGCCATCCCCCTCGAGGGGTGACTTCTCACTTTCTCTCTCTGTCTCTCTGTCTCTCTGTCTCTCTGTCTCTCTCTCTCTCTCTCTAGTATATGCCATTATGGCAAAGTTTTAAAAAAAAATGCTAACAAAGGTTAGGTCTGCATGATGAAAGAATAAAATGATCTTTTTCTTCTTTAGACTTGAAATTTGAATTATTTTTTATATACCCAATAAGGCTTAAGTACAAAGAGGTCCAACCCCAAGCCCCAAGTCACAAGATGCTGACACACACAAAAAGAACAAAACATCTGTTTCTGAAGGATCATTTCTCTCTTGGCACCCAGGATGTGAGCACTCCAAAAGCCAACCAATGCATAAAGAGGTGGAAGACTCAGGAACCCAACCTGCTGGGTCACTTCCTGGGATACTGACATGCTCAATAGCATCCCTGGAGCTACTCAAAGCTGCATGAGTGGGGCCAGCAGGTGGCACAGTGGCTAAGGTGCTGGACTCCCACATGGCTGACTAGAGTTCAAGCCCCAGCCTGGCGGCTTGAAAATCACACCAGTGTGTGTGTGCGTGCATGCCCAAAATCCTGAGAGGAGAACGTAGGAGAAGAGGTTGCAGCGTGGCCTTCCCACCTGGGGGTGATTTCTCACTCCCTCTGTCTGGCGAGTACATGCTATGGAAAACAAACCAACCAACCACGTGACTTTGTACCGAGCATGTAAGGTGACCACCATGCTCGGCAAACACCTATTGTAGTTAGCATTATATGTACCGTCCGTGCCTCCTAGCTGCATTTCAGAACATTTAACTTTTATCCCGGATCTAGGGAGCCTACAAGCCGACAACTGGGAACCACCAGAGAATCCCCGGGCTCTGTGACCGACTTCTGCACGGATGGGACACCCCCCTGGAGGCTAGTCAGGAGCAGGGCACGGCGGGCCGGGGGGGGGGGCCTGGGCGAGGGCGAGGCTGACTCCCAGCCGCTCTTGCCGCATCTGGCTGTAATGACACACCGGACAACCCCACAGGAGCCTGGGCTTGGAAAGTATGCTTCCTTCTTACAAAATACTCCACAGGCAGCCCCTAATTTCCCTGTAGACTGCCGGAGGAAAGTCCACTCGCCGTGCAAACCTGGGAACATGTCTTCCCACACCCGAATGAGGGCTGTCCCCAGAGAGCGGTTTGTCCAGTGTAACCCGTGCTCTCGATGACACACCCAGGAGCTGCCACAGAGCAGGGGCGCGGGGCTGCTGCGAACCTGAAACAGGAGGAGGATGGCAAGGAGGCAGGTGCCTGCAGATGCAGACAAGCCTTCACCTTCACGACCTGCCTGACCCTCTGCCAGCCACTGTTCTGTGTACCCCAGAGACAGGCCCACCTCCTTACGGCGCGTACCACCTCCTGGGGCAAAGCAGATCTTGACCGCAGCCCGGCTCCTGGCACCGGGGAGACCCTGTCCTCTGAACACAGCAGCCTTCCAGTCTCATCTCTGGACCCAGAGGCTCACAGCCAGTTAATGATGTCTCCTATGCTGCCCACCTGGTGGGGGCAGTTCAGAACAAGGCAAGAAAAATGACCTCTAAGGGGCCAGCAGGTGGAGTGGTAATTAAGGTGCTAGACTGGGGTTCAAGTTCCAGACCCAGAGGCCTGCAAGTCACGCTGGGTGCATGTGCATCCATGCCCCAAATCCCGGGAGAATGGAGAAGGGACTGCGACATGGCCATCCTCCTGGGGGGGTGATTTCTCCCTTGACCTCTCACTGGCTCTGTCTTGTGCATGTGGCCTAAGATGCCCTTTAAACAAACAAACAAACAAAAAGACCTCTAAGTAGGGCCAGGCAAGGGCACAGAGGTGATGCGACGCTCTGCGGGACCCCCATGTGGGACCCCCATGTGAGGCCGAGGGCGTGGGGTCAATGGGTGAAGAACCAGGAGAGGTACCTGGCCTCTGTCTCTCCCTTTCTCTCATGGAAAAAGTACATAAATAAACTTCTAAAAAATCTCTAAGCGCCTAGCAAAACCCCCAATTTAAATACAGTTTTGCTTTGCTCAATACGAAAGTCCTGCTATTTCTCCCTTATTTCCCCACACAGACCTAACAAGCTTCTTTTCCAGATTTTAAAACTCACAGAAGGGAAGTGAGAGAGACGGTAGCTCCCATGTGTGGAGCGCCTCTCCCCACACTTTTTATTCTCACGCAGAAGAGGAAGCTCAGGGTTCCAGGGTCCCGTCCAGTCAAGCAGAGCACACGGCCCTACGACCTGCGAGCCGAAACTGGAACCCTCCTGCCTGTGCTGGAAGGCCTCAGAACCACGCACACCAGACGCACCTGGGGCGGCTCCATTCACCAACCTCTCTTCAAGATTCTGCAGTCATTTCTCTCTAAAATTAAGCTGTCCCAAGCCGGTACCTAACCAGGGCTATCTGCAATACTGCTACCCTTGGGGTCCTGGGGGACAAGGTTTTTACATGGATGGGCTTCTGACATCGCCGCCCACCTTCACCTCGTGCACCAAGACTCTGAGCCGGGCACCAGACTGGGGATGTTCTTTTCTTTTTCTTTTTTTTCACTGTGAATGTTTTCTGATCTGCATGGAGAACTGTGCTGAGCCTGGCTCAACGAGCGTGCGCCCGCTCTTTGTTTAAGCAGGCACTGCAGACAAGGGGAAGGGACCAGCCTCAGAAAACTTTATCATCTGAGACCATTTAAAGGGGGGGGCCGAGAGAGACTAGGAGACTTTGCAGGACATGGTTGAACCAGGGCTGCGTGCTTCTAAGACAGGCTAGATTCCTGATCCAATCTCGAAGGCAGGTTTTGTGCGTGCGCCTGCAATCCCAGCCCCTTGGGGAAGGTGAGGCAGGAAGACTGCAAGGTCGAGGCTGGCCTGGGCAACAGAGTGAGACCCTGTCTGATAAACAGCTCGGCTTGGTGACATATGTCTGTGTTCCCGGGCGGGACACTGAGACAGGAGGATCACATGGCAAGACCCTGGATAAAGAGACAGCCAATCTATGGTGTGGTGGTTAAGGCAGCTGGATCCCACATGGCCAACTGCGCGGTTCAAGTCCTGGACCCGGCAGCTTGAGAAACACGCCAGGTGCATATGCACGTGTGCCAAGTCCCCATGAGTCACACAGGCCTGTTTGACCCGGGTGTGGGTGTCTGACCTCGGACAAGGTAGACCACATCCTTTGGCCTGTTTCTCCATCTGCAAGACGGCCAGGCAGGGGACACCTACCCTACCGGCACGTAGTAAGCATTCAGTGAGCCGGAGCTAGCTGGGCTTACTGCCATCAAGACCCCAATCACACCCGGTAAATGACAGTGACGGTCTGCACGTCTGTGCGCTCAAGTCCTATTTTGAACCGTGACCTGCCATGCCATGCTGAGTCCTTTAGGCGGTGGTGACTGGGTCATGGGGGCTTCACCCTCGTGAGTGGGTCAGGGCCCTGGCCACGGGCTTAGGGGGGCCCTCTGTCCTCGCGCCCGTGAGGACACATTCCAAAGCCCGTCTGTGGAGCAGCACACGCTCACCGCACACGGACTCTGCCCGCAATGGATTTCGAGCTGCCCAGCCTCCGACCTGAGCGCGATAAATGTGCTGTGTGTGCTGTGTAAAATACCCAGTCCCGGGTCATTCTTGGATGGTCTGGGCTGCTGTCACAAGGGTGACTTTCTCGGGACCAGCAGGTGGCGTGGTGGTTAAGGCGCTGGACACTCCCACATGGCCGACCAGGGTTCGAGTCCTGAATCTGGTGGCTTGCTTTCTCACTTCTTCTCTCTCTCATTCTCAACCTCTCTCTCTGGTCAAACAAATAAATGAATGAACAAATAAAATAAATAAATAAATAAGATAATTTTTTGGGGGGGAGAGGTTTTCGCTATAGGGAGCATGCACTCGCCAGAAAGAGAGAGACAGAGAGACAGAAAGTGAGAAATCAACCCCCGGGGGGATGGTCACGCTGCAATCCCTTCTCCTCCATTCTCCTCTCAGGATCTTGGGCATGCACGAACACGCGCCCGGTGTGAATTTTAAGCCACCGGGTCCGGGACACGAACCGTGGTCGACTACGTGGGAGTCCAGCGACATAGCCATTACGCTAACTGCTGGTTCCCAAAATAAAAAATTATTTTAAAAAGTGATTTTCTTTTTTTAACATTTTTTTGAAAAGACTTATTTAATTTTATTTATTATTATTATTATTATTTAACCAGGAGGAGAGAGAGGGAGAGAGGGAAAATGAGAAAGCAAGCTGCCAGGTCCGAAACTTTAAAAGTGGTGGGAGGGACCAGCAGTTAGCGTAATGGCTATGTCACTGGACTCCCACGTAGTCAACCGCGGTTTGAGTCCCAGGCCTAGCAGCTCAAACTCACACCAGGTGCGTGTGCGTGCGTGCCCAAGATCCCGAGAGGAGAATGGAGGAGAAGGGATTGTGGCGTAGCCATCCCCCCTGGGGGGTGATTTCTCGCTTTCTGTCTCTCTGTCTCTGTCTGTCTTGTAAGCGCACGTACCCTATAGCAAAAAACAAACAAACAAACAAAAAACACCTCTCCAAGAAAATAAAAATAAAAATGAAGTGGTGGGAGAGTGGCTTTCTTTTCTTTTCCTTCTTTCTTTCAACAGACAGCAGCCCGGCACACAGGCTTGCTCCTGGTACCTAGATGACCACTTCGGGTAAACCACACAGTGTCGGTCCCTCCTCTGCCGAGTCACCATCACAGTCCAGGGACCCCAACACAAAGGAGGCAGCGGAGGATGGCGAAGAGAGAGGGAGGTCAGCACTTCTCTGCGCACCCCGCGGGGAGGGGAGCACGCAGACCGTAATCCCGTGCACTCTTTTTCAAAGTTGCCATAGGGTGTGTGCACTCAGGGAGAGACAGAGAGGAAAGCGAGAGATCGCCTCCCAGAGGGGTGACCATGCCAATGTCTTCTCCAGCCTCCTCTCGGGATTCCGGGGCGCACATGCACACACACAGGGTCCAGGACTCCACCTGCGCAGCCGGCCACGTGAGACCCAGCCACCAGCACCTCCACACCACCTGCTGGCCCAGTCCCCTAAGCTTTATCAGTAGTGCAAGGAGGGGAGGACTTCGACAGGGAAAAGGCAGCTCAGCATGGTGCACTGCGGCCGCAGAGACAGGTAGGGGGCGCAGGGTGGATGACAAGAGCGGCCAAGACGCTGCACCAGGCGGTGCTCACCTGCACACAGGCAGCGCCCGGCCAGCCTCACACGTGCCCGTGGCCCAAAGGCACAGGGACAAAACTCAGAGACAGGGCTGATCTCAGTCGGAGGACCAGCTGCCTCAAAGCTGTGGGCAATGAAATGGGACACAGGCCCCGAGCCCTGGTGGCAACCAGAGGACAGTGGGAACCAGCAGCACCCGAGCAGGGGGAAGGGGGGCGGCGCTGCCATGGAACTGGGCCTGCTGCCATGGGCATGGCGGGCTGGGCGGGGCCTCTTCAACTTCCAAACCCTGGCAGCGCTGTGTAGGTCTCCAATGCAGGGCAGGCACGGGGGAGGTGCAGGCACGGGGAAGGGGCAGGCACGGGGAAGGCGCAGGCACAGGGGAGGGGG
>NW_006159530.1:5314069-5316112 GCF_000334495.1 Tupaia belangeri chinensis | reverse complement strand
GGAGGGGCAGGCACGGGGGAGGGGCAGGCACGGGGAAGGCGCAGGCACAGGGAAGGGGCAGGCACGGGGAAGGCGCAGGCACCTGGGCGCAGAGGGCAGCACCTTACCACCCTGGCAGCCTGCCTTTACCATCCTTCGAAACACTCGGTGACTGAACGTGAAGCAAGAAACACCGTGAGCAGCAGAGAACTACCCAGCCGGTGTGTTTCTGGAGAATGTGGCCCAGGGTTTACCCGGCCCCCTCTTGGTTTTTTCTTTTGCCAGAGCACGCATGTGCTTGCAAGGCCTCGGGGTGCTGAGGGTATAAAACAGTGCCCCCTCTGACAGTGATGGTCACAATGTGGACACAGCTGGGAAGCCAGGCCTCCTGGTCGCCCCGGGCTCACGGGCATTCTTCTCTGTTCTTGTAAGGGTCTCTGGCCAGGCACGGCGAATGTCTTCTCAGCAATGAGGGAAGGAAGGCCAGGGACCTACAGTCCAGGTGTCGGCTGAGTTCTCCCATCGGCCTCTCCTGGGCTGAGGGACGAGGGGTGAGTACCGGGCGGGGGCTACGAAGCAGGTGCTGCAGGCTCAGCAGATTCTGCGACATGTCCAGACGCTTCTGCTGCAAGGCCTGGCATAACCTCCCCGGCCTTGGCCACTCCCTCCAGGGACAAGTCTCAGGGCTCTCAGAGCAGCCAGCAGGCTGCGAGTTCACCTGTCAGCAAACCGAGCTACTGCAGGCGAGTGTGCCAAAGCAGCAGATTGGGGACTGCAGCCACTCTGTGTGACACTGAGGCCATGCCACCAGGCCCACCCACACACAGGAGGCACGGGGCGGGGGAAGAGCTGGGCACACCTCTGTGTGACTCCTTGGTGCCACCCCGACAGGCTGCGCCACCCTGGGCAGGTCACCTCTCTGGTCTCCGCTCTGCCCCGCGACAGGGCCAGAACCTCAAAGGTCGGGATGGAAACATGGGCACTTAGTCAGCAAAGCGAGTGTGCCTCACACGCCCGCCGCAGGGACACACCTGGCACACCCGAACTCGCAGGCTTGTGCAATTACAGAAGGCACACCCTGTACTTGCGGGCTTTTGCAATTATCTGGAAGGGAAAGGCTCCCTCCAATCCTACCGCCAGGCTCACCTCCCGCTTCCTGCGTGCAGTTCCTAGGCCACGCGCAGCTGCGTCCTCGCCTCCCACTCTCCATCCCTCCAGTCCCTCCAGCCCACAGGGACCCCGGGAGAGCTCCCACCAGGCAGGTCTTCACAGGTGAGACCCACTCTGACAGCCTACGGCGAAGGCTGAGAGGGCCAAAGGGAGAGAGTGAGGTGACAGGACAGCAGAGTGGCTGTCAGGTGCCAGCCAGGGCCGCGGGGGAAGGACATGTGGTGTGCACTGGCAGCGGACATCACTCAAACGCCTCGCTTGGCACAGGGTGGTCAGGGTGGCCTCAAACCGCTGCTCCTGCCCTGCCTCCTGCTTACCGGCCAGGAGCACACGCTGCTGTGTCCGGCCTCAGGGTCTGGAACGCCACCCTGCGTGGCCACAGCGCCTTTCCAATCTGGCTGGCCACCCTCCTGGCTTTTGCTCGGTCACAGGATCCTGCCGTCTGCCTCCTCCACCCCCACCCCTGCTGCAAGGCCTGGCATAACCTCCCCAGACTGGGCCACTCCCTCCAGGGACAAGTCCCCAGCCTCGCACAGCAGCCAGCAGGCTGCGTGTCGCCTGTCAGCGGTCGAGCTACTGCAGGTGAGCGAGTGTGCCCCGGGGTGTGCCAACCCCCTGCACTTACTCAGCCATGTGGCATCGGCCACACCAGCGACCCGCACTGCCTTACTCAGCTCCCACACCAGGGACTCGGGACACAGCAGGCAGTGGAGGCTGCTGAATCGGGCAGTGACTCGGAGCCTGCACAGGCTGGATGGGCCCGATCAGGAGAGGAGAGTTCAATACTGGCTGGGCCACCGACGGGCCGCGTGTGCTCGGGAGACACAGTCCTTAACAGCCCTGACTGTGAGTATAAAAGGAGGGCGAAGGTTACCGCCCCGCCTACCCGACTGC
>NW_006159530.1:5308497-5314056 GCF_000334495.1 Tupaia belangeri chinensis | reverse complement strand
TCCAGGACTGCGGCTGCCTCGGGTCTAGGACGGCAGCTGTGAGAGCGCAGGCCCTTCTTGGAGCCCACATGCTCCCCAAGTCCCTAAAAACATCCTCTGGAGAGGATAAAGCACCGCAGGTGGGCGCCTGCCTTCCGTGTCTCCCCGTGTCAGCATGTTATCGCAAGGTAAAAAATGAAAAATAAAACCTGGGGGGTCTGGGAGGTCCGTATTTAATGCATGCCCTCAATTTCCAGACTCTGAATCCTTGTCTTAGGTGACTTCTGGGCAGCCCAGGAGTGACACTGACTCTTGAAAATGTGTTCCCAATGGGTGATCTATTCAAATTCTCTGTAATGGCTCCCACTAGACACACCCAACTGAAGTTAGGAAGGTTAACAGTTAAAGCACCTGGTGGCAGGCCAAGCCCAGGGGCTGACGTGGCCACGTGGCACAACTCCTAGTTCACTGGGTAAAATCACTCTAAATCTCTCTCCCGCAGAGCAGAGGCCTCTGGGCAATTACAAAACAGATACACTCAGGAATGTCGATGAGCAAATTAAGACCAAGGGTAGAGTGGCTTACAAAGAGGAGGCATTTTTGCTGTTGGTTTGTTTGTCTGAAACGCTAGGTAGCACAGAGACAGCAAGCGCTCGCTGTTTTCACTCAGCACCAAGTGCTTCAGCCGGCCTGGTTAGCCGACTAGGAGCCAGGGCTGACAGGCAGGCACTAGCAGCTGTGTGCGCTCAGGGAGCACCTTGACCTCAGAGTCTTTCTTTTTAATAATTATTTCATTTAACTTTATCAATTGATTAACTTATTTATTTATTTTTATTTGACCAGAGAGGGACAGAGTTTATGAGAGAGAGAGAAAGGGGGAAGGGGAGACAGCAAGCCGCCAGGTCCGGGACTCGAACTGCAGTTGGCCATGTGGGAGTCCAGCGCCCTTAACCACCACGCCACCTGCCCGCCCCTATTTCTGAGTCTTAATCTCATCATGCAAGGACAGGTGTGTGTTATGAGGGGTCTTCAAGAGGTTTACGGGAAATACGAATTATAAAAAAATTACACATGGATTTCCATTTTTTTACACAGAAATAAGCTCGCTTTAATAAGCTCCATTTTTCAAAAGACTCTCTGAAGTCCCCTTGTATCTTACATAATGTATAATAGACACAAATGTGTAGTGTTTTATACACACATAGCTATACATAGGTTTATTGGGGGGCTATTTTATTTATTTTTATTTATTACTGTTATTAATTTGACTGGAGAGAAAATGAGAATGCAAACCACCAGGTCAGGGACTTGAACCGTGGTCGGCCATGTAGGAGTCCAGCGCCTCAAACACCACACCACCTGCTGGCCCCACTATACATAGTATTCTACAGATGGTAGACAGGTGAGATAGATAATATAGATAGGCAGAGGCAAACGTGGGAAAATATAATACACAATACCCTTGATCTGGAAGACACTTTCTCAGGGCCAGCAAATGGTGCGGTAGTTCAGGGTGCTGGACTCCCACATGGCTGACCGTGGTTCAAGTCCTGGACTTGGCAGCTTGCTTTCTCACTTTCTCCACTCCCACCCCATCCCCTGCCCCTTTCTGGTCAAACTGAAATAAAGTTAAATAAAAATAATTGTTAAGAAAAAAGTCATGCCTACCCCACAGTACCGGGTACCACAGTACACGTCCCTTCCATTTGGCAGCCGTGATCGATGACCACAGGGGCTAGTCGCCCAGCGCCAGGACACATGGAGGCCCTCAGGGAGCAGACACGGGCTACTCCGACTTCTCCGCCCTGCCCCTCTCCGCAGCTCCACAGCCAGGGTGAGGAGGCGGCGTCCAGTCTCCTCCCTGGCTCTCTCTGTCCTACTGCACAAGCTCTCCGCACCCTGCACCCACCTGCTGCTGGGCCCTCTATGCCGCAGGGGACCCCAGCTCCTTCGTGGCCATGCACCACACAGAGGGGGCACCGCCGGGCTCCAGCGGTGCAGACGGCTGCCCCAGGCACACCTGCACGTGAGACCCGGCTGGCTGAGAGTGCAGGGTCCTGGTTGGGGAGCACAGGAAGAGCTCACAAGAACAATGCGGTAACTGGGAAGCGGCTGAATGTTTATGCAAACACAGTTCTGCCTCCCACCACAGTGGACCTGAGCCTGGGGAAATGTGTCCCGCTCTGTGGGCTACGCTCAAACAGGATGGAAGGGAGTGGACCTGCGGCTGCATAGAAGCAGCTTATCTTGAGATGTCTTCACTGCAAAAAATAAAGGGAGATTCAGGGACCAGCAGTTAGCGTAATGGCTATGTCGCTGGACTCCCACGTCGTCGACCACAGTCCGAGTCCTGGACCTGGTGGCTTAAACTCATGCCGGGCACATGTGTGTGTGTTCTCAAGATCCTGAGAGGGGAATGGAGGAGAAAGGACTGTGGTGTGGCCATCCCCCTGGGGGGTGATTTCTCACTTTTTGTCTCTCTGTCTCTGTCTTTCTGGTGAGCACACACGCCCTATAGCAAAAACCTCTCCAAAATAAATAAATAAATAAATAAATAAATAAATAAAGGGAGATTCAGACAAGGTAACTAGGAGTAGGTGTTTATGGGATGGAGATTGAAAGCCTAATGCAACGGCCCTTCGCCTATGAAAAGGGCCACTGCTCCAGCGAAGGAGTCCTGGGGCAGCTGGTGGGTCCCTGTCAATCACAACGTATGCTATTCCAGAGATAGAAAATCCTTTTCTTTGACTTCACAGGGGCCCAGCCACCCCGGGTGGACCGGTGTAACAGTGACAAAGGGCCAGCAGGAGCTGTGTGCTGGATCCCACATAGCCAACTCCACGGTTCGAGTCCCGGACGCTGTGGCTCGTGAAGCATGCCGGGTGCTTGTGTGTGCATGACCAAAATCCCGAGAGGCGAGTGACGGAGAAGGGCCGCGGCATGGCCATCCCCTCTCCGTCTCTCTCCAGTGAGCCTGATGGCAAGTTGCTGGGTTTTTGTATGTTTGTTTGTTTGTTTGTTTGTTTAAAAAGCAAAAACAGAAGACGGAGCAAAATAACAGCTAAGTGGAGGGTGAGAAGGGGTGCTTCAGAACGACAGACTGAATAAAACCAGGACAACACAGAGGAAAGTAAAATACATCTTTTTCATCTAAAGAAGTTAAAAAGATGTTTTCTTTGTTTTTTGGGGTTTTTTAGTTTTTTTGCCATAGGGTGTATTTGCTCACCTGAGAGAGACAGAGAGGGAAAGGGAGAAATCACCCCGGGGGAGGGGGGGGCATCATACCGTAACCCCCCTCCCCCATTCTTTAGAGACAGAGAGGGAAAGGGAGAGATCACCCCCATGGGGGCATCACACTGTAACCCCCCCCATTCTTTCCTTGGGAGTTCACACTACCAGACAGTCCCAAACCCGCAGCGGGTTCCCAGGCCCCCTGCGGATGGCACCAACGTCACCAGGCTGCCCTCAGGCTGCCGCCGGCCGTGAAGTTCTGGGGAAGGCCAACCTCTGGTCCCCTGCTTGACAGCTGCCCATCCTCTGCCTTCACACACCCTGCCTACTGGAACCCCAAGTAAATGGAGGAGATGCAACCGATACCTCACTTTCAGTCTTCCCACAGCGCACAATTTTTTTTTTTAAGATTTATTTACTTCCTCTGTGAGCAAGAGAGACAGACAGCACCCCAGCAGGGCCTGATGCCACACTCCCACAGCTCCCGCCTGCCTGGCTCCCTAGGCATGTTCTCGGGAATACCCAGGGGGCTCTCCGGACCTGAACCTGAAACCTTCCCACGTGGCCTATTTTCATCCGGCCCTCGGGGCTTGGAATTCAGGGCACAGAGCTCTTGGTGAAAGTTCGGCATCTGAGAATCTACAGCAGGTGGGGAAGAGCCTTCACAGGTGAGTGCTGTAGTCAAGGAACACATCACGCACAGCCGCCCTGAGCGCACGTTCCAAGGGGCAGGGTGCCCAGAACCGCAAGGATCCCCAAGAAGATGAAGCAAGAGTCCCTGTTGTCCAACACGTACTCAAGACCACGCTCAAGGCCGAGAGCAATTAGGACGTGCAGACTAGAAGGAGAAGGTGCCAGGGACCAGCAGCTGGCGGAATGGCTATGTCACTGGACTCCCATGTAGTCAGCCACAGTTCGAGTCCCGGACCTGGGGGCTTAAATTCACGCTGGGCACTGGGTCAGAGAGCTGGAAAGTCCACTCCAGGCATGTGGTCTGAGTTTTGGGGCAGGCAGGCCAGGATCACTGGGCACGTGTGCGTGCATGCCCAAGATCCCGAGAGAACAGAGGAGAAGGGATTGCAGCATGGTCATCCTCCCTGGGGAATGAATTCTCACTTTCTGTCTCTCTGTCTCTCTTTCTGGCAAGTGCACGCGCCCTCTAGCAAAAACCTCTCAAAAAGAGAAAATGAGAATGGCCATCCAAGACCCTTCTGCCAAGACGGCACTGAAAGCTAAGGAGGAAGCTCCTGCCCCTCCCAAAGCTGAAGCTAAAGCAAAGGCTTTGAAGGCCAAGAAAGCAGTGCTCAAAGGCGTCCACAGCCACAAAAAGAGGATCCGTACATCACCCACTTTGCGGAGGCCCAAGACCACAGCAGCAGAGGCAGCGCAAATATCCTCGGAACAGAGCCCCTTTTTTTAAGAGCGCCCCCAGGAGAAACAAGCTTGCCCCTGCACCATCACCGAGCTCCCCGACCACCGGGTCTGCCGCGGCGGACAGAAGACGGACGACAGCACACTTGTGTTCATCGCGGACGTTGAGACCAAGCAGCAGGTCACACAGGCGGTGAAGAAGCTGTGATACGGAGTGGCCAAGGTCAACACCCTTGTCAGGCCTGGCGGAGAGAGGGCCTGCGTGCGACTGGCTCCTGATTACAATGCTCTGGAAGATGCCGACAAAACTGGGATCATCTACCCCGAGTCCAGCCGGCTAACTCTAAACACAAGACACATGCTCCCCGTGAATGTCATGGGTGACAAGCCTCCAGGGGAGAGGGATGGGGAAGAGAAGCGCTCTGTACGCAGTGTATCCTGGTTAAGAGACAGCACCCAGGCATCCGGGCACGGAGGGATTGAGCTACAGAACTGACCTCCAGGCCTGAAGTTCCTCCTCGGATAGATCCTGTGTGCAAACACCTGGCTGGAGAGGAGGAGGGTGGGAGAACATAATGGATGTCGCAAGCAGACTCAGGACTTGGCCATAGGGCACACACACTCAAGAGAGAGCCAGAGAGAAGTGAGGAATCACCACCCCTCAGGGGGATGGCCGCACCGTAACCCCTTCTCCATTCTCCTCCTGGGATTTTGAGCCACACACATATTCGCCCAGCGTGATGTTCAAGCTGCCAGCTCCAGGACTCGAACCACAATCGGACATGTGGGAGTCCAGCACCTTAACTGCCACATCACCTGGTGCCGGCCCCTCTTCCCATTTCTAATTAGACCCAGAAGAGAAACACAAGAACAACCTGCTCTTCCTGGACCTCCGGGCACTAGCGCACCGCTCCAAAGGCCTGTGACCCACAGGGTGTGCACAGCTCTGCCGGACGCCGCCCCTGGAGCTCAGCAGGA
>NW_006159530.1:5307642-5308312 GCF_000334495.1 Tupaia belangeri chinensis | reverse complement strand
ATCCAGGGTCCTGCCCTGTCTGTCCCCACACCCATCCCTTCCTCCTTCTCGGATCCCTAGTCCAGGGAAAGGACTCAGAGGACAGAGGGAAAGGCATCGGAATCCCTGGGATGGCTACACATGTGGGTGCTCCGCCCCGGGGGCTTCCAAACCCACAGCAGGATCCAGCCTCCCCAGAGGTAACCCTGGGGGTGGGGGTTACGAGCAGCAGCTCTGCCCGGTGGCTCACTCATCACTCCTCCAGGACTTTGGAATTGTTCAAGAGAAGTGGACAGACCCGTCTGAGGCTGGGCTCTGAGGTCAATTCTAGGAACCACATCCAGATTCAGGAAAAAAGACTGGGCACACAGAACAGGGCCTCCGAGAGGCTAAGATGAAGGGAAGAGGCTGAGAATCTGCTCTGAGCGAAGCAAGGACACGAGAAGGCCAACTCCGACTGCCCCGGGGTGCACCACCTGACTGTCGGCGGCCCTGGGCCACTCCAAAGACCAGAGGTGGTAACAGAGGAGTGATCCTGGCCTGCCCACCCCAAATCTCAGAGCACGTGCCTGGAGTGAACTTTCAGCTCTCTGACCCCGTGCCCTGGGTGAACGTCTGAGGGAGGGGGCTGCTCCCCTGGCAGGTTCTTCTCCCTATTCTGTGCCGCTGTGGGTCCTCCAGTCCCAAGCTC
>NW_006159530.1:5302747-5306946 GCF_000334495.1 Tupaia belangeri chinensis | reverse complement strand
GGACAGAAAGCGAGAAATCACCCCCCGGGGGGATGGCCACACCACAGTCCCTTCTCCTCCATTCTCCTCTTGGGATCTTGGGTGTGCACGCACATGCGCCCGGTGTGAGTTTAAGCCACCTGGTCCGGGACTCAAACAGTGGTCGACTATGTGGGAGTCCAGCGACATAGCCATTACACCAACTGCTGGTCCCCACAGCGTTTTCTTTTTTAACTTTCACCAAAGTCATCATTTACAGGGTCGACTTCAGATGGAGTGCACAGGAGGTGGTGGCATTTGTAAATAAAACGGCCCGTTACACAGGGTGGGAGCTAGTTCCACTGCGCATGCTAGAGGGGACAACAGCGGGCACCGCGGCCTCCTCTCGCAAGGCGGTTATCTATCCCAGCAGCTGACCCGCGCCGAGGCTGCACCCACGCCCTGCCCGGTGGGCGAGAACTCTGTGCGTTAGTGAGGAACAGTCCAAACTGCCCTCTCTGGCTGATTCCCACCCACCACCTCACTTCCTAGGACTAGGAGACAAAAACTTCCCCATCTCTCAGTCAAGTCGGCTTCCAGGATCCCTGTTACCACGGAGATGCAGAGTGCTGATACCCTTATCAAGGCGGCTCCTGGCCACCCTTGGAGCGGGCCCTGCGGTGCACACCTTCCCGGGAAAATGCACACACCGGACCTTCTGCGTGCCATCTGTCAACACGGCAGGGGACGGGTTTGGCGCCACACGAGCCTTGCGAAGGGGTTTTCATTATTGCCATCCCGTCACCTCTCCAGGCTACCCCAGGAATCCGGGCCCTAGGGGAAACTGCTCCCACTAGAGGGAGAGAGAGAGGCCTTCCCCCTCCCTGACTGCTTTGTAAAGGCAGTCTCGGGCCAGCAGGTGACAGGGCAGTTAGGGTGCTGGACTTCCAATATGGCCGACAACGGTTCGAGTCCCGGATCTGGTGGCTTGCTTTCTCACCTCCCCGCTCTGTCTCTCTCCGGTGAGCACGCACGCCCTTTAGCATGTGAACAAAGGCAGCCTCTTGTTTCTCACCAGCATAGTTACAGGGACTAGAAAGACCCTGCTCTGTAAGCAGGACGCTCAGAATTCAAAAGAAGGCATATCCTTTGGGATTAGGGGACTGGAACTCTCTAACTCTCTAGTCTTCTGGCAAGAATGAACAGGAGCGGACAGTGGCCGGCGTCTGCAGGAGGCCCCTCCCCAGAACTCTGCTGACGACCCAAATGCTTCCCAGACCTCAAAACTGACATTCGGCTCACCCAAATGCTTCCCAGACCTCAAGAAGACTGACATTCGGCTCAGGTCCAGGTGACTTAGCCAGCTACGATGTCACCTCTCGAGGGACACGATCCCTAAGGAGGAAAAACATGGGTTTCCCAAGAGGGGCGGCATTTATGTAGAAATATTGATACTGTATCTGAGAAGGAAAGGCTTTACAGGCAAACTGGAGCCACTAGCCTTTGGGGCAGGCGGTTTCGACAACATGCAGGAGAAAACGAGCTCTTCCACCCAAACATTTCACCTCCAGCCACCAGACTGGCGGGGATCTCCCCAGCAGCAACCGCTCGGTTCTCCAGTGGGGCTCAAGTCTGATACCACACACCTGGAGGCGCCCCCTCCCCTGCCCCACCTCAGATGTCAAACCCCAGGATCTGGCTGCTGCTCTGACCACCCGCCATAAACTGGGTCCCCACGAACCTCTCCTCAGCTTCAATTAAATTGGCCTCACAGAACTCAGGGAACGCTTTACTCACGCCGACCCATGTATAACAGAGGACTTATAAAGACTACAGGAGGGGTGGCAGGTGGCGTGGTGTTTAAAGACACTGGATTCCATATGGCCATCTGCAGTTCAAGTCCCGGACCAGGAAGCTTGAAAACACACAAGGTGGGAACCAGCAGTTAGCGTAATGGCTATGTCGCTGGACTCCCATGTAGTCGACCGCGGTTCGCGTCCTGGACCTGGTGGCTTAAACTCACGCCGGGCGCATGTGCATGCGTGCCCAAGATCCCAAGAGGAGAATGGAGGAGAAGGGATTGCGGCGTGACCATTTCTCGCTTTCTGTCTCTATGTCTGTCTCTGTCTGTCTGGCGAGCACACGCGCCCTATAAAGAAAACCTCTCCAAAAATTAAAAAAAAAACATGCAAGGTACCTGTGTGTGCATGCCCAAAATCCTGAGAGTAAAGTAGAGAAGAGATTGTGACATGGCCATCCCCCTGGGGGGAGATTTCTCACTTTCCCTCTCTCGGTCTCTCTCTCAGGAGAGCATATGCACCCTATGGCAAAACGCTGGGGAGGGAGGCAGGGGAAGCTAGAGATGAACAGCCAGGTGGAAGAGATACAAGGGACAGGGGGTGGGGCGTGGAGCTATCCGCAAGCACCCCATGAATTCAGCTACCCAGAGCTCTCCACGCCCTGGGTAACAGGGAGCAGCTGTTCAGATTATAATCACATCGACTATGGAGTCAGCGTGTCGGAAGCCTGTGCTTCCGGGGTTTTACGGGCACTCCATTCCATAGACATGGTTGGGAACACCGCTGGTCACAGGTGATCCACTGACCCTCTGCCCCCCTCCTTGGAGGACTGTGGGTGGGGCTGAAGAGTCGAATCTAATCACACAGTTGGTTCCCTTCACGACCAGCCCCCGTCCTGACGCTACCCAGGAGCCCCCAAGAGTAGCTGATGTAGAATCAAAGATGTTCCTATCGCCCAGGAAATTCCATCAGCGTTAGCAGCTCTGCGTCAGGATGCGGGTCCACACACCATTTGCCTCAGATGGCGGAATGACGCCTGCCGAAGAATGGCAGCTGCAGAGCGCCAACTACCAGGAGGCTGCAGATGCTGCAGGACCCAGCTCCCCGGACGCTGGCCCCCGGCTGCCTGGCCACGGAAGGGCCACGGGATACTCATGTAATGGCTGTGTGCTGCTGCCCCCACATGGGGCAGGGGGGCCATCACAGCACCTTACCCCCCAGGCTTCTTGGAGGGAGTAGGAGTTACACCCGGCACGCTCACAGCAGCACCTCGCGCGGAGACAGTGCTCGGGGACACGACAGCCAGTGTTAGCAGAAGGACCGCGAGGGGAAGCAGACGGAAGCGGACTCAGGACACGAACGATCTCGGGCAGTACTACAGGATACCAGACACACGGAGCGAGGCGGTGCACTAGGACGCACTAGGCGCCCCAGCAGAGGCGTGGTGGTGGTCTACAGGAGCACGCGTTGGTTCCGATGAAGAACAAGAGCATAGCCGCCGTGATGAAAGGCGTTCTAGCCAATCCAAAGCCCTGCCACCCTCAGAAAACCCGTGGCCCAGCAACTTTGAAAAACTCAAACACCTGCCGGAGAGCTTGCAGAAGGGCGATGGGTTGTGCTATAAAGGCAGGGCTCGCTGGCCGTGGCTCTCCCAAGCACTGCACGTGGGGGAGCTGAACTTCGCAGCTCTCACTGGGGAAAGGATGACCCAGATGGTCCCACGGGCCCGTTCCCACATTCACAGCCAAAGGAAGTACCTCAACACATTCCCTCCAGTACTGTGGGCACCTACCATGTTCTAGGCATAACGGAGACACACAGAAGACAGCACCCTACAACGTAGTCTGGGTGCTAGGTAGTGGCACAGGGGTAACACAACTGGACCTGCATGGGAAAGGTCATGGGTTCAAATCCCAGGTCCCCACTGTGCACACGGAGTGCTAGGACTGGTGTTAGACTGTGACATGAGGACTTCAGTAAGGGTGCTTCTCTGTCTCTCTCCCTCTCTCTCTCTCTCTCTCTCTCACACACACACACACACACACACAACCCTCTCTTATGAAAAAGAAAAAATTAAAACAAAACGCCTCACTGTCTCCCAGGAAGACGTGTTAGAGGAAGCAAACACAGGGCGGGAGCTTCAGTTCGGATCGCCGTGGAGCGACAGAGCATTGGCTTGGACACGTGACAGCTGAGAGAGCTCGGAAGGAGAAGGAAAAGTGACCCGTGTGTGGTGAGGCAGACGCAGCCACACGCGCCAGTGGGGAGTGAGCTCTGGATCTGAGAGCTGGACTGGCTGACAGTCAGGGTGACAAAGGACAGTCGCAGTCGTGGGGGGCGGGGGCACGGAAGGACAGACAGGAAGTGGCTCGCTGGGAGGAAATGCTGACAGCAAGACTGCAGGCGGAGGAGGCAGGCCGCTCTGGAATGCCAGGAGAGTGG
>NW_006159530.1:5295337-5302623 GCF_000334495.1 Tupaia belangeri chinensis | reverse complement strand
CCGGAGTGTGCTCCGTGGTCGCTCCAGCCAGTGTGGAGGATGTTTGCGGAGGTCCAGGTTGGCGGCTGGGAAATCAGCCATCGGGGGTCATCCGGGCAAGAAAGGAGTGAATGCCAGTTGGGAGAAGGAATTTCAAGAGAAACTCAGGAAGTCCAACTGCCTGCACGCGGAGGTGGGATGGATGGGGTGGGGGTGACAAGAGGTGGCCGGAAGGTGTCTGTCCCGTGCATCTGCGTGGAGCAGCAGGTCTGTGGCTGGGAGCAGGAGGACTGGTTATCCCCGGGAGTTCAATTCTGGATAACTCAGGCCAGAAACATCAGAGGGAAATGGCTGGAGACAGCGGCACACGTGA
The DNA here is from genome assembly GCF_000334495.1 of Tupaia belangeri chinensis. Classification (NCBI taxonomy): domain Eukaryota; kingdom Metazoa; phylum Chordata; class Mammalia; order Scandentia; family Tupaiidae; genus Tupaia; species Tupaia belangeri. The sequence continues at coordinate 5,302,271 of NW_006159530.1, read as the reverse complement.
GGAATCCCAGGAAAGGACTCAGGGCAGGAGATGGTGGACAAATGGAGGGCACAGAGCATGGGAGGAAGAAAAACCAGTGAAGCAAGACGGGGATGCTGAGGCTTGGTGCAGGCCCAGGCAGGAAAGAACCAACGGCCCGGCCCGATGGCGTTATTGGTAGTGACATGAACTGCAGTACTGGAAGCCACACGGCCAACCACAGGCTCAGGTCCCCAAGTTCACCTGAAACTACACCATACCACCGCAGCTCGAAAATCATGCCCCATGCCTGTGCATGTGTGCCCAAAGTCCCGAGAGGAGAATGGAGGACAAGGGATTGCAGCATGGCCACCCCCCTGGGGGCAGGGGACACACTTGTCCTGTTCCTTCTCTCAGTCTCCCTCAGGCAAGAACATGCACCCTATGCCCAGAAAGAAAGAAAGAAGGAAGGAAGGAAGGCAGTGAGATTGGGACCAGCAGGTGGTGTGGAAATTAAGGTACTACATCCCACTACATCCCACGTGGCTGACTGTCCCATGTCCCAGACCCAGCAGCCTGAAAAATGACACCAGGCATGTGTGCGTGCGCGTGCCCAAAATCCCAACAGAACGGAGGAGAAAGGAGTGCAGCGTGGCCATCCCCCTGGGGGACAGTGTCTTACTCTCTCTCTCTTTCTGAGCACATGCTATAGATACGTACATTTGTAAAAGGGGGGGCAGTAGGATTTTGCTAGGCAAAGCTTATTTATATACCGTCCGCCCTTGGAGACCACAGACACACTGGGACGTGGAAAATGTCCCGCTGCTGCAGGTGTGTTCTAGGTGGTCGGCCTTTGATGGTGGATGGTTGGGATGTGCACTGAGCACGCAGGCTTGTCTTTATTCCCTAAATAATACAGTGTAACAGGAGAGCAAGTATGTATATAGCATTTCCACTGTGCTGGGTGTTATAAGTAACTAAAGATGTTATTTTTTTTTTTGAGAGGTTTTTGCTATAGGGCATGTGCGCTCACCAGAAAGATAGACAGAAAACAAGAAATCGTCCCCCAGGGTGGATGGCCACACCGCAATCCCTTCTCCTCCATTCTCCTCTCGGGATCTTGGGCGCACACGCACATGCGCCTGGCGTGAGTTTAAACTACCGGGTCCAGGATTTGAACCATGGTCAACTACATGGGAGTCCAGCGACATAGCCATTATACCAACTGCTGGTCCCACTAGAGATGATTTGAAAGCACACAAGAAGACATGGGTAGGCTTGGTGTAGACACGCCCTTACATATAAAGAACTTGAACATCTGTGGACTTGGGGGTCCTCAGGGGGTTCTGGAACCAATCACCCACAGATATCGAGGGTATTTTGTACAGAAAAGAACAGCTAAAGCATATAGCAAGATGGAAACAAGGAATTAGAAAACCGGTAGGTTGATGGGCCAACAGGTAATGTCAAGGCACTGGATCCCACATGGTCGATTCTGCAGTCCTAGTGCCAGATCCAGCAGCTTGAAACCACGAAGGACACATGTCCATGCGTGCCCGAAATTCTGAGGAAAATGGAAGAGAGGGGGCTGTGGTGTGGCCATCCCCCCTGGAGGGGGTGATTTCTCACTTTCCCTCTCTTTGGCAAGGGCATGCCCCCTATGGCAAAACCTAACAAGAAAGAAAAAAAAAAAAAAAAAAGAAAGGAGAAAAGAAAACAGGAAGGTTGGCCCTTGAAGTGAATATCCCGGGCCTAGCAGACGGTGTAAGTTACGTCGCTGGACTGTCACATGGCCAACCACAGTTTCAGTCCGGCACCCAGTGGCCTAACACACACCAGGCGCACATGCACGTGTGCCCAGGATCCTGAGAGAACAGAGAAGAAGGACTTGGGGGTGGCCATCCCCCTGGGGAGTGATTTTTCACTTTGTCTGTCTGTCTGTCTCTCCCTGGCGAGCGCACATGTCCCAAGGCAAAAACCTCTACCAAAAAATAAAAAATAGGGTACCCAGCATCTGTTCATGGGCCTTAGCAGCGTTAAAGAAAGGCCGCTGCTTTCTCGAATTGCCATCGCTCGGTCGAGGGGAAGAAGCAACCCAGGGTCTCAGTGCCATTGACACACATTCCTGGGCACTGCCAGGCCCAGGTGCCAGGGCTGTGCCAGTTAGGACTGGACAGTACGCTGCTTCAAGGCAGGCAGGAGGAGCGGGCTCAACGCAGTGACTGCAGCCAGCCAAACAAGCACAGCTGACAACGTCAGTGCGCAAATGCACATCATGAAATAAACTATACATGGATGTCGAAACTTCCTGAACCAAAAAACTGGTAGTTCCTTCTGCCCACAAACTTTTTTTTTTTTTTTTTTTGGAGAGGTTTTTGCTATAGGGCACTTGCGCTCGCCAGACAGAGACAGACAGAGAGACAGAAAGCAGGAAATCACCCCCCAGAGGGGATGGTCACGCCGCAATCCCTTCTCCTCCATTCTCCTCTCGGGATCTTGGGCACACACGCACACGCGCCCTGCATGAGTTTAAACTACCAGGTCCAGGACTCGAACCGCAGTCGACTACGTGGGAGTCCAGCGACATAGCCATTACGCTAACTGCTGGTCCCATTGCCCCCAAACTTTTAAAGTCCCCTCATCTAACTGAAAATGGCTAAGGCCGTAGATTGCAAGTGTTCTCCCCACGCAAAAGCAAAGATGTACGGTCACGGGTGTGATTGGCTTAAGCAGCCGTCCCACAATGGTGCACGTATTAGCCACGATTTACAAAACATCCACAACCCTGATTTGTTGCCCAGACCACAAATATCTTGGTTAACGCACTGGATTCCCACAGGGCCGACCACAGCTTTTGAGCCCCAGGTCCGGCAGCTTGCAAACCACGCCGGGTGCGTGTGCGTGCTTACCATAATCCTGAGAGGAGAAGGGACTGTGGCGTGGCCACCCCCCTGGGCTGTGATGTGTCACTTTGCCCTGTCTCTCTCTCAGGTGAGCACATGTACCCCAAGGTAAAAACCTGAAAACAAAAATCTTAAAAATCTCAAAGAAATAAAAAAGGCTGGCCAAAAGGCCTGCTCCTACTTCGCATCTGCCACAAACGTGAGTCACGGCACAGGCGGGCAGCTCTGCCCACAGAAACGTCGCTGTCGTACACCTGTGCACATTTTCTCATTTAACCCTAGCAGCTCTCCACGTGGGTGGGATACCATCTCCTTTTCACGGATGTCAGAAGGGGTTCAGAAGACGCAGATTAAAAGTGGCTGATGGGCTGGCCCCGTAACCTGGTGGTTAACCACTAGGAGCTGGGTCTCACATGGCCAACTGCAGCTTGAATCGTGGCCTAGCAGCGTGAAAACAGACCAGCCCTGGGGGACTGTGTGCCCCAAATCCCAACAGGAGGAGAGATGGCCCCACCAGGGGCCCCTCCACCCTCACTTCTCTCCAGTGAGTGCACCTATCCTCTGGCAATTAAAAATAATAAAAGAAAGCCAAAAAATGAAATAAGATCAAATGAAAGTGGTTGGGGGCCAGCAGGTGGCATGGTGTCAAAGCAATGGACTTCCACATGGCTGTGGTTTGGGTCCCAGACCTGACAGCTTGCTTTCTCACTTTCCTCCTCTCTCTCTCTCTCTCGCTCTCTCTCTCTCTCTCTCTCTCTCTGTCTCTAGTGCGCACACATAACTTAGAGCAAAATGTAAGGTAATAATAATAAATTAAAATAAATAATTCTTTAAAAAAAAAAAAAAGAAGAAAGGAAAGTGGTCAGGCAAGGGTGTGAACAAAAGCTAGGCAGCCTGCAAAGCCCATGCTGGTTCTAGCCCACCGTGCTGTCTGAGCTCACTCCAAGCAGAAAGCATTTGTGCAGCACACCAGGGTTCTCCACCCTGACCCGAAGAACGTCATCAAAAAGCTGCACTTTATCCCATCAGAAAGACCTTCGGGCCCACAAGATCCAGCAAATAAAGCCTCGTCCCAGGCCCGGCAGAGTTCTGCCCAGATGACACGTCAGAAAGGGAAGCTTCTCCACCCCGAGCATCAGTGGCTGCCTGTCTCTCTCCTGATCACACCTCCAGAAACCACGTGGACAGCCCAGGGGCCACTTCGGTGTGTCCTCTGTGGTCAGACCAGGAGGGCTCGGCTGGCCTTTCCTGAAGGGTACTCGCTGCCTCTCTTGTTCTGACACGATGTATCAGCCAGCCCTGGTACTGCTTACTGTGCCCTAAGACGTTTACATTCTCTACAGAGAGGTGGGGCAAACTTTAGCCCCTGCTCGTCCAAAAGTCATGACCTGGGTGCCAGACAGTGGCGCCATGGTACAACAGGACACTCTTCGAGGCTAACCCACATGAAAGGTTACAGGTTCAAATCCAGCCAGCCACAAGTAGCCAGGCACACACATGCCCATGTTGGTTGCACACACGTGCTTATGTTGGGCTGCACACATGTGCCCATGTGGGGCTGCGCACACACGCTCACGTTGGGCTGCGCACACGTACCCAAGTTGGGTTGTGCGCACATGCCCTTGTTGGGTTGCACACACATGCCCATACTGGTTGCACACACGTGCCCACACTGGTTGCACACTCATCCATGTTGGATTGCACACAAGTGCCCCATACTGGGTTGCATGTGTGTTCTCTCTTGGAAGAAAGACATTTTTAAAAATCATGAGCTGCCTCAGTAGAAAAACCAACAGGTCAACCAGGACATGGGCCCCATCTTCAAAGGCTCCGCTGCAATCCCAGAGGAATCTTCTGGAAGGCTCCCAGACAGCTTCTCCAACAACCAACATACCACAGCACAGCCCCCAGACCCGCACTGAGACAGGGCATTCACACCCTCAGCTGCTTCAATAAATGTCACGCTGATCCCAACGGACCTGTTGCAAGAAATGCCAACTCCTGCGCCACACAACGCCGATGGGCAGGCCTCCTGCGACCCCCCAGTTCTGAGCTCCCGCCCTGCTCAGAACTAGCTGTTACCAGTGCCACCATAAATTCACAACGTGAGAGGCCATACTGCTTCACAATTCCGATTGTTTGTGCATCCTTTGTGCAAAAAAATAATGTTTTAAATCGCACTGTTGCACTTGTACACTGCTATTTTACAGCAGAAACTTCGAGGTTTACAATACATATAATTATATATCATCTGTGCTGATGAGAAGAACTGATCATCCAAATGGAACAGATAGCTTTGAAAAGTTTGCTGTCTGCCTTAAGTTTCTTTTCTTTTTCTTCCATGAACAAAAGAGATAGATAGATAGAGATCACCCCAACAGGGTCCTGACACTGCAACCTCCCCCAGCCTCAGCCAGCCATGATCAAGGGCGCGAGCACACTCCCTACTCGAGGAGGCCTCCCCATCCAACCCAGAACCCTCCCACGTGGTCGGCCTCACAGTCACGTCTGACCACTGCCCAGCCCCTTTGCCATGTTCTTTTAAAGTCTCTGATATGGGACCAGCAGTTGGCATAATGGCTTTGTCGATGGACTCCCATGTAGTCGACTGCGGTTCGAGTGTCGGATCCGGTGGCTTAAACTCACGCCGGACGTGTGTGCTTGCGTGCCCAAGATCCCGAGAGGAGAAAGGAGAAGGGATGGCGGAGTGGCCATCCTCCCTGGGGGGTGATTTCTTGCTTTCTGTCTCTCTGTCTCTGTCTTTCTGGCGAGCGCACGCACCCTACAGCAAAAACCTCTCCAAAAAAAAAAAGCCTCTGATAGAAGGAAGACATGCTGTCGCCAGCAAGCACCGTAAACTAACTCAGAAGGTGAAAAGATACCGGGCTGTCCCCCATACACCTGCACTGGCACGCTCCAGCTCCAGGCTGCGCTTGAAAGCCTACCACACGCCGGCAAAGCAGGAGATGGCCTTTCTCCACACACGCCGATCGTTCCCAGAGCTGGTTTTGGTTAAAAAGATGCATTTTGGGGGCCAGCAGGTGGCATAGTGGTTAAGGTGCTGGACTCACACACGGTCGACCGCCATTCGAGTCCCAGACTTGGCAGCTTGAAATCACGCCAGACACGTGTGTGAGCCCACTATCCCAAAGGAGAATGAAGGAGAAGGAACTATGGCGTGGCCATCCTACAGGAGGGGTGACTTCTCACTTTCCCTCTTTCCAGAAAGTGTACATGCCCCATCACAAAAACCAAAAAAGGAAAAAAGGAAAGTCCTGGGAAAATGTGGGTTCTGAGGACGCGATACTGTGAGTATTCAAACCCTGCTGTACAGAATAAGCTCACACTGTAACTGCGTTTTGCCATGACCTTTTTGAATATATGTATTTGAATAAGTATTTAAACATTTGAGTATATTTAAATATATATTTGAAATACATTAGAAGAGGTAACTGAGCCAAGAACTAACATACTCTTTTTAAGTTGCTATAGGGTACTTGTGCCTGACAGAGACAGAGACAGAGAGAAAGACAATGCTCCCCCCAGGGAAGATGAACACACCACAATCCCTTCTCCTCCATTCTCCTCTCAGGATTTCGGACACACAAGCATCCACACCTGGCATGTTTTTGTTTTTTTTTTTTTCCCAAGTTGCTAGGTCTGGGGCTCGAACCACACAGTCAGCCACATGGGACCCAGCCACCTTAACCAGCATCCCACAAGTTGGCCCCTGTTTGGTTTTTATTAAAAGTAAAATAGGAAGCCACTGAAAGGTTTTAAGCAGAGCAGGGAATCTGTAAAACTTTTCTTGTTTTTTTCCTCTGGTTTTTTTGTTTGTTTGTTTTTTAGTTTGCTAGACGGCATGCATCCTCACCAAAGAGAGACAGTGTGTGTGTGTGTGTGTATGTGTGTGTGTGTGTGTGTGTGTGTGGTGGGGGGGGAAATCCCCCATGGGGGGTGGCACATCGTAATCCCTTCTCCATTTCCCTATCCTGATGGGATCTGGGGCACGCACAAACACTGGGCATGTTTTTCTTTTCTTTTCTTTTTTTTTTTTTTTTGAGAGATTTTCA
>NW_006159530.1:5289768-5294966 GCF_000334495.1 Tupaia belangeri chinensis | reverse complement strand
TGTGAGTTTTAGGCTGCTGGGTCGGGGACTGGAACCGTAATCAACTATGTAACCATTACGCCCTCTGCTGGTCCCATGTTTTGTTTTGTTTTGTTTTTTCCCGGAGAGGTGTTTGCTTATAGGTCGCGTGCACTCGCCAGACAGAGACAGAGAGACAGAAAGCGAGAAATCACCCCCAGGGGGGATGGTCACACCGCAATCCCTTCTCCGTACTCCTCTCAGGATCTTGGGCACGCACGCACACACGCCCGGCGTGAGTTTAAGCTACCGGGCCTGGGACTCGAACCGCAGCCGACCACATGGGAGTCCAGTGACATAGCCATTACACCAACTGCTGGTCCCCCGGTCCCATGTTTTTCAAGCAGCAAGTTCAGGGTTCAAACCACACAGTCAGCCAAGTGGGATCCGGCTCCCTTCACCATCGGGTCACAGGACAGGCCCCCTACCTCATTTTAACGGGTGCTCTGGGTTCCGGGATGAGAAGAAAGGTAGAAGGAAAGCCAGGAGTGGGAACGGAGTTCAACTATGGCAGTGACCCAGCTGACCAGTAAGACCTCCTGATGTGTAGGTGCCGGTCAAAGGATGGCCCCATGGTTTTGAGCCTGAGCACAGGAGGAGGAAGTTTCACTTCATCTGAAGTGAAAACGGTTGCAAAAGGAGCAGGTATGAGAGTGTTAAATGCTGGGCATGTGGCACAGTGGTTAAGGCACAGAATTCCCACAGGGCTGACTGAAGATCAAGTCCCAGACCCGGCAGCTTAAAAATCATGGTGGAGGTGTGTGCGTGCATACCTGAAATCCCAGGAGAATAAAGAAGAGATTGTGACATGGCCATCTTCCCTGGAGGGGTGATTTCTCACTTTCTGTCTCTCTGTCTCTCTCTGTCTGTCTGGTGAGTGCACACACCCTATAGTGAAAACCTCTCCAAAAAAAAAAAAAAACACTGAAAAAATGGAATTAAAGTCTGAGTCGATTTTGGTGCAAAAACTATGAAAAGATTTCATAATACATTTTCTATGTATTTTTTGAAGCCCCACCCCCCATACAGAGTTTAAGAAGAGGTTCTTCTTAGCTGGTTACTCAACACAGGTCTGGGATCCTACTACCCTGGTTTTTGACCACGTGGTGCCAAACAGTGAGGGAAGACACGGTCCCAGACCCTGAGCGACTGGTCTAGACAGGAGACTGACCACAGGCAAGAGCCACACGGTGCGGGAGACCTGAGCAGGTCTCTTGGGAGCCTTAGCCACGCAGGGGATGGCTTCCCAGGAAAGGCCAGGACAGAATGCAGTGGGAAGGTGACCTGGGGCTACTTCGAGGAGGAAAAGGACAGGATAAAGACCAGGACTCCAGGCAAAAGGAGGAACACTGGCCAAGGCCTGCAAAAGGAAGCACGCAGGGCCCCAGGACCCACAGGCCTCCAGCAGCCATTCCGCCGAGGGGACGCGGCCCTTCAGAGGCCCCGGGAGGAAGCTGACAAGTGCCCAGCACTTACACAAGGTCAGATTCCAACCGCATCTGGCTCGTGTGACCCGTGGTGGAGACGCCCAGAGGATCCTCGCTGTGCTCTGAACGCGTCCCCCAAACTCACAGGCTGACTTCTGGTTGTGACGGGATCAGGAGGGTGCTGAAAGGTGGGGCCTTTGGGAGGTGACGGGGACGGAGTCATGAGGGTGGGGCCCCCACGATGACGCCTGGTCGCTTTAGAAGGAATGACGCAGACGCAGGCACCCCGCCCGTGCCCTCTCCCACTCTCACGGCTAGCGATGCTCTGCACTGCCCCACAGCAAGCGGGCCCTGTCCAGATGTGACCCCTGTGCACCTCAGACCTCCACTCTTTATAAATTACCCAGATGCAGCTATTTGGCTTTTAAGCAACAGAGAGCAGCCTAAAATAATAAAGACTAATTTTTTTTTTAGTTTTATCTAGGGCTCATGCGCTCACCAGAAAAAGAGAGGGCAAAGTGAGAAAGCACCCCCAGGGGATGGCCATGCTACAATACCATTTCTTCTCTGTCTCTCAGGCTTTGGGTACACATGCACACGTGCCCGGATGCTCCTCGAGCCACTGGGTCCAGGACTCAAATCACACTGTCGGCCATGTGGGATCCAGCCGCCCCGACCACCATGCCACCAGCTGGCCCAATAAAGGTTCACTGCAAATTTACGGTTAACTCCATGGTCTGGGTTAAGGCAGTCAGAATCTACCCGGCCAACCATGTGACTCTGGCCCCGGCGGCCTAAAAACCATATTGGGTGCATGTGTACGGCATGCCCGAGGCCCCAGCAGGGCAGGGAAATGGAGAAGGGATTGCAGCGTGGCTGTGTTTGACTGGGGGCTGCATTTTCCCTCTCCCTATGTCTGTCTCGTTCCCTTTCTCCTCTGACAAGCGCATACACTGTGGTCCAAAAGAAAAGTGGCATGGCAGTTAAGGCACTGTATCTCACATGACCGACTACATGGTTTGAGTCCCAGACTCGGTAGTTTGAAAAGCACACTGGGTGTGTGTGCATGCATGCCCAAAATCCCAAGAGGAAAATGGAGGCCAAGAGACTGTGGTGTGTTGGGACCAGATGGTGTACCGGCTATGTCGCTGGACAAGGTGACAATTCACATGATACAGAAAAGTGGGAAGTCAGAAATCTCTCTCTCTACCTCGACCATTGAGAAACCATGCCTCCTGGGACCAGCAGTTGGCGTAATGGCTATGTCACTGGACTCCTATGTAGTCGACCACAGTTCGAGTCCCGGACCTGGTGATTTAAACTCACACCAGGCGCATGTGCGGGCGTGCCCAAGATCTCAAGAGGAGAAGGGATTGCAGCATGGCCATCCCCCCTGGGGGGTGATTTCTCACTTTCTGTCTCTCTGTCTGTCTTTCTGCTGAGCACGCGCACACGCCCTATAGCAAAAACCTATTAAAAAAAAAAGTAGAAAGAGATGTGGTGTGGCCATCCCCCCTCAGGGGGGATTTCTCATTTTCCCATTCTGTCTGTGTCTTTCTCTGGCAAACGCACACACACTATGGCAAAAATCTAAAACCAAACCAAACCAAAAAAACCTTGTGGCGCTTTAAGGGCTGTAAGGCCCCTCTTCTATGGATGAATATAGAAAATACATAAGGGGCAAAGGCAAACTGGAAGCCAGGAATATGGTTAGACTGTGTCCCCTACGGCTCAACCTCATCCCCGCGATCCAGCAGGACTGGGCGGCAGGGCCTGCTGGGAGGTGCATGGGCCTCCAGGCTCCTCTTCCTGAGTGGGTTTAGCCATCACCACGGAATGCGCCTCTCCTGAGGACGCACGAGGCCCTCTCTTGCTTGCTTTTGCTCCCCCTAGCAGTCTTCTGCCTGTACAGCCACCCTGGGAAGGCGCAGCAAAGAGCCAGCCTCTAGAGCTTGCGCTTCTCAGCCTCCTGAGCTTAAGGAGGCGAACGGCAAGCTGACCGACACATGGCATCCGTCAGGTTCTGACAAGTCATTTGAAAGGTAAAAACGGAACGCTTCTGACACAACTGAACTCCTTCCATTCCCATCACTTCCCAGGGCCACTGGGATTGCCAAAGCTTAAAACTGGGGGCAGAGGCACCGCGGAGGCTGATCCACGTGGGAAGGTGCCAGGTTCGCACCCACAGATCTCCCTGAGCACGCCCCACGTGTGCCCCTGATGCACAGGGGCTAAGGCTGGACGGGGATTGCTGCATGAAGACCCTGCTGGGGGTCGCTGTCACCCCTACCACCCAAGGAAGAAATAAACTCTAAAAGAAAAATTTAGAGGATTAGCCCGTGGCATGATGGCTAAGGTGCTGAATCCCACATGGCTGACCATGTGGTTCAAGTCCCAGACCCAGTGGCTTGAAAAGGACTCTGGACATGATGTGTGTGTGCCCAAAATCCCGAGAGGAGATGGAGGAGAAGTAAAACTGCAGCGCGACCTTCCTCACTGTGTGGTGATTCCTCACCTTCTCTTGCACTCATCAACACATGCACCCTATAGCAAAAAAAACTAAAAATAAATTAATTAATTAATTAATTTTTAAAATGTTAAAGGTTGGGAACCAGCAGTTAGCGTAATGGCTATGTTGCTGGACTCCCACGTAGTCGACCACGGTTTGCGTCCCGGACCCAGTGGCTTAAAACTCACGCCAGGCGCGTGTGCGTGCATGCCCAAGATCCCGAGAGGAGAATGGAGGAGAAGAGATTGCGGCATGGCCATCCCCCCTGGGGGGTAATTTCTTGCTTTCTATCTCTCTGTCTCTCTCTGTCTGTCTGGGGAGCACACGCGCCCTATAGAGCGAAAATCTCTCCAAAAAAAAAAAAGGTTAAAGGTTTAGATTTATACAAATAAAAACCTTGTTCAGCCATTAAGTAATAACCATTTTCATGAACTGACTGGGAATAGAGGGCTCCATCTATCGCTCACCAACATGCTCTCTTCAGATTTCTACTGGAAAAGGAATCAGTACTTCAGAGACATGCAAGGAAACAGTTCCAATGCACACACACTTGTGTGATAAAAAGATCAATAAAAGATGCTGAGCATAAAAGCAAATGAAATTAGGTGGCGTGGTGGCTAAGGCGCTGGACACTCCCACAAGGCTGATCACAGTTTGAGTCCCAGACCTGGCGGCTTGCTTTCTCACTGTCCCTCTCTCTTTCTCTCTCTGTCTCTCTCTAGTCAAAATAAATGAATGAATAAAAGTAAGTAATTGTTTTATTTTTTTAATTAAAAAATAAACAAATGAAATTAACACTTTGTGGGAATTCAAATATGACTTCATAAAAGAAAGAAGAAAAAAATGAATTATTCCTGACTTAAATAGAATATATTCAGGTATTTTTAAATGAGTAACAATAGGTCAGATTATTACAGTATTTAAAGCCCAGCAGATACATATAGAAGAAGGTAATAGTCATTATTTTTAAATGGTAATATTCACCATATAACAGATGCTACTTTCTCTGTAACTCTGTTGCAGAGAAAAAAATGGATGAAAGAAAAACAATGGATGTCTGGCCGGCAGCTGGCGTGGTGGCTAGGGGTGCTGAACTCCCACATGACCAATCATGGTTCAAGTCCCAGACCTGATGGCTTGCTTTCTCACTTTCTCTCTCACTCTATCCCTCTCTGGTAAAAATTAAAATAAAGTGGGAAACAGCAGTTAGCGTAATGGCTATGTCGCTGGACTCCCACGTAGTC
>NW_006159530.1:5289101-5289747 GCF_000334495.1 Tupaia belangeri chinensis | reverse complement strand
CTCAAAAAAAATAAAAAAATAAAATAAAAATAAAAAAAAAAAAAAAGGATGTCAGTGGTGTTGGATTCCCATATGGCTGACTATGGTTCGACTCCTAGACCTATTGGCTTGCTTTCTCACTTTCCCAAACTCTCTCTCTCTGTCTTTCTCTCTGGTCACATTTTTTTTGAAATAATAATAATAGGGGTCGGAAGGTGGCGTGGTGGTTAAGGGCACTGGATTCCCTCATGGCTGACCATGGTTCAAGTCCTGGACCAGGCAGCTTACTTTCTCACTTCCTGACTCTCTCACTCTGTCCCTCTCTGGTCAAATTAAAATAAATAAATAAAATTAAATAATTCTTTAAATAATAATAATTAATGATGATGATGAGTAAAATTAAATAAAAAATAATTGTTTGTCAAAAATATGGGACAGAGGACCAGCAGTTGGTGCAATGGCTATGTCACTGGATTGCCACGTAGTCAACTGCAGTTCAAGTCCCAGACCTGGTGGCTTAAACTCACGTCAGGTGGGTGTGCATGCATGCCTAAGATCCCTAGAGGAGGATGGAGAAGGGATTGCGGTGTGGCCATCCCCCCTGGGGGGTGATTTCTCGCTTCCTGTCTTTCTCTCTTTCTGGTGAGTGCATATATCCTATAGCAAA
>NW_006159530.1:5279899-5289077 GCF_000334495.1 Tupaia belangeri chinensis | reverse complement strand
TATATATATATATGGGATAGGATAAAGAACTCCCAGGAGTCTCTCAGAGGTATGAATGCGCATGCTGAAGACCACAACCCAAACAGCACCATCTTTACCACCCAGCATACTGTAACCAGTCTGAGCCACACAAGTCTGCGAAGGACATGACAGCACTCCGCTTCCCTCACAGAGAAAGCCACCCAGGAGACACCATAGAACTCTGGACTTCTGGAAGGCAGGCACGAGAAACACATGCTTGCTGAGACATGACAAATGGCCTCTGTCCTTGCTAGTCAGACAGACACACGGACACACACACAAAACAGCCAAGATCCCGAGAGGAGAATGGCGAAGGGATTGCGGCGTGGCCATCCCCTCTGGGGGGTGATTTCTCACTTTCTGTCTCTCTGCAAGTGCGCCTGCCCTATAGCAATAATCTCTCTAAAAAAAAAATAAATAACCAGCGGGTTGCATAGTGGTTAAGGAACTGGACTCCCACATGGTCAACTGCAGCTCAAGTTCCAGACCTGGCAGCCTGAAACTGACACAGGGCACACATGCATAGGTGAGCAGCACATAGCCTGTAGCAAAATCTCTCCAAAAAAAAAAAAAAAAGCCTAAAAAATAATTTTTAAAATAACTTTAAAAGTGCAAATCACTTTAAAAAAATAGAGAGACGGAGAGACAGAGCCTGCACTATGGAACACATTTTCTGGAGCCGGTCGGCAAAGCTCGTTTTGGGGAAACATCCCCCTCTCCCACTCGAAGCGTATTTAGAGCCGCTGTCTCCACATCTACCCATACCACTGGCTTCATGCTAGAGGGCCTTTCGCTGTTCTTAATGACGTTCAGGTTACTGTAAAAGCTGTCTGCTGACCGTCCTTTCATGACTAAACACTGGCTTTCTCTCCGTGCACTCGGGAGAGCCTCCCACTCCCAAGTGCACGGAACTGAAGGCCTGTTCGTATTTTCGGTCTACACCTGACAACTGTTACACTTTTTTTTTTTTTTTTTTTTGTCTTTCAAGGAATTCTTTTCCTTTTCATGTAACTTAGAAATGATCGACCTGCTGTTACTTAATGTACGATTGAAACAAAGTTAAAATATTCAGTAAACACGGTCAATCAGTGCCAGTCAGGGGCAGTGAGGGGGGCTGCGTCCCATGTGCTGATGCACCGTCTGAGTCCCAAACCTGGCAGTCTAAAGGACACGCAGGGCACATGTGTAGGTGTGCGGGGTGCCCAGCGTCCTGAGAAGAGAAATAGGCGAGGGACTGCACCATGGCCATCCACGGGTGCTCTCACGCCCCAGCCCGCGAGCACACATACCCTCCAGCAAAATGTGTAAATGTTATCAAAGATGGCCAGGCGTGGCACAGCAGGGACGCGACACCCGGACACCCAGAGCTACCGGCCGTGTGCGAAGGTCCTTCTTCCCCGCCCATGGCTCCCCCAGGCTGGGCGCCCATTGCGAGCGATCCTGGTCCCGGCTGCGGCTGGGAATGGATTGCAGTGCGGCCTGTTAGGGCTGCCTGTCTTTCTTTGCCTCATGAAAGAAAGAGACTTGAGAGTAGAAGAAAACATTGTCAACTCATTTGTTTAAAAGGTGTTTGAGGGGTCAGCAGGGGACTCCCCACATAGCCAACCCATTTGAGCCCTGGATCTGGCACTTGTGTGTGTGCACGCACGTGCAGAATCCTGAGGGGAGGATGGATAAGGAACTGCAGGGTGGCCATGCCCCGGGGGGATTTCTCACTTTCCCCGTCTCTGTCTCTCCAGCAAGCCTGCTCGCCCTATGGCCAAAACTAGATAGATAAATAATATCTGAGGTCCGGCTACTACGGTGCAATGGTAACCCAAGTACCCTGCAAGGCTGGTGGTCAAAGGTTCAGATTCCCGCTTTGGCCTTAGAACCCACCTGGCACAAGCAGACCCCCAGGGTCCTGATGAGCAGAGGACAGGCGGAGGGCTGGTGAAGGGGTGAGGTCTTAATGACACCCTGCCCATGGGGGTTCTCGCCTCCCTTCCCAGAAAGCTCTTCAGCTTTCCCACCCCTATGTGCTCACTATCTTTGAAAATGTCTCCAATGTTGAAACAACTTGTTGCCAAATACTATGGGCACGCCTATAATACAATACTTGTAAACAAGCTCATAAACACTTGCAGCAATTATAATCAATGCTAAAATATTCCAAAGGAGGCCCTCCATGCAGTTTTGCTATTAAAATTTTTTTTTAAATTTTAAAAAATTAAAAAATAAAACTGAAATGTAGCACCTTGGTTTGCAGAAACAACAGATGGACAAAAGGAGAAAAGGAAAATCTTCCAGCTGGTTTTGACCGAAGGCCACTGCATAACTGGGGGATGGGACTGTCTTGATTTATTATTAAGCACTGCAGAAGATGAGTTCTTCTACCTGACTCTTTTGAGCAAGTAACTTTTCCAAATATAACGCTCATTAAACCAAGATCCAAAAGACTGAAATTTGAATTAAACCTCAGTCTTGTATTCCACCAAAATATCACCAAGGTCGTCTAAGAATTACCGAGTTCTAAACAAAATTTTTTTAAAGAATTATTTCATTTAATTTTATTTATTCATTCATTTATTTTAATTTTACCAGAGAGAGAGAGAAAGTGAGAAAGCAAGCTGCCAGGTCTGGGACTTGAACCATAGTCAGCCATGTGGGAGAGTATCCAGCAACTTAACCACCACGTCACCTGCTGGTCCCCCTAAACAAGATTTTCTTATAAATAAAACATTATTTAATCACAAGCAGTATTTTAATAAGAACCAAAAAGTTTTATATCACTTGAGCAAACATACACATCTAAGTATGTATTAAGGAAATCATGTTTTGAAATGTTCACCTTATTTTCCCACTTTTAAAATTCCTGGTGTTTGTAGTTCATAATTATACATGTTGAGTCTTTCTGCAATGCTTGGGCCCAGAACTGTTTCAGCTTCTAGAGAACTCGTTCACACAGAATGAGTGTCCGGGAACGGGACCCGAGTGGAAACGCGAAATTCCCTGGTCGCATACCCACGTAGCCGGAAGGCAGTCTTGCACAACCTGTTTGCACTGCGGTGTTTTGACTGCGACCCAGCACACTGGAACAGTGTGTGGCACGTTCCCCTTGGGGCACCACGTCCGCACATAATACGCTTCAAAATTCGGACATTCAGGCTAGGGATGCTCCACCTGTCCCAGCGACACACACACGATGCATATGTACGTAAGTACACTGGTGCTGGAAAGATGAGCCATGCTTTAATGATAAAGCGACAAAATGAAAAGAACGGTTCACTGGCAAGGAAATACACATACGTGCACACGTACACACACGGAGTGCCCCTCACATACTGCCGATTTACAAGACAGAGGGCCATCTGAGAGATTTAGACCTTGAGCTGCTAAAATGGCACAAGGGGACCAGCAAGTGGTGTGGTGCTTAAGGTGCTGGGCACTCCCACATGGCGGACTATGGTTCGAGTCCAGGACCTGGTGGCTTGCTTTCTCACTTTCCCTCTCTCTCTGTGTGTGTGTGTCTCTCTGGGCAAATAAAAATAAATGAATGAATAAATAAAATTAAATAAAGCATTATTTTTTAAAAAGGCACACCAGAAACCATTAGTGAAACATTGCCAGGTTCTGGCCAGCCCGTGGCGCACGGTGACAACTTTGCCATGTCGGACCCCCTTAAGTAGGTCCCAGGTTTGTGTCCTGAGGCTGCCTCATGCACTGGCTGAGGTTGGGGGGACCTTATGAGGGTTCCTGTCGCGCTCTCTCTCTGAAGAAAAAATAACCTTTTTATTTTTTAAGTATCTGTTACAGAGTGCCTGTGCTTACCAGGGAGAGACAGACAGGGCTAGAGAGAACGTGAGAAGCACCCCAGGGAGATGGCCGCAGCAACCCCGTGGATTCTACTCTAATGACCTGGGCACACGTGGACATGTACGCAGGATGTCTCTCAAGACGCCGGGTCCGGGACTTGAACTGCTTAGCCGGTCATGTGGGATCCAGTCCCCTTAATCTCTACACCACCAGCTGGGCCCATGAAAAATAAGGCGCTGGACTCCCACATGACTGAGCGTGGCTCAACTCTCAGACCTGGCAGCTTGCTTCCTCACTTTCTCTGTGTCTCTCTCTCTGGTGAGCGCATGGGTCCTAAAGCAAATTTAAAATAAGAGTATCAATGGGACCAACAGATGGAATAATGGTGATGTCACTGGACTCCCACGTAGTCACAGTTCAAGTCCCAGATCCAGCGGCTTGCTTTCTTATTCCCCTCTTTCTCTCTCTGTCTCTCTCTCTGGTGAGTACACATGCCCTATAGCAAATTTTAAAATAATAATGATGATGATAATAAATAAAGTTAAGAAATAATTCTCTTAAAAATCTTTTTTAAAAAGCCCAGTGTGCAGTGGAATTCCCACAGGCCACCTGTCTCTGTCTCGGGCCCTCACGAAACCAAGTCAAGAAGGACGCCAGGCAGGAGGTCCAGGCCATGCAGTGGGCTGTAGTCGGGGGCCAGGTCGCGGGCAGCAGAAGCCACACCTCAAGGACGCTTGACGGAGTGAAGGCGCCATGCGGCAGCGGGGGAGGAACCGCCGGAGGCCACAGCACCCGTGGGTCTCCATCGTACCAGGCACCGGGCCAGGCACGACACCATGAGCACAGACCGAGGTTCAGGTGGCCCCAGGCAGGGGACGGTGTGGCCTCCAGGCAGCAGGTGTGGCCCGGCCATCCAGAGCCAGGGGTGAGCGGTGGGTGGTCAGCAGGGCGGATGGCACTGGGCCTTCCGGCCATGGCAGCAGTTTGGGGAGACGGAAAACAGACAAGGCCAGCTCAGACACAGCAGTCGCACGGTCTGGGAGCACCGGGTGGGTAGGGTGCAGGAGAAAGGCCTGGCGGGGTGGGGATGGCACAGGGGCTCCAGTGACCCGGGTCCAGAGCACGTCAGGCAGAAGCACTCCAGAAGCAGGTGCTGACTCACAGCCACGCTGAGCTGTGACAGCCCACACCTGGGTGACGGCAGCTTCCTCCTCCTCTGTCCGGCGCGGCTCACTCATGGACCAGCATCCCTAAAGACACCTCCATGGAGCAGTCGGAGCCGAGGTGGGCTCAGGCGGTGTGGTTAGTGTAAGCAAAGGAGAAAGCTGGGTCCCAGGCCCGCCTCTACCCCATCGAAAGCTCTCCCTGGGCTGGCTCAGAGGCACAGCAGTTATGTGCTGCTGGGTCCATACAGAAGATCACAAGTTCAATTCCCTCCTCAACCTGCATAAACCGGGCACGCGCCCAAGGTCATGGATTCTGGGAAGGTGCAGGTGGGTCCCCGCATGAAACCCTGCTGGGGTGCTTGTGTGTGTTCCTGTCTGTCTCTCATACCTGTGAAGGAAAGATTTCTTACGTTTTTCTAGGCCAGCCTAGCTTGGGGCCAGCAGGTGGCATGGTGGTTAAGAGCGCTGAACTCCCACATGGCTGGCCACAGTTCGAGTCCTGCACCTAGCAACTTGCTTTCTCACTTTCTCTCTCTCTCTCTCTCTTTCTCTCTGTCTCTCTCTGGACAAATTAAAATAAATGAGTAAATAAAGTTAAATAATCTCTCTCTTTCTGGTAAGCGCACATACCCTATAAGCAAAATTTAGGGGAAAAAAAAAGGAAAGTTCTAAATTCATCTTATACTGTCACCCACTAACAGGGAAGACCCCTGCCTGGCCAGCCTCAAGGGGAAGAGATAGTCAAATCTTTTAATGATAAATTGGCTAGATGAAAAAAACAGTTTAAATAGCAGTCAAATGCTAAAAACAGAGATCTTCTCTCATAATTCCATAAATCCCATTTCCCCTCCAACCCAACGACTTAACACAGCATTTTCTTGCGGAACACAGGGGGGAGGGGGGTCAACAACTACGCACAGTCCTAAGCAAGATGCGGTGAGTCTATGGAAGCAGAAGAGAAGAAAATCATTCTGATTAAGAGAACAGATAAGCGGGCCAGCAGGTGGCATGGTGGTTAAGTGCGCTGGGCTCCCACATGGCCAACCATGGTTCGAGTCCTGGACCTGGTAGCTTGCTTGCTTTCTTCTCTCTTGCTCTCTCGCTCTTATCAAATTAAATAATTTTGTTTTAGTTTTTTTTAAAAAAGATAATAGATAACAAAGCTCCCTGGAGGAAGTATTTAGAGTGCAGCCTGTTACAGGTGGAAGATCACTCCAAAGATAAGACCACGCGCAATAGAGTGAGGGGAGGCAATTCACTAAAGCAGGCGTGTGGGCGCAAGGCTCCATGGAAAAGTAAGAGCCCAGGACCCCACTTAGGGCCCAGGGGACTTGCACAAGCTGAAGCATCTGACACTGCTCTGCGTGGGGCGTGGCCCACTGTTTCCTAGAGAGAATGAGAGGCCAGCAGGTGGCCTGGCTGGTAAGGCACTGGACTCCCACGCGGACCACTGGCTCTGATGGCTTGCTTCTTACCTTCCCCTGCCTCCCTCTGGCTGCCTCTCTCTGGGGGAATGTAAAAAATAACGATAATAAAATTATTCTGGAAAAATACGAGAGATGACAACCAGCGCTATCCCTGGCAGGAGCAGTCTGATGGCAGTGTGGAGGGCCAGAGGTAGGGGCTGTTTTTCTTTTTTTTTTTTTTTTTTGAAGTTTTGTTATAGGGTGTGCGTGCTCACCGGAGAAAGAGAGAGAGAGAAAGTGAAAAATCACCCCTGGGAGGGATGGCCATTCCGCAATCCCTTCTCCTCCATTCAATTCTTATGATTTAGGACACGAGCGTGCGGACACACACGCGTGCGCGCGCACACACATATGCACACATACACGCACACACACCTGGTGTGCATTTCAAGCCACCTGGGTCCAGGACTCGAACCACACCGTCAGCCATGTGGGATCCAGCTGCCTTAACCACCACACCACTGGCAGGGCTCACGGGGATTTTTTCCTTCAATTTCTTTCTTTCACAAATGGGAAAGACAGGGAGACAGACAGAGAGGCAGCTTTGCAACAGGGCCCTGACACAGCAATCCACTCCTTGCCTTAGGCACACTGGGACCCAGAACCCTCCCTGTGGGCCAGCCTCAGGGTATCACAACTTACACTACACCACCCTCTGGCCCCCACAGGCTATTTTAATCTGCCAAGTCAGGGGTCACAAGGATGGGACTAGCAAAACTAAGAACAGAACCTAAAAGCCATGCATTTGAAATTTACAATTTCAAAACCATTGTGGAAAATGGAATTAAGAGTGTGAGTTTAGGGACCAGCAGATAGAGTAAAGGCTACATCACTGGACTCCCACATTGTCAACTACAGTTCGAGTCCTGGACCCAGAGGCTTAAAACTCACTCCAGGCAAGGGTGTGTGCATGCCCAAAATTCTGAGAGATTGGAGGAGAAAGGATTGCAGCATGGCCACCCTGCCCCCCTGGGGGGGGGGGTTCTCATTTTGTTTCTCCCTGGCAAGTGCACACACCCTACAACAAAAATCTCTCCTAAAAAAATTTTTTAAAGAGCCTATGAGTTTATTTTGGTGCACCATAAGTTTGCAATTCATGCAGGTTTTTCTTATATAGTCACACACTTCCCATTGACCTCTGAAGCCCCTCCTGCACACAGGCAAAGCAGCCCCAACTGCTGCTCCCCTCCCAGGGTTATTCCTTGCTCTCTCTAGACCTGTCCCTCGCTCCTCACTTAAGTCGCAATTGCTTTCTCAACCAGCCACAATTCAAGATACATTTTTAACAAGCTTGCCAGGCCACTGTAACAAAGTTCACTCTGAAGTTCTCCTTCATCCTCATTCACAAAACAAACTGAAAACTGTCACCTAAGAGGCTGCAAGGGGCTGCAATCGGTATTCTGGCCTTCTCTGACCAAAATAACTCAGTCTGAGGTTAAATACGTGTACTCTGGACAGCCACGACATGAAGACAAATTGGAAAAGGCCTGTTACCCCTCCAGAGATGCTGGTTTTTCTCATAAAGCAGAGAGGGGGAGAACACAATGAAGATCGATAGTGCTGGGCTCCAGGGTGGGACACAACGGCATTCCCTTCTCCTCTGGGTTAAGCACCTCTGAAACCCAACTTCCACTCCCTCGCTGTCGCCAAGGACCCCGCCCCTTCTCAAGGTGACAGTGCATCTGAGGCCTAGTTAATTCCCCTTAAGGGGACAGCAGGGCTGAGTACTACCCTGTCCTTGCTCCCACGCCAAATATATGATCTGAACACATTATTAACTCAAGCCTCAGTTTTCTCATCTCGAAGGGATGCGACTCGCCATCAAAGCCAGAGACTTGGAGGCTCCTTCTAGTTCTAAAGGCGTCCTTTCCATGACGGTCCGGGGCCCTCTGCAGCCCCCTACCCAGCCGGGTTCAGACCCCTGCTTGAAAACAGCACAGAAACAGACACTGCCTTTCTGGTGAGTTTCCACTCCTCCTTCTTGATAAGAAACCAGACAGCGAGAATGCAGAAGGCAGGCCGCTATCGCCCACTCCACACGTGCCCTAAGCAACACTAAAAAGTTACAATAATTATCAACGAGAGCAGGTGAAGGCCCAGGCGCTCAGAGCCCTGGGGAGAGTGCGGTTCCCCACCTTGCAGGGTCTCGGTTTTCACCTGCTTGGTGACTAAATTATTCAGACGATCACCAAGGTCATTGTTTCTAAGGGCTCCACTCACCTGCAAGCTTCAGCCTACCCCCACCCCAACCCTGGACACCCCCCCCCACGGTAACCCACGCCAAGCATCGTGCCAGGAGCACAGCCATGAGAAGGGGGGTGGGGACTCCACTGCGACCGGAACCCGCTATGGAAACAGGAGCGCGAACACTGAAACGCACAGGTACAGCTCCACTCGGGCTGCACCGCTGTTTCGCTCTGAATTGCTAGAAATACTAGTAAAGAATACACGAAGACGGTCCCAAATTGAAAACGAGGAAGGAGACTAACAGCAACTTCGGGGCCCGAAGCCAGGCGGTTTCCTAGCCCTGAGCCAGGGACGCAGTGAACTTCATCCATAAAGAAGTTCCCCGCGCGGCCGCCGCGTCCCCGCCCCGTGCGCCCAGGCAGACCAGACCTGCAGGGGAAAACGTGAAGCCAAAATGGAGGAGGGGCCACGGGCCGGGCGGCCGGGAGCGAAAACCTCGTGGCTCCCTCCTCATGGCGCCAACCGCCTTCCCGCGCCGCTCCC
>NW_006159530.1:5279288-5279859 GCF_000334495.1 Tupaia belangeri chinensis | reverse complement strand
CCCCCCCGGCGGGGCCCGGACGCCACGTGGGCCGGAGGCTGCGGAACGGCGGGCGGAGAGGCAGCCACGTCGTCCGGGCAGAGCGGGGCGCAGAGAACCACCATCTGGGAGGGCTCCACCCTTCCCCACCTGCAGCGCCTGCCGGGGGAAGCTGGGGAGTCGCTTCCCTGGTCTCTCCCGGCCTTGGTGGTGCAACAAAGAAACCGGGCTCCCGGGGAGGCCGGCGCCGGAGACCCCTCTGGGTGCGTCCGACTGCAGCGCCTGCCGGGGGAAGCTGGGGAGTCGCTTCCCTGGTCTCTCCCGGCCTTGGTGGTGCAACAAAGAAACCGGGCTCCCGGGGAGGCCGGCGCCGGAGACCCCTCTGGGTGCGTCCGAGACGCGTGCGGCCCGGACGCCGGAGAGCTCGGGCCGACACAACTTTGCCACTGCAGCTGACCACGCTGGCTTCTTCCGGCCATAAAATCCGACGCCCCGCATCTACCTAGCTCGCGGGCTGTACCCGGAACCCCCTGCAGTCCCCGGCTCCCGCGGCCACGCTAGCTGGGGCTCACCGTCCCCGGGACGCCGCCTC
>NW_006159530.1:5271397-5278476 GCF_000334495.1 Tupaia belangeri chinensis | reverse complement strand
GAGGTGTGAGCCCGACCTCCTCCACACTCGCCCTCCCGCGGGCCCCCGCGGAAAGAAGCAGGCCGATTCTGTTGTAATTTGGTGTGCTACGACCTCTTTCAAAAGAGAAAAACTGCTAGAGGCAGGCCAGACAGTGGAGGGAATGCCCCAGGTCTGGGGAGCAAAAACCCAACGAGCCTGGGAGATGGAGCTAAAGCGAGCGTCCCTCATTTACCCACATCCATCCAGGCTACAAACTTGTATTTTCAGAAAATGTGACTCTTCTGCCCCTTCCCGTTTGCCAAAATAATGTGTCCGCGCTGCGTTTAGGTATTTCCTGTCTTGGAAACCCCCAGAGCACCGTCCTCTGGCAGATCTGCCCTCGGAGGCTCCCTAAAGGTGGTTGGAGGGGCTACTCCAAAGGGTGCCCTCCCTCGGGAATCAGTGCTCTCCCTCCCAAACCACAGGATCTCCAATCCCAGATCCTAGGTCGCGCGGCGCGAAGAGTTTGTGGAAACATCCGAATAACCCTTCCTGCCATGTTGATCTATTAATACTTTTCATTGAACAATGTTTCAGAGACCCAGTTAGTCACTTGGTGGAAAACGCAGTACCAGCTAGTGACTCAGAGCAGCCAGCACGCCACGCAGGCTTCCACGCTCCCGCCAGGTCTGGGAGCAGGCTGTGTCACCTCCGGGTGCCCCATGTTGTCATCTGGCCTGCTGAGTGCGAATAATGATGGCAATTGCGTCCTGGGATTTCGAGAGGATTAAATGAATTATTTGTGTGAAGTTTTAGAATACATCGTCCCTCAAGGGATGAAGCTGGGAAGGGCAGTTTTGCTAAGGCACACCTGAGACAGGACCAGGCCAGTAACAGACTCAGGGCTGTGGATTTGGGCCTGCCATCAACCCAGCCCTGCAGTCTGGAACAGAACATTTACTTTTTGAAAAAAAAAAAAAGATTTATTTTATTTAACTTTATTTATTTATTTCAATTTGATCAGAGAGGTACAGAGTGTGTGTGAGAGAGAGAGGAGAGTGAGAAAGTAAGCCACCAGGTCCAGGACTCGAACCGTGGTCGGCCATGTGGGAGTCCAGTGCCTTTAACCACCACACCACCAACTGACCCCAAGAACATTCACTTTTAAAACTTAACAAATTATCTTAAGTTGAAAGTATTGGGCCAGCCCGTGGTGGGAGGGTTAATTAAGGCAGTTGGATCCCACATGATGTGGACTGTGCCGTTCGAATCCCCAACCCAGTTGCGTGACAAACATGTTGGTATGTGTGCCCAAAATCCCAAAAAGAGATTGGAGGAGAAGGGATTGCAGTGTGGCCATACCCCCCGAGGGGTGATTTCTCACCTCTCTCTGTCTCTCTATCTCTGGCAACCACATGCTCTATAACAAAAACTAAAAAAAAAAAAGAAAAGAAAAAGTTATTTGGGGGCCAGCCGGTGGCATAGTAGTTAAGGTGGTTGCATCCCACCCGGTTGACTCAGCATTTTGAGTCCGGGACCTGTCTCCATGACAAACACACCAGGCACATGTGTGTGCCTGCCCCAAATCCAGAAAGCAGGCAGAAATGGAGGTGACAGGGCAATGGCATGCCCATGCCCCATGGGAGGTGCTTTCTCGCTTTTTTTTCCCTCTCTCTCTGTTTTACTCTCCAGCAAGCATACACAGTCTCTGGCAAACTGGAAAAAAAGAAAGAAAGGAAGGAAGGAAGGAAGGAAGGAAGGAAGGAAGGAAGGAAGAAAGAAAGAGAGAGAGAGAGAAAGAAAAGAAAGAAAATTATTTTGAAAAAAAAATGCTGAAGAAAATTAAGAGTATCAGAAAGCTATGTCTCTGGACTCCCATGTAGTCGACCGTGGTTCAAGTCCTGAATCCAGTGGCTTAAACTTCTGACGGCGCGTGTGCGTGCGTGCCCAAGATCCCCAGAGGAGAATGGAGGAGAAGGGATTGTGGCGTGGCCATCCCTCCTGGGGGGGTGATTTCTCACTTTCTGTCTCTCTGTTTCTCTCTGTCTTTCTGATGAGTGCACACGCCCTATGGCAAAAACCTAAAAAAAAAAAAAAAAGAGTTGTGCAAACTTTGATCACTTCAGTGGGGAAGTGAGTGGCTTCAAGAACCAGCTAAAATTGGGAACCAGCAGTTAGCGTAATGGCTATGTCGCTGGACATAGCCGGGAGAATGACCACCCCACAATCCCTTCTCCTCCATTCTCCTCTTGGGATCTTGGGCACGCACGCACACGCGCCCAGCGTGAGTTCTAAGCCACCGGGTCCGGGACACGAACTGTGGTCGACTACGTGGGAATCCAGCACCTTAACTACCATGCCACCTGCTGGCCCTGAGCTCTTTATATTTAGCCCAAGATGAGACCTGCTGGCATTTAGACCTTGATGCCCCACTAGGGTTAGCAGAGGATCTTGGGTAGCTAAGAGGAAGAGGAGGACAAAAGAATGCTATGGCCTCCAGACCAGCAGGTGGCGTGGTGGTTAATGTGCTGCACACTTCCACATGGTTCAAGTCCCAAACCTGGCGGCCTTCTTTCTTTTTCTCTCTCTCTCTTTCTGTCTCTCTCTGTTTCTCAACTCTGGTAAAATTAAAAAATAAAGGAATAAATAAGATTGAATAAATAATTCTTTTTTAAAAATGCTATGGGAACCAGCAGTTGGCGTAATGGATATGTCGCTGGACTCCCATGTAGTCAACTGCGGTTCGAGTCCTGAATCCAGTGGCTTAAACTCACGCCAGGCGCGTGTGCATGCGTGCCCAAGATCCCGAGAGGAGAACGGAGGGGAAGAGATTGCAGCGTGGCCATCCCCACTGGGGGGGATTTCTCACTTTCTGTCTCTCTCTCTGTTTTTCTAGCTAGTGCACGCGCCCTATAGCAAAAACCTCTCTGGAAAAAAAAAAAGAAAGGAAAAGCTCTGGCCTCAGGGAACTTGTCCCAAATTTCCACCTTCCTGGTTAGTACCAGATATGGCATTTCCCCAGAGCGTTTTGTTGCAAAAATTGTGAAACATAGCTGAAAGAGTTTATCGCAAAGGCCACTCTATCCCCTGAGGGCTCTGCCCTCAGCAGTGCACTGCAGCCGCTTCCCGCACACCCAGGCATCTGCCTGGCCCTCTGCCGAACAGGCCTTCCTATGGGAGCACAATGTGCCCGTTCTGTTACTTCCTGTTGCTTCACTCTGAGTCACGTTTAACTTTTCTTATTATCTCCACACTGCCTAGAACGGTTTCTGGCACATAGTAGGGCCTCAATCAATATTTGTTGAGTGGGACCAGCAGGTGGTTTGGGCTTTAAGGTGCTGGACTCCCACATGGTGTTTGAGTCGCAGACCCAGTGGCTTGAAAATCACACTGGGTACATGTGCATGCGTACCCGAAATCCCAAGATGAGGGCCAGCAGGTGGCGTGGTGGGTGAAGTGTTGGACTCCCACATGACTTACAGCAGTTCAAGTCCTGGACCTGTCAACTTGCTTTCTCACTCTCTCTCTCTCTCTCTCTCTGATGCGTGCAGGTGCCCTATAGCAAATTTAAAATAATAAATAAAATAAAATAAATAAATAATTCTTAAAAAAAAAAAAAAAAGAATCCCAAGCAGAGAATAGAGGAGAAGGGATTATGACGTGACCATCCTCCCTGGGTCCCTGGGGTGTGATCTCTCATACCTCCTCTGTCTCTCTCTGACTCTCACTGGTGAGCGCACATGCCCTATGGAAAAAAAAACAACAACTGGGAGAGAAAGGAGAAGTTTGCTGAATGTGGAGCTGCCACATCTCATTTTCTGCGTTGCTGGGGCCCACCGAGCAGAATGGCCGGCAAGCAGGAGCTACTCGACATGTGACTATTGAGCGGGCAAACGCACAGACGTGGAAGAGAGAGAAGGGGCTAGCGAGCTTCCTCTCCACCGTCTCGGAAGGAAAGCAGCCTTCTCTTAGTTATGTTCATGTGACTAATACCCTTCTTTCCGAATGTTTTGTTTTCCCGGCATTTTGGAGTAACTGTCCTCCTCTAGTCCTAGTACATTTTTTTAAAGAATTACTTAATTAATTTATTATTATTATTTTTAATTTGACCAGAAAGAGAGAAAGTGAGAAAGCAAGCCACCAGGTCTGGGACTTGAACCGCAGTTAGCCATGTGGTAGTCCAGTGCCCTTAACCACCATGCCACCTGCCAGCCCCCGTCCTAGTACATCTTCTACGTCCTTGAGCTGATTCACTATGCTTCTCTCACCTTGCTTAATGATAATATTGGACAGGAAAATGCTCTGGAAAAGGCAGGAGCATTCTAGACAGAGCTCAGGCCTGATTAGCAGGGCAGCCAGGGCACGCTGCACTCCGTGTCCACCTTGCAGCTGGCTTTGCCCACAGCTAGGGCTGGCTTACCTACGCATAAGGTGCCCCGTGTCCGCTCACCTTATGACGCAGAAAGAGAGAAAGTGAGAAAGCAAGCCACCAGGTCTGGGACTTGAACCGCAGTTAGCCATGTGGTAGTCCAGTGCCCTTAACCACCATGCCACCTGCCAGCCCCCGTCCTAGTACATCTTCTACGTCCTTGAGCTGATTCACTATGCTTCTCTCACCTTGCTTAATGATAATATTGGACAGGAAAATGCTCTGGAAAAGGCAGGAGCATTCTAGACAGAGCTCAGGCCTGATTAGCAGGGCAGCCAGGGCACGCTGCACTCCGTGTCCACCTTGCAGCTGGCTTTGCCCACAGCTAGGGCTGGCTTACCTACGCATAAGGTGCCCCGTGTCCGCTCACCTTATGACGAATGTCCTCAGCACGGTGACCTCCACAAGGACTTTCACATCTCCGCTCGCTACAAAGCAAGGCAAGCTGCCTCCGCTATTCCCTCTGCTGCGTCATCCTCTCCTGGGAGCCCGGTCACCAAATCCCACGGCTAGGGATGTTCAAATCACATTTGAGCCGAGCGTAACAATTACGCTGCAGATTCTGCATTAAGTGATTTCAAGCTGTCTTCCTCCCCCTCCCACTAAGGGGAAAAGCACAGCTAACGTTTTAAATCACATCCATTCAAGAAAAGACATCTCCTCAGTATCTGTGATGGTTTTGCGTGCGCCTCTGTACGGACTTCGGTCTGATCAAGGTCTGGCCTAGTTAACACTTGGGGGTGAAGTCAGCGTGAGTATGCAGCTGCAGCTGTGGCCGGAGGACAAAGGGAGACATTGCTGGGGACACGCCTTTGTCTGCCCGCCTTCTGCCCTTCAGTAGGCTTGGCTCTGAACTGGACAAGGACCACGACCTCTCGTATTGCACTGACACGTTCCACCTCGAGGTGCTCGTGAACCGGGATCAATTCTGTTTGCCTATCTGATTCGTCAACAAGAAAAATAGGTGTTATCCCACGGCAGCATGTGGCCAAAGCATTTTCCATCTCGGAGTGGCCGTTCTAACTACGCTCTGCCTTTTACCACGCACAGCCGCTCTGACACATGAGTACTGTCGTGGGAAGGTGACCGGGTAATAGGCGCGCTCCTCCACCACGCAGCCCGGAGACCGCACCCACCACGTTCTCCACCACGTTAGGCCACCCAGTCGCGCCTGTCTCCGCCAGCAGCCACGGCTTCTGGGAACGCCTGTGCTCAGGCCGCTCCCCAGAACCAGCGCATTGGAGATCTCCAGGTGGCGCCCCGCAGTCTGATTTTTTTTTTGTTTTTGCTTTCGCCACCACGTGCATGTGTTCACCGCAGGAAGACAGAAAAAAGAGGCAGAGAGAGGGAAAGTGAGAGATCACCTCCCGGGGGAGGACCACTCTGCAGTCCCCTCTCCATTGTCCTCGAGATCTTGAGCACACGTGGCTAGCATGATTTTCTAGCCTCCAGACTCAGGACTCAAACCTCAGCCAACCATGTGGAAATCCAGCGCCTTAATCACACGCCACCTGCTGGCCCCACAATCTGTGTTTCTGATAAGCTTCCAGGTGATTCTAGTGCCCAGCACAGTCTGAGAACCACTGCTCCGGTGCAGAGAAAATGAATCGGGTCTACTCAGAAAACCGAGGTTTACATCCTTGCTTGGTCACTAATTCTGTAAACTTTTATAAGTTAGTTCATTTCTGTAAACCTTCGTTTCTTTTTATCCCTTATGAGAGAGAGGAAGAAAGAGAGCGACAGAGATAGATGATTGTTTAAAGTTTATTTCTTCCATGAGAGAGGCACCAGCCCCCCCAAACAGCAGGGCTTTCATACTGTGTCCCCCCAGTCTCGGCCAGCCTAGACCCAGTACATGCATGCCTGGTGTGCTCAAGGACGTTCCGGGACATGAACCCAGGACCTTCCCACATGGGTGCCGTGTTACCACCAAACCATCATCTGGCCCACTACGTGTTGTTGTTTTCTTTTAATTATTTAATTTTTTTATTTATTCACTTATTTTTTTAATTTGACCAGAGAGCGAGAGAGGGAAAGTGAGAAAGCAAGCCACCAGGTCCAGGACTCTAACTGTGGTCGGCCATGTGGGAGTGTCCAGCGCCTTACCCACCACGCCACCTGCCGGTCCCACGAACCTCATTTCTTTAACTGTTACGTGATACCTGGCATGTAGGGTGGTTGTAGAAAGAATGCATGTACATTAGTACATACTACTTGGTAAATTAATAACATCCCCTTCCCCTCCTATTTCTGTCCCTACTGACTTGTCACAGATGTCCACCACTTAGGGCTTCTGAGTTCCAAAACAACTCCTAATCCCCAAGGGTGCTATCAAATGAAAATTAAAAGATAGTCTCTCAAACAGGAAAATCTGTAAAGACAGAAATATTTACTGGAGGGCCAGCAGGTGGCATGGTGGTTAAGGTGCTGGATTCCCACATGGCCAACTGGTTCAAGTCCCGGACCTGGCAGCTTATTTTCTCACTTTCCCTCTCTCTCGCTCTCTCTCTGTCCCTCTCTGGTCAAACTAAAATAAGTAAATGAATAAATAAAGTTAAATAAAATATTTTTTTTTAAAAAAGAAGCAATTGGGAACCAGCAGTTAGCATAATGGCTATGTCGCTGGACTCCCACGTAGTCGACCGCGGTTCGCGTCCCGGATCCGGTGGCTTAAAACTCACACCAGGCG
>NW_006159530.1:5249057-5271239 GCF_000334495.1 Tupaia belangeri chinensis | reverse complement strand
AAAAAAAAAAGAAGAAGAAGAAGCAGTTACCGGAGGGAAACGGACAGCGTTCAGGATTTATTTTTCCTGCGAGGGAACTATTCTAAAATTGAACGTTGTGATGGTTGTACAACTTTGAATATAGTAAAAACGATTGAATTATATTATTTAAATAGGTGAGCTGTATAGTACTTCAATAAAGTTGTTTGAAAGACAGGTGTCAGGGCAGCCAGGGGCATGGAGATTGAGGTAACTAAATCCCGCACGGCTGACTGTGTGGTCTAAGTCCCAGACCCAGTGGCCTGAAAAATACACCAGGTGTTGGGAACCAGCAGTTAGCGTAATGGCTATGTCGTTGGACTCCCACGTAGTTGACCGCGGTTTATGTCCCGGACCCGGTGGCTTAGAACTCACGCCGGGTGTGTGCCCAAGATCCCAAGAGGAGAATGGAGGAGAAGGGATTGCAGCGTGGCCATCCCCCCTGGGGGGTGATTTCTCGCTTTCTGTCTCTATGTCTCTCTCTGTCTGGCTGGCGAGTGCACGCACCCTATAGCGAAAACGTCTCCAAAAAGAAAATACACCAGGTGTTTGTGGAATGGAAGAAAACGGACGGCAAGGCTATCCTCCTTGGGGAGCGCTTTCTCACTTTCCCTCTGTCTCTCCAGCCAGCGCACACGCCCAATAGCAAAATTATGAAAAATAAAAATAGAATAAAATTAAAATTAGGTGTCAAGCCCAGCAGATGTCACAGAGATTAAGGCACTGGATCCAACATGACTAACTCCACAGTTCGAGTTCCAGATCCGGCAGCTGGAAAATCTCGCCAGGCGTGTGTACGTGGGTGCCCCGAATCCTGAGAAGAGAATGGAAGGAAAAGATTATGGCGTGACCATCCCCGCTGAGGGGTGATGTCTCACTTCCCCTCTCCCTGTCTCTCTCTTCCTGTCTTTCTCTCTGGCAAGCACATGCACTCTATGGCAAAAATCTAAAAAACATAAAATAAAATAGGCGTCAGCAGAGCTGAAGTGGTTGGTGCGAGCTATTGAGACGTTCACAGGCTGGGACCACATGGGAGGCCCAGGTGCGATTCCTGGCCCAACCTGCAGGGGGGGCATGGAGAGTGCGTCTGTAAATACCAGCGCCAGGGCGGGTAAGGCAGGGGAGTGGCCACGTGGTGAGACCGTCTCCACAAAGAGCGCCTACCAGCAGACTCGGAGGGAAAAGAGGTTTTCAGGAATTGGGAGCAGAAATAGGCACAAGTATAGAGAGAAGTCTAAGAATTAAAAAGATTGGGTCAGGGGACCGGCAGGTGGCGTGGTGGTGAAAAGGCGCTGGACTCCCACGTGGCTGATGGCAGTTTGAGTCCTGGACCTGGCAGCTTGCTTTCTCCCTTTCCCTCTCCCTCTTATCAAATTAAAATACATAAATAAAGTTAAGTAAAATAGTTATTTTCAAAAAAAAAAAAGATTGGGTCGGGGCCAGCAGGTGGCATGGTGGTTATGGCATTTGACTCCCACGGGGCTGACCACAGTTGGACTCCCAGATCTGCTGCTGTGTTTCCTCACTTTTCCTCTCTCTCTGTCTCTGGTGAGTGCACATACCCTGCAGCAAATTAAAAATAAACAATAAAAATAATAAAATAAAATAAATGGTCCTTATAAAATATGTATTTTTAAAAAGATGTCAAAGAACTTTGTAACCTATAAAACATGCAAATATGAGGTTTCTTTTTCTTCAGTTCTTTTGTTGTTGTTGTTATAGTATACACAAGCTTGCTGGAGAAAGACAGAGAGAGGGAGACCAAGAAAGAGAAAGCAACCCTCCAGAGGGGATGGCCATGCTGTAATCCCTTCGCCTCCCTTCTCCTTTTGGGATTTTGGGCATGCATGCACACGCCCAGCGAGTGTGTTCTCCAAGCCACTGGAATTCAGACCACATCATTGGCCATGTGGGATGGACCTGCCTTCACCTCCACGCCACCTGTCAGACTCAAATGTGAGTTACTAATTTTAATGAATTCAACATTCACCCTCTCCCAAAGAAAGACAGTAGTCACGGGGCAGGCAGGTGTTGTGGTGGTGAAGGCACTGGACTCCCACATGGCCAACCACAGTTCCAATCCTGGACCTGGAGGCTTGAAACTCATGTCAGACATGGTTGCATGTGTGCCCAATAATCCTAGGAAGAGAATGGAGGAGAAGAGATTGCAGTATGACAGTCCCCCTAGTGGGCTATTTCTCACTTGCCCTCTCACTGTCTCTCTCTCTCCCCAGCAAGTGCACGTGCCCTATGGCAAAAACCTTAAAAAGGGTGGGGGAATACTAGTCATACAGAGGCCCTTGAATTGTATTGTAGTTGACCCAACTTCTGAAATTCCATGTGTGGGGACCAGCAGTTAGTGTAACGGCTATGTCGCTGGATTCCCATGTAGGCAACTGCGGTTCGAGTCCCGGACCCGGTGACTTAAACTCACACCGGGCACGTGTGCATACGTGCCCAAAATCCCAAGAGGAGAATGGAGGAGAAGGGATTGCAGTGTGGCCGTGCCCCGGGGGGGGATTTCTCGTTTTCTGTCTCTCTCTCTGTCTTTCTGGCAAGTGCATGCGCCCTATAGCAAAAACCTCTCCAAAAAAAAAAAAAAAAAAAAAATCCCATGTGCCCCAAGACATGGAAGCGGTAAACATACAGATAGACCTGCGTTCTGGAGAGGGTTTCTAATTTTCTTTCACTGCAGAAGATTCTATCTAATATGAGTCTATGAAGATAGGCTGAGGCCGGGCCCGCTGGTACGAGGTGGTGGCACACCAAGCTGCAGTGCTGAAAGCCACACGGCTGACGCTGGGTCGAGACCGCGAGTGACCTGAAACAGGCTGGGCGGACAGGTGCCGGAGACGCTGACTAGGAGGGCTGAGGGATGAGGATCGAGACGTGACCGGACCCTGCCAGCAGCTCCCTCCCACTCTCGTGCACGTGTGCTCTCTGCCAAAACAGAAGGCACCCAGGCTGACACCACGTCAACGGCTCAGCTGTCTCGCCCAGCCGGCTACCAACCCAGCCAGAGCAGGGCCCAGCACCCCTGCTTTTTGACTGTTTAGCTTCATCCTGTGGATGGGTCTTACCCTCGACCTGTATCTGACCCTAGGTTTCTGTCTCCACCTCCAGCCTAAATGCTTGCCATTCCACTTCTCAGCGATGGCTTCCTCCACCTTCCGCAATCAGTTTTAAGGCCCCTTCTCTGCAGATAGCGCATGTCTACTCGCTTCCTCCCACTGCCGGTGCTCTCTCCGTCACGGCACCACCGCTGCATTAGCGTTGGTGACACAGGCGGGGGCCACAGGGAGGCAGTGGAGACGCTGGGGGTGCAGACGGTAAAGGTGCTGACACGGTTGAGCATGTGCAAGGCGAGCCCCGACAAGGAGGACCCGCTTCTGCGTTACTTCGTAGCGCCTCCTCTGCCCCACCCGGCTCCAGGTCTGGTGATCATCTGTCACCAAGAGGAGATGCGGGGGCAGCTCTGGCGCACAGTGGTAATAAGCTGTCTGGATCCCGTAGAGCGATGACGGTACGAATCCCCGGCCCAGTCAGCCTGGAACACATCAGGTATCCACATGAATGCCCAAGAGCCGAAGGGCTGGAGGAAGGAGATTGGGGTGCGACCACGCTGTGGAGGCTGGCCGTCTCTCTCACACGCTGTGTGCTTGTGCATGCACTCTCACAAATAAATAAAACATGTTTCACAAAAGAAGAGAAGCAGAGAGTGGCATTGCTGTTGGCATCCTCCTCAAAGGAGTGGTGGCGTTTAGTCTGGTGGTCCTTACTGAGGCTGGCGACCAAGAAGGGCGGGTTTGCCTGACCTCGAGGTGATGGGCTGGGGTGCCAATTGGAGCTGGAAGCCAAATGAAGTGAGCAGATTACTTCTTGCTCAGTGGTCATGGCATGCTGCTAAAAAGCTATTTTGGTGTCTTGACTCGAACTCTCCTCAAGTCATTAGGAAGAAGATTAGTTCAGCTCTGCTTTATAATGAAATTCCAGCTGTTTCTATTGGCAAGGAGGCCTAAGGCTAGGAGTGATGGAAACTCGTGTTTCAGAAATAATTTAAGTCAGAGACACTTTGAGAAACTAACAGACACGGCAGCCTGCCCAGGAAGGTGTGCGCACGCACAAGCAGGATGCTGGGGGACGTTGAGAAGGGCGGGCCGGCCCTGGGTGCAGCTGCAGGTGTCACGCACAGGGAGAGGTATCCCATACGGCAGAATGCGGTGAGAGTGCTGGCCCTGGAGCTGGGACCGCACACCGGATGCTTGTGCGTGCATGCCCAAATCCTGACAAAGGCAGAGACAGAGGGAAAGGGTTACAGCGTGACCACAGCCCACTGGGGGTCTCTCTCTCTCTCTCTCTCATGCATGTGCCCTCTGGCAATAAAAAAACAAACAAATAAAAGGGTTCAGAGGCCTCAAGAAGCCTGTCCACACAGAGCTCCAAAGACCACTGCGTAAAATACCCTACGTGACTGGAAAGACGGGCTACAGAGAGAGGGGTCTGTTAAGCAAGTTCTTTCCCAACGGTGGGAGAGACCGGTTTGATTCCTACTTACCTCTCCTGAGGGGGTTTGTCAGGTAATTAGGGCTGGAGAAATTAGAAGATATCAAAAATAAAAACAAAAACAACATGAGGAGCCAGCAGGTGGCGTGGTGGTTAAGGCGCTGGACTCCCACATGGTCAACCGCGATTTGAGCCCAGACCTGGCGGCTTACTTTCTCACTTCTCTCTCTCTCTGGTGAGCACATACGTCCTGTAGCAAATTAAATAATAATAATAACAATGATAAATAAAATTAAATAAATGACCATTGTTAAATGACATGTATCTACATATTGCTATATATCAATGTGCGTGTGTATAAATCTGTCCGTACATCTGATATATCCTATTATATTTTTTATCCTAAAATGGAAAAGAGTTTAAAGGTACACTTTTTTATAATTATTTTTATTTAATTTTATTCATCTTTTTTTTTTTTTTAATTTGAACAGAGAGAGACAGAAAGAGGAAAGAGAAAGTGAGAAAGCTTCCGAGTCTGGGGCTTGAACCACTGTCAGTCATGTGGGAGTCCAGTGCCTTAACCACTATGCCACCTACAAGCCCCAAAGATATACATATTTTTTAAAAAAGAAATACAGCATTATATTGGGTCATCGGAAAAGTCATGACACATTTTCATAGAAAAGCAAAGAAAAACACATCATGACTTTTCCAATGACCCAATAAGTGTTAAGCTATTATAGCCAAAACAGCATGAAACAACTTGATTAGTTTTTTAAAATGTTTATTCACTTTATTATTATTATTACTATTATTTTTAATTTGCTATAGAGCTTTGTGCACTCGACTAAGAGAAAAGGAGAAAGCAAGCTACCTGGTCTAGGACTTGAACTATAGTGGTCCATGTGGGAGTCTAGCGCTTTAATCACCATGCCACCTGCTGGTCTCTCTTGATTCACTTTTTTTTTCTTTTTTCTTTTTTTTTTTTTGGAGAGGTTTTTGCTATAGGGTGCGTGTGCTCGCCAGACAGACAGAGAGAGACAGAGAGATAGAAAGCGAGAAATCACCCCCCAGGGGAGATGACCACACCGTAATCCCTTCTCCTCCATTCTCCTCTCAGGATCTTGGGCACGCATGCACACACGCCCGGCGTGAGTTTAAGCCACGGGGTCCGGGACTCGAACCGCAGTCGACTACGTGAGAGTCCAGCGACATAGCCATTACGCTAACTGCTGGTCCCTTGATTAACTTTTAAACAAAAGCTCTGGGACATCATTTCAGCAGCATTTTTCCTTATCCCGCACTGGAAGCTCATAAAGTAGAATGCAAGGGAGGATAAATCTAATACATTAAATTATGATAAGGTGAGACCAACAGATGGCATAGTGATTATGTTGCTGGACTCCCACATGGTCAACTGTGGTTTGAGTCCCGGGACCTGGCGGCTTAAAACTCACACCGGGCTGGCGCGTGCCTCAAATCCCAAGAGGAGGAGGGATTAGGGCGTGGCCATTTCCCCTAGGGGGTGATTTCTCACTTTGCTGTCTCTCCCATGAGCGCATATATCCTATAGCAAAAAAAAAAAAAAAAAAAACTCTCTTAAAAAATTATGATAAGGATATAACAGAACTTTAAAAGGTTTTGTTTCTAAGTAAATAATAAATATTTTAATCATCTAGTCAAAAATTAAGCACCTCTTCTAGAGACTTCCTGTTCGAGAGAGAGAGAGAGGGAAAGTGTGAAAGCAAGCCACCAGTTCCAGGACTCAAACAGCAATTGGCCATGTGGGAATCTAGCGTCTTTAACCACCATGCCACCTGCTAGCCTCCTCTGCAGATCTTTTTCTATTCAACTTCATATCTAAAAATATTTATTTTTAATTACCAAAAGTTGTGTGTGCTTGCAAGAGACAGAGACAGAGAGAAAGCACAGCCACCACTCCCCCCCACTCCCACATCAGAGTGTCCTCTTTGTCCTTCCAAAGTTTGACTATACTATGTCTAAGTGTGGTTCTCCCTCTTTTTTTTTTTTTGGAGAGGTTTTTGCTGTAGGGCGCGTGCGCTCACCAGACAGACAGAGAGAGACATAGAGACAGAAAGCGAGAAATCACCCCCCAGGGGGGATGGTCACGCCGCAATCCCTTCTCCTCCATTCTCCTCTCAGGATCTTGGGCACGCATGCACACGCACCCGGCGTGAGTTTTAAGCCACCAGGTCCAGGACGCGAACCGCAGTTGACTACGTGGGAGTCCAGCGACATAGCCATTACGCTAACTGCTGGCTTCCTCCCTCTTTTTAAAGTTTAACTATAGGGCGCATGCACAGGCTGGCAAGAGACAGAGAGACAGGTAAAGTGAGAAATGATTCCTTAGAAGGTGTGGCGGTGCCACAGTCCTTTCTCCTCCGTTCTCTTCTTGGAATTTCGGGCACGTCCATACATGTGCTTGGTGTGTTTTTAAGCCACCGGGTCCAGGACTCGACTGCACAGTCACCTGTGTGGGATCTAGCCGCCTTCACCACCACCCCACTGGCTGACCCGCTTCTCTTTAGTTTTTTTTTTTTTTTTTTTTGTCCAATTCAAGTTTCAGTGAGTTTTTTGGATCTGTAAGTTAAAGTTTCTTCAATTTAAGAAGTTTTCAGCCACTATTTCTTCAAATTTATTTTTACCCATTTTCTCTTTCTCCTTTGGGATTTTCCATTACATATAAGCTAGAAAGCTTGACTCCAAAGTCTCTAAAACTCTATTTTTATAAATCTTTCTTTTCCTGTTCTTTGAATTGGATCATTTTTATTATTCTGTATTTGAATTCAGTCATTATTTCTCTTGTCACCTTAAGTTTGCTGTCGAGCCCATCTACTGAATTTTTTACTTGAGTTTTTGTACTTTCCAACTCTAGAATTACCATTTGATTCTTTTTTACTAATTCCCTATCTAGATTTCCTTTTTGCTGACTCATTGTTAACATTTTTATCTCTCTTTTTTTTTGGAGAGGTTTTTTTGCTATAGGGCATGTGCACTCACAAGACAGACAGAGAGAGACAGAGAGATGGAAAGCGAGAAATCACCCCCCAGGGGGGATGGTCACACCGCAATCCCTTCTCCTCCGTTCTTCTCTCGGGATCTTGGGCACGCACGCACACGCGCCCGGCGTGAGTTTAAGCCACCAGGTCCGGGACTTGAACCGCAGTTGTCTATGTGGGAGTCCAGAGACATAGTCATTACACTAACTGCTGGTCCCTCATTGTTAACATTTAAAAAAAAATTATTTGAATAGATTTAATAGACTTGTTGGGGGCCCGAAGGTGGTGCAGTAGTAACATGCCCGCTATGAGGCCTGGCCATGCCACCATTCCCTTTCGCCAGCCTTCCGGCCAGTCAGATCCTGGGCCTCGAGCATGCTCAGCAGGCCTCAGGTTGCCCAGGATGGGAATTTGACCACAGTAGCCACATAGGATCCAGCTTCTCTTGAGCAGGACTGTGCCACAGAGCCAGCCCCTAGTTTTAGTATTTGGGGGAATCTCCGTACTGTTTTATTTTAATTTTCTAGAGGGTGTGTGTACTTGCCAGAGAAAGTGAGAAAGCACCCCCAAGGAAGGTTGGCCATGGTGCAATTCCTTCTCCGCTTCTTCTCCCAAGAGTTTGGGCACGCATGCACACACACCCAGCATGATTTTCAAGCTGTCAGGTCTGGGACTCGATCTGCATAGTTGACCATATGAAATCCAGACGCCTTAACCACCATACCACTGGCTGGTCTCCTCCATACTATTTCCTACAATAATGTAATTTACATTCCCACCAACAATGTAAAACTATGAATTACTCTTTCTCGACACCATCACCAGCATGTGTGGGTGTTTTAAGAATTATTTAACTTTATTATTTTAATTTGAATGGAGAGGGACAGAATGAGAGAGGGAAGGAAAGTGAGAAAGAAAGCTACCAGGGCTGGGACTCGATCCTCAGTTGGCCATGTGGGAGTCCAGCGCCCTCAGTCACTATGCCACCTGCCAGCCCCACTACCATGTGTTTTCTGTGGGGTATTTTATTTTTGGTCTTAAAAAAAAAACTATCTGCAGGGGGCCAAGGGTGGCTTAGTGGTGGTGCAACTGGACCCATGTGGAAGAGGTCCTGGGTTCACATCCCAGGACCTCCTTCATCCATTTGGGTGTTAATGTATGTGTCCATGATCCAGATCAGCTGAGATGAGGAGTGAAGCATGAGGACCCTGTTGGGGGTGCCTCTCTCTCTTTTGTGGGTTGTCACTTCACTGTATTAGTAGGAAATAAATAAACAAATAAACTTTAAAAAATGTACTCCAGGGCCAGTTCTATAGCTCGGTATGTAAAGCAGCTGGATCCCGCATGGCTGACTACACAGTCGAGGTCTAGGACCTGGCTGCTTGAGAAACACTGGGTGCATATGCCTGCATGCCCAAAATCTCAAAAGAAGGCTGAGATGGAAGAGAAGGGATTGCAGTGTGGCCTTTCCCCCATTTGGGGGGATGGGTGCTTTTACCTCTCCCTCTGTCTCTCTGGTAAGTGCATGCACCCATTAGTAAATAGTAGTAATCATAATAGTTTTAATAGTTTGTTCATTTATTTGTATTATTTCTTCCATGAGAGAGAAATAATTGAAGTAATAGGCACTGTCAGCAGGATCTTCATGCCATGATCCCCCCCCAGTCTCAGCCAGCCTGAATCATAGGCACGTGCGTGCTTCTGACATCCCGGGGAAGGTACCAGGACGTGAGCCCAGGACTTCTCCCATACAGATGTAGTTGTACCACTGCCGCACCATTGCCTGACCTCTGTATTTTTTATAATAACCATTTTACCTAAGGAAATATTGTCACTGTGCTTTGGATTTAATTTTCCTGATCATCAGTGTATTGACGGTTTATGTATATGCTTGTTGACCATTTTATCTCTTGTTTTGAGAATTGTTCGGGTTATTTACCCCTTTTAAAATCAGCTTAGGCTGGTAGCAAAGCCCAGTGGTTATGGGAGCTGGATCCCACATGGACTGACTATGGTTCAAGTCCCAGCACAGCAGCTTGAAAAACATGCCAAGCACATGCATGCCCACATTTATGATGGGAAGGAGAAATAGAGGAAAAGGCATTGCTGTGTGCCCATGCCCCACTGATGCGTTCTCTCTCTTTCTACCTCTCTGGTGAGTGCATACACCCTCTGGCAATTAAAAAACTACACTAAAGTCAGATTAATTTTTTAAATTTATTTTTGGAAGGGAAGTCTGGTTTTTGTTTTTGTTTTTTAGTGTTTTGGTTTTTTTTCTCATTGCTGAATTGTTTCAGTTCCTCATATATTCTAGTTATTAATACTTGGTTGGGTGTATAGCTGCAAATATTTTACCTCATTTTGTGGGTTGTCACTTCACTCTATTAATAGTTTATTTTGCTGTGAAGAAGTTTTTAGTTCAATATAAACTCATCTGTTTATAATTTTTTTTTTTAATTTTGTGGCTTGTGATTTAGAGGCTTCATTCAAAAACTCTTTGCCTAAGCCACTGTATTTCCTCTATGTTTTTGTTTTTTCTAGTATTTTCTAGCCTGGGGTCTTATATATAAGTCTTTAGTCTATTTTTAGTTGATTTTTGTAAATACTGAAATAAGGGGATCTAGTTTCATCCTTGTGCATACGGATATCCAATTTTCCCCCTTACCTTTTATTGAAGAGACTGCCTTTTCCCAAGTGCTCTTCTTTTTTTTTCATTTTCAAATAGAGTTACTTAATATTTTGTGGTTGAGTTATAGTTCTTTATATATTGTCAATATTAACTCCTTAAATGTATGATTTGTAAATTTTTTTGCCACTCTGTAGGTTGCCTTTTCACTTTGTTGATATACAGAAGTTTTTAAGTTTGACATATTGCAGTTGTCGGTTTTGTCTATTTTCACTTTCGTTGCCTATTTTAATCCTAGATTCACTGCTGAATTCAATGTCATGAAGCTTCCTTCCTATATTATTTCCTAGAAGTTTGTTAGTTTCCGTTCTTATATTTAGGTCTGTAAATTATTTTTAGGTTTTTAAAAAAAGTTTTTTTCTTGTTTTGCTAGAGGGCATGTGTACTCACCAAAGAGAGTAGAGAGAGGGAAAATCAGAAAACACCTCAAAAGGGGATGGCCGCACCACAATCGCTTCTCCATTCTCCTCTCAGGATTTTAGGCACACACACATACATACCCGGTGTAATTTTAAAGTCACCAGGTCCAGGACCCAAACCACACAGTTGGCCATGGAAGGTCCAGTACTTAACCTCCATGCCATTTGCTGGCCTATTTTTAGTTAATTTATGTATATAATGTAAGCTAAAGATCTATATCCATTCTTTTATATACTGATATTCAGTTTTTCCAACACTGTTGATGCAACTGTCCTTTCCCCATTGAATGGTCTTGTCACCGTGGTTAAAAATTATTTGACCATATATGGTAAGGTTTATTTCTGGGTCTTTATTTTATTTCATTGTTCTATTTATCTGTCTTTATTTATTTATTTATTTATTTATTTATTTATTGGAGAGGTTTTTTGTTTGTTTGTTTGTTTTGCTATAGGGCACGTGCGCTCGCCAGACAGAGACAGACAGAGAGACAGAAAGCGAGAAACCACCCCCCAGGGGGGATGGTCACGCCACAATCCCTTCTCCTCCATTCTCCTCTCGAGATCTTGGGCACGCACGCACACGTGCCCAGAGCGTTTTAAGCCACCGGGTCCAGGACACGAACCATGGTCGACTAGGTGGGAGTCCAGCGACATAGCCATTATGCTAACTGCTGGTTCCCTGTTTGTCTGTCTTTATGCCAGGATCACAGTTTTACTACTGCAGCTTTGAAATACATTTTGAAATTAGGAAGGGGGAGTCCTCTGATTCTTTTTTCAAAATTGTTTTGGTTATTTGGGGTCCCTTGAGATTTCATATGAATATTAGGATGAATTTTTCTATTTCTGCAAGAAAAGTCATTGAAGTTATGAAAGAGATTGGATTGAATTTGTACATAACTTTGAGTTGAGAGTTTTGTTTTGTTTTTGTTTTTACCCAAGGTTTCATTAGTTGAGTCCCCATAATCAAGAGATTGCATTAGGAAGCAAAAATGATACTAATACATGAACCAAGACCACGCAGTATATGGTGAACATTATTTTAAAGAATTTTTATGAGGGGAACGGCAGGTGGTGTGATGGTTAAGGGTGCTGGCCTCCCACATAGCCAACTGTGGTTCAAGTCTGGACCTGGCAGCTTGCTTTCTCACTTTCTCACTTTTTCTCTCTCTTCCGCTCTTGCTCTATCTCTCTCTAGTCAAATTAAAATAAATAAATAAATAAATAAATAAAGTTAAATAAAATCATTCTAAGAAAATTGGAATTATTCACAGAACTATCAGATGGTTACATCACTAGACTCCCACATGGCCAACCACGGTTCATTTTTCTCTGTCTCTGTCTTTCTGGCAAGTGTTTGTTACCCTATAGCAAAAATCTTTCTCAAAGTAAATAAATAAATAAATAAATAAAATTAAAAAATAAAAAACCAGAAAAAAGAAGTATTCATTTAATTTTATTTTTATTTATGATTATTATTTTTAAAATTTGCTACGGGGCATGCATGCTCATCAGAGAACAAGTGAGAAAGCAAGTCAGCAAGTCCTGGACTTGAACCATGGTCATCCATGAGGAAGTCTAGCACCTTAACAACCATACCACCTGTTGGCTCTATAGTGAACTTTCAATGCAATCTATATATGGTTATATTATCCCTAACATGGAAAAGTATTTCACTATGTAACTTTATTGTAGTTTATTTGACCAACCTTTATTTTTAAAGAATTATTTATATTTATTTATTTCCATTTGTTGTCATTATTATTGTTTTTAAAAATTTGACCAGAGAGAGAGAGAGAGAGGGAAAGTGAGAACGCAAGATGCCAGGTCCAGGACTTGAACCCTGGTGGGCGATGTGGGAATCTAGTGCCTTTAACCACCATACCACCTCCCCACCCCTTGACCAGTCATTTCTAAAAGCATTTTAAAATTTTGCTTTTTCAGTCAGATAAGAATGTGAAATCACCCTTAAATTTGCATTCTGTCTGATCTGTTTCTTTTTGTTGAATCAAAGAGTATGCACGCTTTAAGGCCTTTGATATGTTCTGCTAAATAACTTTTATTTAAAAAAAAATTTTTTTTGAGAGGTTTTCACTATAGGGCACGTGCGCTCCCCAGACAGACAGAGACAGAGAGACAGAAAGCGAGAAATCACCCCCCAGGGGGGATAGTCACGCCGCAATCCCTTCTCCGCCATTCTCCTCTCGGGATCTTGGGCACGCACGCACACGCGCCCGGCATGAGTTTAAGCCACCGGGTCCGGGACGCAAACTGCGGTCGACTACGTGGGAGTCCAGCGACATAGCCATTACGCTAACTGCTGGTTCCCGCTGCTAAATAACTTTGAAAAGTTTGAACAAATGTAAGTTCTTATTCACCACATATCAGTGTCTATGGTCCTTTTTCTTGTCCATTTTTTTCTATTTTTGTCTTGCTTATTTTTCAGTGCTTTACAGTGTGTGGGGGGAGGTTTTTATTTATGTGATGTATTCCCTTTTTGGATTTTATGATCTTTTATTTACATTGAACATCTCTTTAGTGATATTATTACTTTATCAAAAATTGGTAGACATGGAAATTTATAGTCTAATTTAAGTTATGTCTAAGGGGACCAGTAGATGGCATAATGGTTACAGTGCTGGACTCCCACATAGTCAACTGCAGTTCGAGTCCCAGACCCAGTGACTTAAAACTCACCCCAGGCACATGTGCGTGCTTGCCCATAATCCCGAGAGGAGAATGAAGGAGAGGGAGTCATGGCATGGTTATCCCCTGGGGGTGATTTCTTGCTTTCTGTCTCTCTGGTGAGCACATGAACCCTATAGCAAAAAAATCTCTCTTTAAAAAGAAAGAAAAAAGAAAAACATGTTAAATCCTCCAAACATTGTTTTAAAAAATATTGCATCTATAGGAATGTTGAAAAATAGTACCATGAGCTCCCATTGTTCTTCACTAAGATACTGCGGGTGGAGTGTGTGTGTGTGGTCTTTCTTTGAGGAACGTGTGTCATGCTTATCTGGGACCACTGCTCATGACTTTTGGGTGAGCAGGGCCAGACCAGGGCCCACGTGGCCTTAACCTGTGAAGCAGCAGCCTGCTCCTGCGGTGGGCCCAAGCTTTCCTTTAAGTAACTTGTAATTACACACCCCCAAATCCACATGTACACAGAAGGATTAGAAGACGCCTATGCAAATTAAGGAGTGCTGAGTAAGTAAGTTGTTTAAATGACATGGAAGAGTGTAGAGAATTTCTTTTTCTTTTTTGGTGGGGGAAGATTTTTCTATAGGGCGCGTGCGCTCACCAGAAAGACAGAGAGACAGAAAGTGAGGAATCACCCCCCAGAAGGGATGGCTACGCTTCAATCCCTTCTCCTCTA
Source organism: Tupaia belangeri chinensis (assembly GCF_000334495.1). Classification (NCBI taxonomy): domain Eukaryota; kingdom Metazoa; phylum Chordata; class Mammalia; order Scandentia; family Tupaiidae; genus Tupaia; species Tupaia belangeri. Next base: position 5,257,220 of record NW_006159530.1, on the reverse strand, counting down.
TTCTCTGCTTGGGATCTTGATGCATGCATACGTCCCTGGCGTGAGTTTAAGCCACCAGGTCCAGGATTCAAACCCCAATCGACTACATGGGAGTCCAGCGACATAGCCATTACACCAACTGATGGTCCCGAGTGTAGATAATTTCAACCTTTCCATAAACACCCAGTTTTTCCATTATTATTTTCAAAACATCTAACTAGACCCTACAAACATCTTCTTTTCTCTAATATATTGTACTAGACACTCAAATGCCTCTTTTCAGAGTAAGGTGTGATGGCCTGCAAATCTAGCAAATTAAGACCAGAATTCCTTAGTCTGTATTCAACCTTTTCCAGTTTCATCTTTTTTTTTCTTTTCTTTTCTTTTCTTTTTTTTTTTTTAAGGTATTTTTGCCATAGGGATAGGGTACATGCGTTCACCAGAGAGACAGAGACAGTGAGAAGGAAAGTGAGAAATCACCCCCTAGGGGAGATGTCCACACCGTAATTCCTTCTCCATTCTCCTCCTGGGATTTTGGGCATGTACTCACACATGCCGGGTGTGTTTCGAACCACAGGATCCAGGACTCAACCCACAGTTGGCCATGTGGGAGTCCAGCACCTTAACTGCTATGCCACTTGCTGGCCCCCGTCTTCTGGTTCTTTTTACAGACAGTCCCAGACCTAATGAGGCTTTAACTTAATGGTTGTTTGACTTTATCACGGTGTGAAAATGGTAAACATTCAGTAGAAACTGTTCTTTGAGTACTGTACAACCTTCGCGTGTTTCACTTTCAGTACCGTCCTCGAGAAGTTGCGAGAGCCATTAGACGCTCCGTTATGAAACACGCTTTAGGGAACCGGCAGTTAGAGTGATGGCTATGTCGCTGGACTCCCACGTAGTCGACCGCGGTTCGTGTCCCGGACCCGGTGGCTTAAAACTCACGCCGGGTGCGTGTGCGTGCGTGCCCAAGATCCCGAGAGGAGAATGGAGGAGAAGGGATTGCGGCGTGACCATCCCCCCTGGGGGGTGATTTCTCGCTTTCTGTCTCTATGTCTCTCTCTGTCTGTCTGGCGAGCGCACGCGCCCTACAGTGAAAATCTCTCCAAAAAAAAAAAAAGTAAGAAACACGCTTTAGTCAGATGATTTTGCGCAACCATAGGCTAATGGACGTAGTCTGACCGTGTAAGGTAAACTAGGCCAAGCGATGATGTTCGGTAGGCGAGGTACATTTAATGCATTTCCTTTTTTTAAACTTAGTATTTTTTATTATCATTTTATTGAACTTCATTTATTTATTTATTGTAATTTGACCAGAGAGGAGCAGTGTGAGAAAGAGAGAGAGAAAGTGAGAGAGCAAGCTGCCAGGTCCAGGCCTCGAACTGTGGTCGACATGTGGGAGTCCTGCACCCGTAACCACCACGCCACCTGCCGGTCCACATTTACTGTGTTTCCGATTTAAAATTTTCAACTTACAATGAGTTTATCAGCATGTAACCCCACTGTAAGCCCAGGGCATCCAAACATACCAACACATTGGCTGACGAAGCTGCTTGTATCATTCCCAGACAACTAGTGCTTTTCTGCATCTGTTTTTATGCTGCTCCCCTTGTTGAAAAGGGGTTCTTCTTTTTTTCTTTTTTCTTTTTTTCTTTTTTTGAGAGATTTTAGCTATAGGGCGCGTGCGCTCACCAGACAGAGAGAGACATAGAGACAGAAAGCAAGAAATCACCCCCCAGGGGGAATGGTCACACCGCAATCCCTTCTCCTCCATTCTCCTCTCGGGATCTTGGGCACACACGCACACGCGCCTGGTGTGAGTTTTAAACCACCGGGTCCAGGACGCGAACCGTGGTCGACTACGTGGGAGTCCAGTGACATAGCCATTACGCTAACTGCTGGTTCCCGAAAAAGTGTTCTTCTCGGGACCAGCAGATGGTGTAATGGTTATATCTCCGGACTCCCACGTAGTGGACCGCGGTTCGAATCCCTAACCCAGCAGGTTAATGCACGCCGGGCGCATGTGCGTCCATACCCAAAATCCCGAGGAGAATGAAGGAGAAGGGATTGCAGCGTGGCCATCCCTCCGGAGGCGATTTCTTGCTTTTTGTCTCTCTGTCTCTCTCTGTCTCTCCAGTGGGTAGTACACTTGCCCTACAGCAAAAATCTTTTTTTTAAGAATTATTTTATTCAACTTTATTTATTTATTTGCATTTGACCAGAGAGGGACAGAGAGACAGTGAGAGAGCAAGCTGTCAGGTCCAGGACTAGAACTGTGGTGGGCCATGTGGGAGTCCAGCACCCCTAACCACCATGCCACTTACTGGCCTCGCAAAAGTCGTTTTCTGAAAGAGAAAGAAAGAAAGAAAGAAAGAAAGAAAGAAAGAAAGAAAGAAAGAAAGAAAGAAAGAAAGAAAGAAAGAAAGAAAGAAAGAAAAAAGAAAGGAAGGAAGGAAGGAAGGAAGGAAAGAAAGAAAACAAAGAAAGAAAAGAGGTTCTTCTCATCACAACCTGTTGAAATTAAAATGTATATGCCAGTTTCTTCACAATTCTCCATTACTGCATAGAACTGTTTTCTCAAACAACATTTTGACTGCAACTCTGAGTATTCTGCCTTGTAGAATTTTTTCTCCACCCCTAGCCTATGGGTTTCTTCAGGACAAGAGGTCATTGTATTCATCTTTATATCCATTTTGGAGCCTGACCGGCACTCTACCTAGCTCCATAACAATGTGTATTTGTGGAATTAATGAATGCTGACAAAATGTTACTTCTCATATTATGATGCAAGGCCACTAAAAATAAGTATCTCCTTATAAAAATTCCATTGAAAAACAATCCTTTTTGGGGACCAGCAGTTAGCGTAATGGCTATGTCGCTGGACTCCCACATAGTCGACCACCGTGCGTGTCCTGGACCTGCTGGCTTAAACTCACACCGGGCCCGTGTACATGCGTGCCCAAGATCCCGAGAGGAGAATGGAGGAGAAGGGATTGCGGCGTGACCATCCCCCCCCCAGGGGGTGATTTCTCGCTTTCTGTCTCTATGTCTCTGTCTGTCTGGCGAGCGCACGTGCCCTATAGCAAAAAGCCTCTCAAAAACAAAAAATCCTTTTTGTACACATGATTTACTTAAAATGCCTTTTTTTTTTGGTTTTTGCCATTGGGCATGTGCACGTACCAGAGAGAGACAGTGAGAGGGAAGGTGAGAAATCACCCCCAGGGGAGATGGCTGTCTCAATCCCTTCTCCTCCATCCTCCTCTCAGGATCTTGATCATGCAGGCACACCCTCCTGGCGTGATTTTCAAGCCACCAGGTCTGGCACTGGAACTGTGGTTGGACATGTGGGATTCCAGCCCTTTAACCACTATGCCACCTGCTGGCCCCAGCTCTGTTTTATTACTTCTATTTTGTTATATTTTATTTATTAATGAACAATCTTTTAAGTCCTCTTCTACTTTTGATAGTATACAAAATTGTGATACTATATATTATTTACAACATCTGGGATTCTGTAATACCCCACCTAATGTAAGCCCTCTGCCTTCACTCAGATTGCTCCCCACCCCAGACAAGGATTTCAGTGTGAATACTGTCTCGGGATGTGCGTTTAGAATGCAGCAGTGCTATTCTCATGAACTCTCCCCATGGTTCGCTGTTCACTTGACCTAGAGAACCCCACAGCGTCATGCAAATCAAGAGGTTCAAATCTTCATGTTCACCTTAAGAACACTCGTGAAACTGCCCAGGCCATCAGGGTATGCATTTCCAAAATGCCACCAAGCATCTGAAGGACGTCACTTTATAGAAGCCGTGTGTGCCATTCTGTCGTTACGACGGTGGAGTGGGTAGATGTGCCCAGGTTACAGTGGGGCTGGACACGAGGTCGAGTGCTTAGAAAGAGTGCTGAGTTTTTGCTGCACGTGCTTAAAATGCAGGGAGTAGGGGACCAGCAGGTGGTGTGGTGGTTAAGGTGTTGGACATTCCCACATGGCCAACTCTGGTTCAAGTCCTGGACCTGGTGGCTTGTTTTCTCACTTTCTCACTTTCTCTCTGTCTCTCTGATCAAAATAAAATAAGTAAATGAATAAATAAAATTCAAAATAAAAAAAACCGCAGGGAGTAATGCTGAATTCCAGGGGTTAGATGTAGACTCTGTGGTCACTGAGCACATTCAGGTGAACACGGCACTCAAGATGCGCCGTATGTACAGAGCTCATGGCGGATTAACCGACATGTGAGCTCCCCCGCCACATGGAGATGATCCTCACTGAAAAGGTGCCAACGGTTCCTAAACCAGAAGAGGAAGTGGCACAGAAGAAAAAGATATCTCAGAAGAACCTGAAGAAACAAGAACTGATGGCACGGGAATAAAGTCAGTGTAAAATAGATGTCGATAAAAGTAAGAGGAATGGCAGAGTGGGGAAGTTAAATAGGGAAGGGAGGGCCACCAGGTTATGACGTCCGTTGTCTGTGTGGGGAAATGGAGCTCCGGAGTCAGTGAGATCTGTCTTGGTTGCCCCACTGGGGAGGGAGCTGGGTGTTTGTAAACCAGCGTTGTCCGTCAGCTCAGGCTGCTCCCAGAGGCCCTGGACTCCATGTTTCCGGGGCCTCCTGGAGGGACAGAGGCGCCTGCTGCCGGCGGTCCTGTGGCAGCTGGGACGTGGCGGCATACACATGATAGTCAGAGCACAGGTGGACGGGGCGCTGCAGGCGTTACTATGCTTGGGAAGAAATGGCTGGGCCACGCTGGCACACTCGTAGGGTATATTCAATCAGTAAAACCCATGCTGAAAGGAAAACTCATAGGTAGAAACAAAACTAGGTGTGTAAGGTTCTAACTTAGAACACAAATTACATGGGGCCAGCCCATGTAATGCAGCTGGATCACACAGGGCTGACTACATGGTTCGAGTCCCAGACCCAGCAGCTTAGGAAGCACGCCAAGCACATGTGTATGTGTGTCCAAAAATCCCTAAAGGAGGAACGGAGGAGAGAGGCTTGTAGCATGACCATCCCCCACGGGAGAGTGCTTTCTCAATTTCCCTCCCTTTCTTTCTCCAGTAAGCACATACGCCCTCTAGCAAATTTAAATTTTTTTTAATAAATAAAAGAACAAGACAAAGGCATAAGAAAGAATGGAAATTATTTAGAAAAACAAAAAGAGCAACTGTTAAATCTGATGCAGTTTTTATTTTCACGTAACCCTTAGGCCAATTTGAAATGTGTGATATGTAGGCCTTTAGGTAGATTACGACAAAAAAAAATATTTTTAGGGCCAGTCTAGTAGTGCAGTTAAACGCTATGCATGGGGGGCTATATCCCTACGGTCAACCACAGTTTGAATCCTAGCCCCAGTGGCTTTAAAAACATGCTGGGTGTGCATGCGTGCACACGTGTGTGTGTGTGTGTGTGCGTGTGCCTAAAGTCCTGAAGGGACGGAGACACGGAGGAAAAAGGACTGCAGCGTGACCGTCGCTTGCCTTTTGCCAAATCCATACCTATATATTACTTTTTCATGCATATATATTTATGTAACAAACTCGTATTTAAGTACATCTCTAAGCTAAGTTTATAATCTTACATCATTTTAGTTCTGCTTACCAGTTATTTCAGGTTTCAGAAACAAAAATCTAAAAATGTTGCAAAGTAAAATTGAAATATGTATGTTTTTTGAGTAGTAATGTGTGTACAAAGTTAAAAATTAAGCAGCATTAAAGAGAACACAGAAAAAGGTACATTTTTCCTGTGTGTTTCCCAGTGTTCCCCTTACTGGTTTCTTGTGCATACTGAAAACAGTCTATGCACAGAATGCAGATGCCTGCACGCATGCCTGCACGCCGACACTCAGTCTCCCCTCACTGAAAAAAAAAGGACTGGCCTGGTGGATGAAGGAGCCAGATCCTGCAGAGCCGACGGTGCGGTTCCAGTCCTGGACCTACAGGTGGTGTGGTGGTTAAGGTGTTGGACATTCCCACATGGCCAACTCTGGTTCAAGTCCTGGACCTGGTGGCTTGTTTTCTCACTTTCTCACTTTCTCTCTGTCTCTCTGATCAAAATAAAATAAGTAAATGAATAAATAAAATTCAAAATAAAAAAAACCGCAGGGAGTAATGCTGAATTCCAGGGGTTAGATGTAGACTCTGTGGTCACTGAGCACATTCAGGTGAACACGGCACTCAAGATGCGCCGTATGTACAGAGCTCATGGCGGATTAACCGACATGTGAGCTCCCCCGCCACATGGAGATGATCCTCACTGAAAAGGTGCCAACGGTTCCTAAACCAGAAGAGGAAGTGGCACAGAAGAAAAAGATATCTCAGAAGAACCTGAAGAAACAAGAACTGATGGCACGGGAATAAAGTCAGTGTAAAATAGATGTCGATAAAAGTAAGAGGAATGGCAGAGTGGGGAAGTTAAATAGGGAAGGGAGGGCCACCAGGTTATGACGTCCGTTGTCTGTGTGGGGAAATGGAGCTCCGGAGTCAGTGAGATCTGTCTTGGTTGCCCCACTGGGGAGGGAGCTGGGTGTTTGTAAACCAGCGTTGTCCGTCAGCTCAGGCTGCTCCCAGAGGCCCTGGACTCCATGTTTCCGGGGCCTCCTGGAGGGACAGAGGCGCCTGCTGCCGGCGGTCCTGTGGCAGCTGGGACGTGGCGGCATACACATGATAGTCAGAGCACAGGTGGACGGGGCGCTGCAGGCGTTACTATGCTTGGGAAGAAATGGCTGGGCCACGCTGGCACACTCGTAGGGTATATTCAATCAGTAAAACCCATGCTGAAAGGAAAACTCATAGGTAGAAACAAAACTAGGTGTGTAAGGTTCTAACTTAGAACACAAATTACATGGGGCCAGCCCATGTAATGCAGCTGGATCACACAGGGCTGACTACATGGTTCGAGTCCCAGACCCAGCAGCTTAGGAAGCACGCCAAGCACATGTGTATGTGTGTCCAAAAATCCCTAAAGGAGGAACGGAGGAGAGAGGCTTGTAGCATGACCATCCCCCACGGGAGAGTGCTTTCTCAATTTCCCTCCCTTTCTTTCTCCAGTAAGCACATACGCCCTCTAGCAAATTTAAATTTTTTTTAATAAATAAAAGAACAAGACAAAGGCATAAGAAAGAATGGAAATTATTTAGAAAAACAAAAAGAGCAACTGTTAAATCTGATGCAGTTTTTATTTTCACGTAACCCTTAGGCCAATTTGAAATGTGTGATATGTAGGCCTTTAGGTAGATTACGACAAAAAAAAATATTTTTAGGGCCAGTCTAGTAGTGCAGTTAAACGCTATGCATGGGGGGCTATATCCCTACGGTCAACCACAGTTTGAATCCTAGCCCCAGTGGCTTTAAAAACATGCTGGGTGTGCATGCGTGCACACGTGTGTGTGTGTGTGTGTGCGTGTGCCTAAAGTCCTGAAGGGACGGAGACACGGAGGAAAAAGGACTGCAGCGTGACCGTCGCTTGCCTTTTGCCAAATCCATACCTATATATTACTTTTTCATGCATATATATTTATGTAACAAACTCGTATTTAAGTACATCTCTAAGCTAAGTTTATAATCTTACATCATTTTAGTTCTGCTTACCAGTTATTTCAGGTTTCAGAAACAAAAATCTAAAAATGTTGCAAAGTAAAATTGAAATATGTATGTTTTTTGAGTAGTAATGTGTGTACAAAGTTAAAAATTAAGCAGCATTAAAGAGAACACAGAAAAAGGTACATTTTTCCTGTGTGTTTCCCAGTGTTCCCCTTACTGGTTTCTTGTGCATACTGAAAACAGTCTATGCACAGAATGCAGATGCCTGCACGCATGCCTGCACGCCGACACTCAGTCTCCCCTCACTGAAAAAAAAAGGACTGGCCTGGTGGATGAAGGAGCCAGATCCTGCAGAGCCGACGGTGCGGTTCCAGTCCTGGACCTAGAGGCTTGAAAAACACGCTGGACACATGTGCGTGCAAATCCCAACAGAGTGGAGAAGTGGAAGAGACAGGACAGCAGTGTGAACACACGCCACTGGGGGTGCTTTCTCCCTCTCCTCTGTCTCTCTCTGGCAAGTGCACGCACCCCCTCCTCTGTTCATTAAAAATAAAAATAGATACTACTAAATCATCTTGCCTTTTTTTTTTGGGGGGGGGGGTTTTTGCTATAGGGGGCGTGCGCTCGCCGGCAAGGGGAG
>NW_006159530.1:5230402-5248818 GCF_000334495.1 Tupaia belangeri chinensis | reverse complement strand
TTGAGAGGTTTTTGCTACAGGGCGCGTGCGCTCGCCAGACAGACAGAGAGAGACAGAGAGACAGAAAGTGAGAAATCACTCCTCAAGGGGGATGGCCATGCCGCAATCCCTTCTCCTCCATTCTCCTCTTGGGATCTTGGGCACACACGCACACGCGCCCGGCGTGAGTTTCAAGCCACCGGGTCCGGGACGCGACATAGCCACTATGCTAACTGCTGGTCAGTGCCCGAAAAATCTTGAGAGAAGAATGGAGAAGGCCATTCACGAGACATGGCCATTCTTCCGTGGAGGTGCTTTCTCACTTTCTCTCTCTCTGTCTCTCACCAGCGAGTACACATGCCTATCACACCCTATGACAAAATAACAAAAAATAGTGAAGGGGCCAGCAGATGGTGTGGTGGTTAGGGCACTGGACTCCCACATGGTCAACAGCGGTTCAATCCCAGACCTAGAGGCTTACTTTCTCACTTCCCCTCTCTCTCTGTCTCACTCTGGTGAGTGCATGTGCCCTACAGCAATTAAAAAAAAAAAATAATAATAAATAAAATGAAATAAATAATCCTTTAAAAACTAGTGAAGACAAGCTTGTCTTTCAAATATTAGGATTCAATATTTACAATGCTCGAATCTCACAAAGCACTGGATTTCAGAACACACAAAGAAATTCTATGAATAAATAAGAAAAATAGAAATAATCTAGCAGGAAAAAGTATATGCATTTCATAAAAGACTAAATATAAATGGCTAGTAAATATTTGAAAGCTGCTCAACCTAGTTGAGATATATATATGTATATATATGTGTGTATATGTTTGTGTGTGCATATGTGTGTATATATATGTGTGTATGTTTGTGTGTGCACATATGTGTGTATATATGTGTGCGTGTATATATGTGTGTGTATATATGTGTGTGTGTATATATATGTGTGTGTGTATATATGTGTGTGTGTATATATGTGTGTATATATCTGTGTGTATATATGTGTGTGTGTATATATATGTGTGTGTGTATATATATCTGTACTGGACTCCCAGGTATTATGTGTGTGTATGTGTGTATAATGGCTGAAAGAACAAACTCAATGAAAGGATTAAGGTAAAAAATGAGTGAGTTCAAAGACCAACCTAGTGAACTTGAAGCTAAGTCTGGAACTCTCTAAGAAGCCATCTTCAAGAAAGTTTCAAAATAAATTTTGCTTTTTTTTTTGGTTGAAACCTAACACATATCCAATAAAGAAAACTTAAATAAATGGAGGGGAAGGACTATCTGTAGAAACGAGAAGAAAATCCTAGAACTAAAGAAAGGCGAACATCTTCAGACTCGAAGGGCTCACAGGGGACCAGCAGATGGTGTAACGGCTACGTCACTGGACTCCCAGGTAGTTGACTGCAGTTCAAGTCCCAGATCCAGCAGCATAAAATCCATGCCAGGTGTGAGCGTGCATGCCCAAGAGTTCAAGAGGAGAGTGGAGAGAAAGGATTGTGGGCTGCCCATCTCCCCGGGAGTGATTTCTCAATCTCTCTCTCTCTCCCCTCCTCTCTCTATGTCTCTCCAGTACGCAAATGTGCCCGATAGCAAAAACATCCTTTTTAACATTTATTTATTTATTTAAGTTCATTTGTTATTATCATTTCTTTAATCTGACCAGAGAGAGGCAGAGATATAAAGAAAGGGAAAGCAAGAAAGCAAGCCACCAGGTCCGGGATTCAAACCACAGTTGGCCATGTGGGAATCCAGCACCTTTAACCACCATGCCACCTGCTGGCCCCACAAAAATATTAAAAAAAAAAAAAGTTGCTCAAGAGGGCCAGTGGGGCGGAGAAGACAAACGAGATGGCAGTGAAGTGGGTAATGCAGGGCTCTGTGCTGCTTAGACCCACATGGGAAGGCCCACTGTCCACCTCCAAAGGCCTTCTGTACACACCCCAAGGCTGCCTGAGGCAGGGGGTGGGTACAGCATAAAGACCCTGTTGGGGGCACCTGTCTATCTCGCTCTAATGGAAGAAATAAATACATAAACTTTAAAAAGAAAAGAAAACTATAATTATAACATATAAACTATATAGAAAATATTCCAATTTTAGAAAAAGAATTATTGACCTAATTTTACTTATTATTATTTTAAAATTTGACCACAAAGAAAAAAGAGAACTAGAGGGAAAATGAGAAAGTAAGTTGCCAAGCCCGGGACTCAAACCACAGCTGGCCATGTGGGAGTTCAATTCGCTAACTACCAAGCAGCTTGAAAATCACACTGGGTGAGTGTGTGTGCGTGCGTGGCCAAACTCCTGAGAGGAACGTGGATTGCGGCATGGCCACCTCCTGTGAGGTATGATCTCTCACTTTCCTGCTCTCCTTATCTCTCTCCATTGAGCACACGTGCCCTACGACAAAATCTTAAAAGACACTAAGCTTTCATTTCTCCATCCATTCTATTTTTGCCAAGCAAGTGCTATCATTATACATCTTACTTCGACATAATTATAACCCCCACAAGACACTTATTATTTTGTTTAAGTAGTTACCTTTTTTTTTTTTTTTTTTAGGAGAGATTTTTCACTGTAGGGCGCGTGCGCTCGCCAGACAGAGAGAGACATAGAGACAGAAAGCGAGAAATCACCCCCCAGGGGGGATGGTCACGCCGCAATCCCTTCCCCTCCATTCTCCTCTTGGGATCTTGGGCACGCACACACACGCGCCCGGCGTGAGTTTCAAGCCACCGGGTCCGGGACACGAACCGCGGTCGACTACGTGGGAGTCCAGCGACATAGCCATTACGCTAACTGCTGGTTCCCAGTAGTTACCTTTTAAGGAAATGATCATTTCTTCATGAGAACAATTTACCTACAGATTTAGGATTTCTGGGATCTTCATTCCTTCATGTAAGCCCAAGTTCCTATCTTGTATCGTGTCCCTGCAGCCTGCAAAGCTTCCTTTAACATTTCAGTAGTGTGGCACAAATCATTGAGAGATGAACTCCTCAATTTGCCTGGAAGTATTTTTTACTAGCTTTCACCTCTAAGGATGTTACTGTGGGAGAGATTCAGGCTTTTCCCCTTCGGAACATCGAGATGCTGTTCTGCCGTCTCTGGGCTGCACAGGTTTAATGAGAAAGCAGCCGCAGTTCTGGTCTTTCCTTCTCTGCTCGATGTGTTTCTCTCCTGATTCGTGGTTTTCAGCAACGTTATTAGAACATGCCTTGATGTGGTTTTCTTCTGACGTTTATCCTGCTTGGATCTCGGGGTAGTTACAAACAGTGGAAGACAGTCTTACAGCTGTATTCCATGTGATCTAGAAGCTAGAGGAAAGGCCGAACACGGCAAGGAAAGGCATGAAAAATAGAGGAAAGACCCAACTTGAGCTGCTGGACATGAAAACCACGATGTCTTCGGTAAATGAAATCCTGGACAGAAGGGGTAGTGTACTGGTGAATCTGAAGACGAAACAGTGGAAACCACACACACTGAAACACAAAGGGAAGGGGGAATATTTACCATAGATTATTTAAATTTCTGAGAGAAAGAGGGGGGATCATTGGATAAAAAAGAGATGAGCTAAAAGACTCCAAAAAGGAATGTACCCAACCCAGGGTAAGGACAGGGTTTCTCCCTTCTTTCCTTCTTTCCTTCCTTCCTTCCTTTTTTTCCTCTCTCTTTCTTTCCTTTTTAAAGGTTTTTGCCATGGGGTCCATGCACTTGCTGGAGAGACAGAAAGAGACAGACAGGGAGAGGAAAAGTGAGAAACCACTCCACCCCCACCCCCCGCCCCAGGGGGATGGCCACACCACAATCCTTTCTCCTCCATTCTCCTCCTGGAATTTTGGGCGTGCATGCACATGCACCTAGCATGATTTTCAAGCTGCCAGGTCAGGGACTTGCATTGCAGCTGACTATGGGAGTCCAGTGCCTTAACCACCACCCCTCCTGCTGGCCCCAGAGACTGGGATTTAACACAGGCGATACATTAAAAAGAACATACAGGACCAAGCTGAATTTGTACAACGTGGTGGCTCCATCCCCCATCAACCACATCAGAATAATTTCCGTCATTTTTCTCCTTCCTCTAGTCTCCTTGTCAAACGCATCCCACCTTCCTGGCTGCTTGTAGTCATCCTTCTTGTCAGTGACAACACCCCAGTTCTGGCTCTTATTTCAGTCTGCGCAGACTGCCAGCCATCCTGAAGTATACTGCCAGGTTTCCCATGGCATCGCTTTGATCATGTCACTTTAAAAAAGTTCTAAAACCTTCAAAGTCCTCACTCCCACCTCTTTTGAGTCAAGTTTGGACTTGTGTTTATCTGCAAGTCAAAGTCTCACCTGTCTTTTCAAGTTTTTCAGTCTTATGTTTACACTGAATTTTATTATCTCTACCTAACTTTTATTTTATTGCCTCTTCCTTTAGTCATTAACAAATACTGAACTGAGGGCCAGCAGGTGGCATGGTGACTAGGGCTCTGGACTCCCACATAGCTGACCACAGTTCGAGTCCGAGACCTGGCAGCTTACTCTCTCACTGTCTCTCTGCCTTGCTGTCTCTCTGGTGAGCCACATGTGCCCTATAGCAACTTTTAAAAATAATAAATAAATAAAATAAGCTTTATAAACAAATTCTTAACTGAGCACCTATACATGGCAAGTATCAGTCTAAATGCAACCTCGTAGCTGATTACCATCACATGAACCCAGGCAGTCAACTTCTGCGAACTTTCAGGGTGAAGATTGGACTGCGGGTAGAGGTGAAAATCACCATGCCACAGTCGCTTCAGGAGGTAGCCAGCTGGCTCCTCTCCACGTCCAGAATCCATGGGGTAAGTAACCTGCACGGTGTTCAAGAAAGAACACTGGGGTCAGCAGGTGGTGTGGTGGTTGAGGGCTCTGGACTCCCACGTGGCCAGCAGTGGTTCAAGTCTCAGACCTGGAGGCTTGCTTCCTCTCTTTCCTTCCCTCTCTCTCTCTCTCTCTCTCTCTCTCTCTCTCTGTGTGTGTCTATGTATCAGGAAATATTAAAAAAAAATAAAGTTAAATAAAAATAATTCTTAAAAGAAAAAGAAGAAGAGGGACCAGCAGTTAGCATAATGGCTATGTCGTTGGACTCCCATGTAGTCGACCACAGTTCAAGTCCCGGATCTGGTGGCTTAAAACTCACGCCGGGTGCGTGTGCGTGCTTTATCTTTTTATTTATTTATTTATTCATTTATTTTAATTTGACCAGAGAGACACAGAGAGAAAGAGAGAGGAGGGGAAAGTGAGAAAGCAAGCCAGCAGGTTCGGGACTCGAACCGTGGTCAGCCCATATGGGAGTGTCCAATACCTTAACCGTCAAGCCACTTGCTGATCCACAATCACGTTTATCTTCACAGTGTATTACAGTTCTTTCTCCAGCACAATCACCACGCATGTCAGTCAAGACAAAGGCATTACTACCCACATCATCATCATCAAGTAGCTTTTCAGCATTTTTTTCAGATTATTATTTATTCTCATTATTTTTTTAAACATCCAATCACTATACATCACTTGGATTGTAAAGAGAATTTACCCAACATGAAATACTTCTCAAACCAATCCAGTAGAGAATACTATGTGTGTTACCATCAACAGGTAATAACCATTTTCTGTGTCCCACTAACGTCACGCCTCTGATTTCGTTCTCTTCTATCCTTCTCTACATCCTTCCCTTCTCCCACCCCGTTCCACACTGTCTTCAGCACTGATAACTATTCTCACTGCTTTTATGTCCTCCAGTATTTCAGTCTCTACCACAGACTGCGGATAGTCCGTATGGATTAAGTGGATACATACAATATCTTTCTTTCATAACCTGGCTAACTTCACTCAGCAATAGATCCTCCATATTAGACCAAGGTCTCGTTCTTTTTTATAGCTGAATAGTCTTCCATAGAGGATATGTTCCACACCTTTTTCACTCCCCCTTTATATCTCTCTGCTAAGTGCACATGCCCTATAACAAAACTTAAAAATAAAAGGAAAAATAATACTGAGAACAGACACAGAAAAATGAATTATACTGAAGTGAATGAAAGAAGTCTGGCTACTCTTGAAGAGAGCAATTTCCTTCTGCCTGGAACAGGGACGTGCCCTGCACCACGCCGGTGGAAAATGTTCATATGTAGGGCATGCATGTCATCCCTTGCACAAGTGCTGCTGACCACCCACTCCAGAACAGGCCCTGTGCCGGGCGTCTGTGTAAGTTTGAGACTGAGCTCCTGAAAGGCCTGGTCAGAACCTGAAGCCATGGACAGCCAGGAGTGCAGCTTGTGAAACTCGCCTCTGTGAGTAGAACCAATGATGACTAGGCTGAAGGATGAGAGTCTAAGCAGTGAGTGAAGGTGGCGACTGGCCAACGTTGTGTCGTGGGAAATCCCATTGAGCATGGCGGTATGTGTTTCTAACGGCAAAGTCACCTCAGATTTTAGGCTCCTACTAAGACCTCCCAGACATATGTGAGAAAGAGAATGTGGGTTTATTTAGGTATTTAAGTATTTTCTTTTCTTTCTTTTTTTTTTAAAGAATTAATTATTTAATTTTATTTACTCATCGATTTATTCTAACTTGACCAGATAGAGACACAAAGAGAGAGAGAGGGAAAGTGAGAAAGCAAGTCACCAGGTCCAGGACTCGAACCACAGTCAGCCATGTGGGAGTGTCCAGTGCCTTAACCACCATGCCACCTGCTGGTCCCTTAAGTATTTTCTTTTTAAAAAATTTGCTATAGGGCACGTGCACTCACTAAAGAGAGAAACAGTAAGAACCAGAAGGTTGGCCACATCACAATCCCTTCTCTTCTTTGGATTTTGGACACCCACACACACAAACACCCCAGTGTGTATTTCAAATCGCTGGATCTGGGACTCGAACCACACAGTCAGCTATGTGGGGTACTTCTGCTTCAACCACCATGCCACCAGCTGGCCCTATTTAAGTATTTTTCTAAAGCTTTATAAGGTTTACTCTCAAATTGAAGTTTTTATATTTTCCTCTCCTGAGAAAAGGGGCCTACCCAGCCTACCCGATGGCAGGTTTGTCACTGTATCCACTAAAATCCAGAGACAGATCTACCATGTAACTTAAGGTTCTAAGCAACTCACTTGCACTGGCCCATTCTAAATTAGTATTCGCTTTTTGTAGCTGATATTGACGTACAACTATGTATTCGTTTCTTTAAAAGACAATTTTATAGGGGCCAGCAGGCGGCATAGTGACAGGGGGGCTGGACTCCCACACGGTTGACTGTGGTTCGAGTCCTGGGCCTAAAGGCTTCAAACTCGTGCCGTGTGCTTGTGCACATGTGCCCCAAATCCTGAGACGAGAACGGAGAAGGGAGTGCAGCGCCCAGGGGGCGCTTTCTCATTTTCTCTCTCTCTCTCCAATGAACACACATGTCCTATGGCAAAAATCTTTCAGAAAAAGACAATCACATAAACCTCAGGTCACATAAGACCTACAAATGTCCCTAGCAGAAGTTGTAGAATTATTATTTTCTTTTAGGTTTTGCCATAGGGTGTGAGCACATAGGCGGGGGTTGGGGGCTGGGCAAAGGAAGAGAGAGAGAGGAAAAGTGAGAAACCCCCAGGGCAGACGGCCACACTGCAATCCCTCCTCTTGCATCTCCTCTTAGGATTTGGGGCATGTGCGCACACGCACCTGGTGAGATTTTCAAGCTGTCAGGTCCAGGACTCAAACCACAGTCAACCATGTTGGAGTTCAGTACCTTAGCCACGGTGCCGCCTGCTGGCTCCAGAAATCTGAGGATTCTTAACATATTGTTCATTTTTCTTTTTTGCTATGGAGCATGTACACTTGCTTGGGGAAGGGACTGGGGGAGAAAGCACCTTCCAGGGAGATGGCCACACTGCAATGCCTCTCCTCACTCTCCTCTTGAGATTTTGGGCCCACATGCACATGTGCCTGGTGTGTTTTCTAAGTCACAGTGTCTGCAACTCAGATTGCCCAGTCGGTCAGGGGGTTGAGCCACCTTAATCCATTAATGGTTGGCCCATTAATGTATTGTTTTACTCATCTCATCCTATTTCATTCCTTTTTTCTTTTAAGAATTATTTAATTTTATTTATAATTATTACTATTTTTTAAGAGAGTGGCATTTTTTAAAAAAAAAGAATTATTTATCTAACTTTATTTATTTTATTTTTGATTAGAGAGGGTCAGAGAGAGAGGAAGAGAGACAGGGAGAGAAAGCTGCCAGGTCTGGGATTTGAACTGTGGTCAGCCATGTGGGAGTCCAGTGCCCTTAACCACCAAGCCTCCTACTGGCCTCATATTATTTTTATTTTGGGAGGGAAGATTTTTGATATAGAGTATGTGCTCTCGCTAGAAACACAGAGAGGCAGACAGAACGTGAGAAATCACCCCCTAGGGAAGATGGCCACACTGCAATCCCTTCTCTATTCTCCTCTTGGGACTTGGGGCATGCATGCACATGCACCTGGTGTGAGGTTGTTTTTTTTTTTTTTTTAATTTTTTTTTTTTATTTACTTTTCTTTTTTAATTTGATCAGAGAGGGACAGAGTGAGAGAGGAAGAGAGAGAGCAAGCTGCCAGGGCTGGGAATCAAACTGTGGTCAACCATGTGGGAGTCTAATGCCCTTAACCACAACACCACCTGCCAGCCCCACCTGGCCTGAGTTTTAAGCTGCTGGGTCCAGTACTCAAACCACGGTCAACTCTGTGGGAGTCCAGCGACGTAACAATGATGCCCTCTGCTGGCCCCCATTCTTCTTATTTTTGTTTGTTTGTTTGAATTTACATTTTATCACATTTCTTTTTCTAACACAAAAACTATGAATGTCATCAAGATAAGAATATTACTAGCCATAATTATCATTATTATTATTTTAATTTGATACAGGCACTCACCAGAGAGAGACAGAGATAGAGAGAGAGAGAGAAGAGAAAGAGGGAAAGCAGGCTGCCAGGTCCGGAATTCTAACTGCGGTCAGCCACGTGGCAGTCCAGCGCCTTAACCACATGCCACCTACTGACCCCATCCTACTCTCTTCCAAGAACTACTATTTCATCCTTCAGTTGCTCTTGGATGAAGAGCACTGCTTGCTCTCAATTTCTGCAGAAACCACTCACTTGTTTGAGGGCTTCCTCCCTGAAAACTGCACCATGGCGACAGCCTGATGGTTAGTTTCCCTGACCACAGTCTGTCTCCCTACGTAAGGCTGCCAGACTAATTTTTAAAAAAGAAACTCTGCTTATTTTGCAACATCCCCATCCAAATTCAAGATATTTCACTGGCTTTTCACTGTCTTCTAAAACCGGGACGTGTGAACGCCAAGGCAAAAGTAGCGATCGGTCAGAGGGTACTTGAAGCCGTAAGGGAAATGTGGCAAGTTTTCCTGCAGTATCAGCTTTGCTTCATGGCAACTTTTTTTTCTTTTTTGGAGAGGTTTTCGCTATAGGGCGCGTGCGCTCGCCAGACAGACAGAGAGAGACATAGAGACAGAAAGCGAGAAATCACCCCCCAGGGGGGATGGCCACACCACAATCCCTTCTCCTCCATTCTCCTCTCGGGATCTTGGGCACGCACGCACACGCGCCCGGTGTTGAGTTCTAAGCCACAGGGTCCGGGACGCGAACCGCGGTCAACTACGTGGGAGTCTAGCGACATAGCCATTACGCTAACTGCTGGTTCCCCTTCATGGTAACTTTTAAAAAGAATTATTTAATTTTACTTATTCATTCATTTATTTTAATTTGACCAGAGAGAGACACAGAGAGAGAGAAAGTAAGAAAGCAAGCCAGCAGGTCCAGGACTTGAACTGTGGTTGACCATGTGGGAGTCCAACACCTTAACCACCACATCACCTGCTGGTTCCCCTTCATAGTAATTTAAAACATTTTCTCCCTCTCCCCTTTCTTTCCTTTACTTATAATCAATGATAGAGTTAAGTGTGAAAAACAAGATTTGGAATTGGATGTATAGACTTAGATTCATTTTTTTTTTATTTTTTAGAGGGTTTTGCTAGAGGGCGTGTGCACTCGCCAGAAAGACAGAGAGACAGAGAGATAGAAAGCGAGAAATCACCCCCCAGGAGGGATGGTCACGCCGCAATCCCTTCTCCTCTATTCTCCTCTCGGGATCTTGGACACGCACGCACATGAGCCCGGTGTGAGTTTAAGCCACTGGGTCCGAGACTCAAACCGTGGTCAATTATGGAAGTCCAGAAATGTAGCCATTATGCTAATTGCTGGTCCCCCTTTTTTTTTTTTTAGTTTTTGCTATAGGGTGTGTGTGCTCACCTGAGAGACAGAAAGATAGCAAGAAATCATTCCCCAGCAGGGGGTGGCCACACTGCAATTCCTCCTCCATTCTCCTCAGGATTTTGGGCATGCCCACACATGCTCCTGGCGTGAGTCTCAAGCCCCGGATCTGGGACTTGAACTGCAGTCGACCATGTGGGAGTTCAGCAACCTAACCACTATGCCACCTGCTTGCCCTAGATTCATCATTACTCTTGCTTCATGACACATTCTCATAACTAGTGCATTCAAGGCCCTCAAGTATTCACTCTTTCATTTCATTACAAGAATACAGTAAGTATCTGTGAAATCACCACCATGAAAACCAGGACATCAGCTTTCATTTATATTCATCTCCTCAGTCCTCCATTGCATTACCCAGCCTCTTCTCACTCTAAGTAACACTATCAAAATCATTTCCTCGTTTTCCCTTTTAATGTCACATGTAGGGGCCAGCAGGTGTTGTAGTGGTTAAGGTGTTGGACTCCCACATAGCCAACTGTGGTTTGAGTCCTGGACCTGGTGGCTTGCTTTCTCACTTTCCCTCTCCCTCCCTCTCTCTCTCTCTCTCTGTCTCTCTATGGGGAGCACACATGCCCTCCAACAAATTAGAAAATAGTACTGGGGCCAGCAGGTGTGTGGTGGTTAAGGGCGTTGGATTCCTACATGGCTGGCCGCAGTTTGAGTCCTGAACCTGACGGCTTGCTTTCTCACTTTCTCTCTCTCTCTGTCCCTCTCTGGTCAAATTAAAAATAAATAAAAGTGAAGATTAAAAAAAAAAAGGAAAATAGTAGTACTAATAAATCTAATTAAATAATTCTTTTAAAAACAATTATTCTATTTAACTTTATTTACTTATTTATTTTAATTTGACCAGATTGAGAGAGGGAAAGCAAGAAAGCAAGCCACCAGATCCAGGACTCGAACCGTGGGAGCCCAGTGTCCTTAACCACTATGCCACCTACCAGTCCCAAAATAAATGATTCTTTAAAAATAGCACATGTAGGGGCTAGCAGGTGGTGTGGTAGTTAAGGGTGCTGGACTCTCACATGGCTGACCACAGTTCAAGTCCTAGGCCTGGCGGCCTACTTTCTCACTCTATCCTTCTCTCTGGTCACATTTTAAAAATAAATAAATAAAGTTAAAGGGACCAGCAGTTGGCGTAATGGCTATGTTGCTGGACTTCCATGTAGTCAACCGTGGTTAGATTCCCGGACCCAGTGGCTTAAACTCACGCTGGGTGCGTATGCATGTGTGCCCAAGATCCCAAGAGGAGAATGGAGAAGGGATTGCGGCGCGGCCAGCCCCCGCTGGGGGTGATTTCTCACTTTCTGTCTCTCTGTCTCTGTCTTTCTGGTGAGTGCATGCGCCCTATACCAAAAACCTCTCCTAAATAAATAAATAAATAAATAAATAAAGTTAAATAAAATAATTCTTTTTTTTTTTTAAAGCACATGCATGTATATTCTGTAAGAGTAGTGCTTTGTGGAAAGTTAAGAGTTCTGTTTTTGTTATTAAGATAGTGTCTCTGTGTCATAATCCTCCTGCCTCTGCCTCCTGAGTCACTGGGATTACAGGTGTAAATTACCATACTCAGCCTTTGGGTTTGTGTTAGGCCTTCCACATCACCCCATCCTGCACAGGACAGTCTAAGCTGCACATGCCTCATGGCACTGAGACAGATGTTATTCATTTTATAAAAGTGTACCATATGCTGGGGCCGGCAGGTGGCATGGTGGTTAAAGGAGCTGGACTCCCACATGGCTGACCACGGTTCAAGTCCTGGACCTGGTGGCTTACTTTCTTGCTTTCCTTCTCTCTGTTTGATCAAACTGGAAAATAATAATAATAGTAGTAATAATAATTAAAGTTAAATAAAATACTTCTTAAAAAATCATACCACATGCTATATGTAATACTAAGGACTTACTCTTCCTACTCAAAAATATATTGTTGGGATGAATCCATATTGGAGCATACAACATTCATATTCATCTGGAGTGCTGCATAAATATACCCCATTTTTATTTCTACCCACACTTGGCATGAGTTTCAAGCCTCTGGGTCTGGGACTCAGCCTGATAGGCCAGGTAGGAGTCCAGTGACATACTGGCTAGGCCATCTGCTGGCCCTGATTGTTACTCTAATTGGTGTGAAGTAATGTCTCACTTTGGTGTTAATCGGCATTTCCACGATAATTAGCAATTAGCTATTTGTGTATCTTTTTTGTTTTAAAAAGCTTTAATGGTCAGGGGCTGGCAGGTGGCTTGTTGGTTAGAGGCGCTGGATTCCCACATGGACAACAGCGGTTTGAGTCCTGGACCTGGTGGCTTGCTTTCTAGCTTTCCCTTCCTCTCTTTGTCTGTCTCTGTCTGGTCAAATTAAAAATAATAACAAATGAAATTGAATTGAAGAAGAACTTCAGTTCAGAGGGCACACACACTCACCAGAGAGACAGAGAGGAAGGGAGAGGGAGAAAGCACCTCCCAGTGGGGCACGGTCACGCAATCCCTTCTCTTCCATTTCCTCATCCTGTCAGGATTTGGGGCACACATGCACACGTGCCAGCATGTTCCTCAGACTGTTGAGGCTGGGACTCAAACTGTGATTGGCCACGTGGGATCTGACTCCCCTAACTACGAGACTATGCGGCCGGTCCTTATATATTGGGTCATGGGAAAAGTCATGACACATTTTTGCATAAAAAGAAAAATACTTCCTAATGTTTTCAACAATCCAGTATCTTCTTCAGAGCACTGTTTATTCAAGTCCTTTGCCCATTTTTAAATCAGGTTTGTTGTGGATGGCTTTGAAGAGTTCATTCATTATATATTATATATTTTAATCCCTTATTAGATATAGGCCTTGCAAACAGTTCTTCCATTCCATGGGTTGCCTTTTCAATCTCTTTGCTGTAGTCTTTTAATGAACAAAAATTTTTTTGGGGGGTTTTATAAGTTTCTGCCTTAGGGGCAAGTGTGCTCGCTAGAGAGAGAAATAGAGACAGTGAGAGGGAAAATGAGAAATCATCCCCCAGGGGGATGGCCATGCCACAATCCCTTCTCCAGTCTCCTCCTGGGATCTTGGGCACCCACACATATACACCTATCATTTTCAAGCCACCAGATCCATGTGGGAGTCCAGTGACATAACCATTACACCATCTGGCCCCAAAAGCTTTTAATTATGATGTTCAATGTATATTTTGTTTTTGTTTGCTGTTGCCTGTGCTTTTGGTGTCATACTCATAAATCATTGTCAATCCAGCATCATGAAGCTTCCTCCATTTTCATCTAAGACTTCTATTTTTTTTTTTTTTAAAGAGAGATTTTTGCTATAGGGTGCATATGCTCGCCAGAGAGACAGAAAGCAAGAATTCTCCCCCCCGCACACACCCTGAAGGAATGGCCATGCTACAATCCCTTCTCCATTCTCCTCTTGGGATTTTGGGCACACACGCACATGCACCTCCATGAATCTTAAGTCGCCAGGTCTGGGACTTAATGAAGACTGTCCTTTCCCCATTGAAGGGTCTTGACATTCTTTTACACTTAACCACATTTACGTTTTATTTCTAAGTTCTACATGGTACATATTGGCCTTTATGCCAGCATTAGTTTTGATTGCTCTAGCTTTATAGTAAGTTTTGAAATCAGGAAATTTGAGACCTTCAACTTCATTGTTTTAAGACTTTTAGTTATTTGGGGTCCATTGATATTTCATAGTAAATTTTATAACTAATTTTTCTATTTCTGCCAAAAATATCATTGAGACTTTGATAAGGACTACAGATTGAACCTGTAGATCATTAGAGTAGTATTGACAAAATATTAAGTCCATGGAATACAAGGTATCTCCATTTATTTCTTATAGTTTCATTCAGTAACATTTTGTAGTTTTATTGAAGTCTTTTAACCTTCTTAGTTAAGTTCATTCCCAAATATTTCATTTATTTCCCTTCTTATGCTTATTGTAAATGGAATTTATTTTTTTTCTTTAGGATTACTCTTTAAGACAACTAATTTTTTAAAAAATATGTTTATTATCATTATTTTTTAATTTGATCAGCGAGGACAAGAGAGAATGAGAAAGCAAGCCACCAGGTCTAGGACTTGAACCACAGTTGGCCATGTCAGAGTCCAGCACCTTAACCACCAAGCCAACTGCCAGCCCCAAAGCAACTGATTTTTGCATTTTTTTTATGCTGCAACTTTCCTTAATTTCTTTTCTAGTTTTAACAGGGCTTTCACATTTTGTTTTGCATTTTGTAACCTTTAAGGTTTTCTATATACAAGATCATACTGTCTGCAAACGGAAAATTTTATTTCCTTCTTTACAATCTCATATTCCAACTTTTGAGTTTTGCTAACTGAACTGATTGGACCCAAGTACAGTCCATGATCACCAATGAGGCTGAGTATCTTTTTTTTTGGAGAGGTTTTTCGCTATAGGGCATGTGCGCTCGCCAGACAGACAGAGAGAGACAGAAAGACATAGAGACAGAAAGCGAGAAATCACCCTCCAGGGGGGATGGCCACGCAGCAATCCCTTCTCCTCCATTCTCCTCTTGGGATCCTGGGTAAGCACGTACACGTGCCCGGCCTGAGTTTAAGCCACCAGGTCCGGGACACGAACCGTGGTTGACTACGTGGGAGTCCAGTGACATAGCCATTATGCTAACTGCTGGTCTCAAGGCTGAATATCTTTTAATATGGGAACATTAATACCAGCCCCTTAATGTAAAATTCATATATCATGTTAGGATAAAGTCCTAAGCTTCAGGCTTACTCCTTAGAGGATGAAGTTTATCCTAGTAGTTCACAGCTCTACAGTAAACATTTGCACTGGAATTGAAATGCTTTTTTTTTTTTTTGGAGAGGTTTTTGTTATAGGGCGTGTGTGTTCGCCAGAGAGAGAGAGACAGAGAGACAGAAAGTGAGAAACACTCCCTGGGGAATGGCCACGCCGCAATCTCTTCTCCGTCATTCTCCTCTCGGGATCTTGGGCATGCACACACACGCACTCGGCATGAGTTTAAGCCACCGGGTCTGGGATGCAAACCCGTCGACTACGTGGGAGTCCAGTGACATAGCCATTACATTAACTGCTGGTCCTGAAATGCTTTTCATAATGTATTTCATTAGTTCTGAGACTCACCTTTTCACATTTAACATCTGAAAGGTATGCACCCTATGCACGGATCAATGTGTATCATGGTTTTAATTAAGAGGATTTCTGGGACCAGCAGATGGCATGACTACATTGCTAGACTCCCAAGTAGTCAACTGCAGTTGAGTCCTGGACCCGAAAGCTTAAAATTCACACCAGGCATTTACGTGTGTGAGCCCAAGATTCCAAGAATGGAGAAGGGATTGCAGCCTGGTCATACCCCCCGGGGGTGATTTCTCACTTCTGTCCGTCTTTTAATGAGCACACATGCCCTACAGCAAAAATCTCTCTAAAAAAGAGGTTTTTTATTTCTAAAGATTTTAGTATATAAAACGGTGCTGCTTACAATCAATAGCGTGTTGGATCTAATGGAGCTGTCCGTGCCAACGGACACTTTACAATTTACTCTTCTTCAATCTAATACTTCTATGTGGCTCATGTTACTACTATTCTACTGATGAGGAAACTGAGGTTCCGAAATGTTCAACAGTATGTTCAAGAACTACTGTCAAGTAAGTGGCAGGGCCAGAATTGAAAATCAGACCTGATTTCAGAAGTCATGCTCTCACTGTGCTTCAACATCTGCCTCGGGAGATGGGACGCTGAATAAAAGCCTACCCTTGACTGAAATGCTACTCAAGAGGTCTAGTCAAACATGATCTTCCCGAAGCCTTCCCCACACCCCCCGAAAGAACAAATCTTCTCATCTGTGCCCCCGCGGCATTTCTCCATCCTGCTGGGATCTTTATTACGCAGGCACACACACCCAGAATGTTTTTCAAGCCGCTGTGGCCAGGATTTGAACCATGGTTGGCCATGTGGAATCCAGCTCCCTTGACCAGTAGGCTATGGGGCCAGCCGAGTCCGGATCATCTTTTTTTTCTTGAGAGATTTCTGCTAAAGAGCACATGTACTCACGAGAGAGACAGAGTGTGAGAAATCACCCACCAGGGGGTGGCCACACCACAACCCCTTCTTCTCTTCTCCTCTTGAGACTTTGCACATACATAAACATATGCCCAGCATGTTTTAAGCAACCATGTCCAGGACTGGAACTGCAGTTGACTATGTAGGAGTCCAATGATGTAATCAGTATGCCATCTGCTGGTCTACAGATTCTAGAAATCAGTCTATTAATTCCATAATGCCCACCACTATTTTTTTTTTGGAGAGGTTTTTGCTATAGGGCGCGTGCACTTGCCAGACAGAGCCATAAAGACAGATAGCGAGAAATCACCCCCCAGAGGGGATGGTCACGCCGCAATCCCTTCTCCATTCTCCTCTTGGGATCTTGGGCACGAACACACACGCACCCGGCGTGAGTTTTAAGCCACCGGGTCTGGGACGCGAACCGCAGTCGACTACGTGGGAGTCCAGCAACATAGCCATTACGCTAACTGCTGGTTCCCGCCACCACTATTTTTGACACATAGTATCAGTCAGTATCTGTTAAAAGTGAGTGTGGAGGGGTCACAAGGTGGTGTGGTGGTTAAGGGCACTGGACTCCCACATGGCTGACTGCAGTTTGAGTCCCGGACCTGGAGGCTTGCTTTCTCATTTTCCCTTTCTCCCTATCTCTCTCTGGTCAAATTAAAAGAAAGTTAAGTAAAATAATTCTTTTAAAAAAAAAGTGTGTGTGTGTTGGGGGGGATGGCACAGCAGCAGATCATAGGCTGACCCATAGGAAAGTTTATGTCTAGAGACCTCCCTGAGTCTGCAAGCAGCTCAAGTGCCAAAGATTAGGGCTGGCTGAAAGAGGGAGTGGACCGCAGCATGGAAATCCAGTTGAGGGTGCTGTTGCTGTCTCTTTTGCTCATGAAAGAAAAGAAACCAAAAGAAAAAAAGATTTTTTAAAGGACACAGGCATCCTGCTGCAAAATCTAGAAGAGACAAGAAATGCACATAACTGAAAAAAGGTCAGACATGGGCCAGCAGGTGATGTGGAGGTTAAGGAAGCTGGATCCCACATGGCTGGCTGTGCAGACTCCAACAATGCACTGAAAATCACACCGGGTGTGTGTGCACGCATACCCAAAATCCTGGGAGGAGAAGAAGGAGAGGGAATCACAGCATGGCCACCCCCCACAGGAGGTCTCATTTTTTTCTCTCTCTCTGTATCCAGCAACTACACACATCCTACAGCAAAACTAAAAAGGAAAAAATCAAAAACCAATCATAGCACTTTAGGAAAAGTAT
The DNA here is from genome assembly GCF_000334495.1 of Tupaia belangeri chinensis. Classification (NCBI taxonomy): domain Eukaryota; kingdom Metazoa; phylum Chordata; class Mammalia; order Scandentia; family Tupaiidae; genus Tupaia; species Tupaia belangeri. The sequence goes on along the minus strand of NW_006159530.1, from coordinate 5,231,165 downwards.
AAATTATGTGTGGCAGACTTTAAGAATAAAAATCCAGTAATAGAAAGTGTGAGTTAAGAACAGCTCAGGCGACTTTCAGATTTTCATCCACACATACAAAATCAGTCTGAAAAAGCGGAAAACCTCTATCCTGGCTGAACACAAGCTGTTAAGCCATTTTTGACCAACACAGTATTTTAAATTTTAATGAGTTCAGTATTTATAAACTTTTACACAAAAATCGGTATTCCTGAGGCTAGTGGGGAGTGGGGGCGTAATGGTGAGTGTGGCGAACTCCCCGGTTGAGTCCTGACCTAAAGCATGACAAACAAGCCAGTGTATGGGTGCCCCAAACCCAAGAGAATGGAGAGGGGATTGTGGCATGGCCAGAGGGGAGAAGGAGGGCTGATTTCTCCTTTTCTTTCCCTCTCTGCCTCTCTCCAGTGCACATACTCCATGGCAAAAAATCTAATAAACAAAAGAAAATTAGTATTTCCGGGAAAAAAAATCTCCGGAACTGGGCGCTCCTTCTCCTAAATCAGTTGCTTAGATTGGAATATCCAATGCTCCTTTAGCTGTCGACCGTCATGCTCCCTGGGCCATCGCAATTCGTCCCCATCGCTGCCCCAGGAGCAGCTCGCACAAGGTACAGCGCACGTCCACACTGCGGCGGGCCCGCTCCCCGGACACCGCGCTCACTGCGTCCCAGAGGCCGTGCACCGGCCCCCGCCGCGTTCTTGCCGCTTCTCTGCCTGCGAAGCCTCTGATGTCGCCCGCAGCACGC
>NW_006159530.1:5227288-5230134 GCF_000334495.1 Tupaia belangeri chinensis | reverse complement strand
GCCGGCGCCGCGCCCCGGAAGCGGAAGTGTGGTCTCCTGGCTGTCAGGGGCCGCGGCCGCGGGATTTGGGAAGTGCGCTGAGCGGCGCTTTCTCTGGTTGTGCAGCGCTCCCCCGGCGGGCGGGGCGCGGGGCCGCGTGCGGGATGAGCACCATGTTCGCGGACACGCTCCTCATCGTCTTCATCTCCGTGTGCACGGCCCTGCTGGCCGAGGGTGAGGCCTTGCGCGGTCCCCGGGATACCCCGCCAGCCCTCCTGCTCGGGGCGCGTCCACCCGCCCCGGCACCTCCGGGCAGCTCGCCAGGCCGAGGCGGGCGCGGTGTGCGATCGACGGCCGAGGTCTCCTGGGTCCGAGTCGATCGCTCTTGCGCCTTTCGCAGCCAGCTTCGCGCCCTGGCCCGCTGGTTCCCGCGTGGAGTCCGTTGTATTGACGTTTGGGAAGTTACCTCGGAGGAGATAATGACGCAGCGTAGCCACTAGTGACGGTTTGTTGTGGTTGATCCAGGCGTTTCTCCATCTGCATGTTGCTTTTAATGTTCTAGGTATAACCTGGGTCCTGGTTTACAGGACAGACAAGTACAAGAGGCTGAAGGCAGAAGTGGAAAAGCAGAGTAAAAAACGTGAGTATGGCAGTCTGTTAGAAACTTCCAGCGCCTCACGCTCAGTGAGCGCAGGTTCGCAGTGAGCACCTGGGGGACCACCGGGGACAAACAACTTTGCAGGAACACGAGGGTGAATCCGACTTGAGTGAAATCTTGTTCACAAATACAAGTTAAAGAGATTTTTGCTGGAAGGCGTGTGCGCTCGCTGGAGAGAGAGAGACAGAAAGGGAGAGATCATGGGGGTCGCTGGGGAGTGGCCATGCTACAATCCATTCTCCATTTTCCTCTGGAATCTTGGGCGGCACAGGTGCCCAGCGTGTTCTAAGCCACCAGGTCTGGGACTCGAACTGTGGTCAACTGTGTGGGAGTCCAGCGGGAACCATTATGCCACCTGCTGGTCCCAGAGATAGATTTTTATGCAGAATGGTAATACAGATGAAAGGAGTAGCAGGATAGAGCAGGTACTCCTGTGTGGTGGCAGTTTCCCTTCCAGTTGTGAGCAGCCCTGGAATCCCTCATGATGCAGATGGCCTTGTGGTTCTTTGGGGGTAGTTAGAATTTGGATCGAGAATGAGGTAGAGGAAGGAAATAACAGGTGAAGAAAATAGCATATGAGCGCAAATATGGAGATTTTTACCTGGGGGGGATATCTGGCCATTATCATTGCAGTCAAAGAAAACGTGTCTTCAGGGTAAGCCAAGTTTCAGTTGGATGACTGAAGAAATGTTTTGAGGAAAAGATTACAAATAAGCAGAGTTTGGGGTTAGCCGTGGCGTGGTGGTTAAGGTAGCTGGATCCCACGTAGCCGACCATGTGGTTCAAGTCCCAGGCTTTATGTGTACACGTGTGCCCAAAATCCCAGGAGAGAGATGAAAGAGAAGGGATAGGGGCTGTTTTCTCACTTAAAAAAAAAAATAAGTAACAAGTAGAGCTTGTTGTCTTCGAAATGAAGTAGGGATTTCTGTAAGACACAGCTGAGGATACAATGTGAATGGCTCTTTGGAGGCCTGATTTGACTTTCAATGTTCTTTTCTTCCTTGTAAGGAGTGAATATAGCTGGCCCCCAACTTACTGTATTCTGATTTTACAGTGGTGCAAAAGTGATCGTCAGAAACCGTACTCTGAGTACCTAACCATCTTGTTTTCCCCTTTTTATACAATATTGATAAATTACATGAGATGACCAACACTTTTAGAAAACAGGCTTTGTCGATTTTGCCCAACCATAGGTTAAGGCAGGTGTTCTGAGCATGTTTGCGGTAGGCTAGTCTAAGCTAGGATGTTAGGTAGGTTAGGTGTATTTAATGTATTTTAAAATGTTTATTATTATTATTTTTTAAAATTTTGCTATAGGGCATGGACACTCACCAGAAAGAGGCAGAGAGAGAGAGAAAGTGAGAAAGCAAGCCATCGGATCTAGGACTCAAACCATGGTTGGCCATGTGGGAGTCCAGCAACCTAGCCATTACGCTAACTGCTGGTTCCCCCCATTGCCTGTATTTTCAACCTTTGATATTTTCAGCTTGCAGTGAGCTTGCGATCATGTGTAACCTGAGCATAAGTGCAGGGACATCTGCAGTCTGTTCTCAGGGTACAGCCAGAATGATCCTCTTAGAAACCTGTCAGAGGCCAGCCAGGTGGTGGTGGTGGTGGTCAAAGCAGCTGGATCCCATGTGGCCAGCTTTGCAGCTTGAGTCCTAGACCTGGTGGCTTGTAAACATGTCAAGTGCATGTGTGTGCATGTCCAAAATCCTGAGAGGAGAGTAGAGGAGAAGGGATTGCAACGTAGCCATCCCCCTTGGGGCTGATTTTTCTCTTTCCTTCTCTCTGTGTCTCTCTGTTTTTGTCTAGTGAGTTCTCACACCTTATAACAAAACAAACAAAAAGACCTGTCAGGAGCTGAATGGCCCAGTGGTAACACAGCTGGACCTGCTTGGGAAGGCCCTTAGTTCATGTCCTGAAACTTCCTTGTGCACTCCAGGTGTGTGTGCAGTGCTTGTGATCTGGCCTGGAGTGTGACATGGAAACCCTGTTGGGGATACCCACCCCCCAACTTTCTCTTTCTCTCTGAAGAGATAGGTAAATTTTTTTAAAAAAAGAATTCATTTAAAAAAGAAAGCCTAGCGGGACCAGCAGTTAGCATAATGGCTATGTTGCTGAACTCCCATGTAGCTGACCGCGGCTCGTGTCCCGGACCTGGTGACTTAAAACTCACACCGGGCACATGGGCGGGCGTGCCCCAGAT
>NW_006159530.1:5200077-5227205 GCF_000334495.1 Tupaia belangeri chinensis | reverse complement strand
GGCAAGCCCCCTCCCCCTAAAGAAAAAACCCTTAAAAAAAAAAAAAAAAAAAAAAAAGCCTAGAAGTCTTATCTGTTTTTTACTCATAACCCTGTGATGGTGTCTCATCCTCAGAGGAAAAGCCAAGGAGCTTAGCGTGGTCTACAGAGCTCCCCTGTTACCTCTCTGTGCTCTGTCCCTGTCCCCGTCCCTCTCCCTGCTCCGGTCTCACTGGCCTGCTTTCTGTCCCTCACACACACTGGCCACATTCCCAGGCTGTGTCCTTGCTAGTGGTTCTTCCTTCAGCTTGGAAATGCCCTTTCTGTGGTACGTGCTTGACTAACCTTCCTACTTTTTTCAGACCTTTGTTCATAGCTCTCCTCTAAGTCTTAATAAGACTTTCTTTCTTCCTTCCTTCCTTCCTTTCTTCCTTCCTTCCTTCCTTCCTTCTTCTTGCTATAGGATGCATGCACTCACAGGAGAGAGACAATGATGTATGCACATGTACTTCGTCCCCTGGGAATCAGATGCATGCTGCAATCCCTTCTCCATTCACCTACTAGGATTTTGGGCATGTATGCACATGTACTTAGTGTGATTTTCAAGACTCCAAGTCTAGGACTCAAACCGTGGTTGGCTATGTGGGAATCCAGCACCTTACCCACCATGCCACCATCTGGCTCCCCAATTACCCTGTTTAAAACTGCACCCTTCAGGGGTGGACCTGACAGCTTGCTTTCTCACTTTCCCTCTTTTCCTGTCTCTCACTGTCCCTTGCTGGTCAAATTAAATCGAAATAAATAGAGTTAAATAAAAAAATAAGTCTTTAAAAAAAGAAAAAGAAACTGCACCCTTCCTACCTCGTCTACCACTAACCTCCACTCCTGCTATAGTTTTTTCCTCCACAGCTCTTAGGACTTTCTAATTACTGTAGTCTTATTTACTTATTGTGTTATTGCTTATTGTTTATTTCCATCTGCTGTTCCATTATAGCAAAGATATTTGTTGTCATTCACTTATGTACACCATGTACCTGGAATGGTGTCTGGCACATAGTACCTTTTTAATAAACATGTCGATTTCAATTCTTTCTTCCTTTCCTTCTCTTCCTTTTTCTTTCTCTCTTTTTGGTATGAGAGCATATATAGGAGGGAGAGGGCATGGTAGAGAAAAAGAGACAGGTATTTGACAGTGTCTTGCTGTATTATAGTCCCCCAGGGTCCCGTTAGCTAGGCCCACAGGCATGGCACTGCCTGTTTAAGCCGGGCCGGGAACCACAGCTGGGCCCCCACGTGGCCTCAGCCATTGTCTAGCGGTGCTCTGTTGCCTGCGCCGCTGCAGCTGGCTCTGAGTACTCGTGTCATTCGTAAGTGCGGTCGGTTACCAAGCCTTGTGTGTCCTCCTGGGTAGCTTTGAGATCGTTCCACACCCCATTGCTGCCCCACCACCTGTCCTGCGGTGCTGTCTGCTACGTTTCATTTGCTGCTGTTAAATTTGTTATGACTGTCTGTTATGTTTCATTTGCTCTCTCGCAGTTGTCTCCTAGTTAGGGTATCTGCAGTCACTGAAATTTGTTCTTTACAGTACATCTAGAGTAATTTTCTTTAAAAAATAGGGTCTTTCGGGCCAACAGGTAGCCTGGAGGTTAAGGGGCTGGATCCCACATAGTCGACTGTGGAGTTTGAGTCCCAAACGTGATGGCTCGGAGAATCACACTGGGTATATGTGTGTGCCTCAAATCCTAAAGAGACTGGAAGAGGAGGAATTTTTCACTTTCTCTTTCTCTCTGTCTGGTGAGTGCACACACCCTATAGCAAAAAAAAAAAAAAAAAAATGAAGAAGAAGAAGAAGAAGAAGAAGAAGAAAATGAGACGACCTTTCTGTGTCGCAGTGCTTTTGCCTCAGCGTCCTCAGTAGCTGGGACTATGAACGTGGTATATGCCATTGCTCCTGGCTTTTAGGGTAGCCTAGGCATTGAACCTGGCATCCCGTATGGCCTCAGTCAGCTGAGTAGCAGCCTTTACTGGTACGTGCCATTTGCAGCTGGGCTTAGAGTAATTTTTCAAAACAGAAATCTGATTATGTGTCTTGCTTTAATAAAAGACTTTAATTTTTTTTTTTTTTTGGAGAGGTTTTTGCTATAGGGCGTGTGCGCTCGCCAGACAGACAAAGAGAGACAGAAAGACAGAAAGCGAGAAATCACCCCCCCAGAGGGGATGGTCACACTGCAATCCCTCCTCCTCCATTCTCCTCCCGGGATCTTGGGTACGCACACACACGCGCCCGGCGTGAGTTTTAAGCCACCGGGTCCGGGACGCGAACCGCGGTCAACTACGTGGGAGTCCAGCGACATAGCCATTACGCTAACTGCTGGTTCCCTAAAAGACTTTAATTTTCTTCAAATTACTTTTAGGATAGAGATGCAGCCTGTAAGGTCCAGCATGGTCTGGTGACACCCTTCCTTCTCTCTAGGTTTTTGTTTTAGTTTTGTTCTAGGGTGAGTGTACTCATCAGAGACAGAGAGTGAGAAATCACCCCCCCCAGGGGATCACTACACCATGATCCCTTCTCTTCCATTCTCCTCTTGGGATTTTGGACATGCACACACATATGCCCAGTGTGATTTTCAAGCTGCCAGGTCTGGGATTCGAACTGCAGTTGGCCACATGGGATCTGGCTTTCAGTGCATAGTGCTTAACCACTCTACCACACGATGGCCCCTTTGGCTGCATCTTGTACCTTCTTATCCTTTGCTCTTCCTTCCCTAGCCGCTCAGACCTTTTTCCTTTCTTCTGGACTAGTCTTGCATCTTCCTACTGTGGAACCTTTGCATGTGCTGTTTCCTTTACTTAGAATAATTCTGTCTCATCGGGTCTAGTAAATTCCTCATTTTTCAGATCTCAGTGCCTTATCTAGTCTCCCAGACAGAGTCAGAGCTTCCTATTAAAGTGTCTTATTTATCCGTATACCTCTCCTCAGAGCCCTTGACAGTTGCCATTTTCCCTGTGTTTGATTATGGTAAGTAGGATGTTTCTCTCCCCATCGAAACTGTCATTACCCTGAGGATCAACGCCACTGGATCTCCTGTACATTTTTCAGTTTATTAATTTTTTGAGAGAGAGAAAGAGACACACACCTTCAATAGGACTCTCATGTCATGATCCAACCCATCTCAGCCGTTTCAGGTCCCGGGCACACATGTGTGTCTAGTGTGCAGGGGGAGGTGCCCCGGACACGGTCCTAGGACCTTCTCACGTGGGGGCCACCTTCTGGCCGCTATTTGTGAGACATAGTTCTGCTAGTTTGTAGGATACAGTAGCACCCATATATAAATTTCTTCATGTCACATACATCATTGAGTTTTATTAAAATACAAACTAATTTAGCTTCAAATTTGTTCGAATGAATATACTCACATTATAAAATATGGATTTGCTCTATAGATTCTGGGTGTCATTAGTGTCTGCAGGATTTGCCTGTGTTTAATGTTTGCCTTCTAGAAATAAATGAAGTCTTCTTTGCACCTAAGTTCAAAGTGATATAGTACATTTGATGTTAGCTGAAAGGCCAAGAAGTAGTAAATTGAAATTATTATAGTTCCCAGGCAGCACTATCATAGTTGCAGTTTTTATATAATTATTTAATATGGCTGCTTCGAAGAGAAGTTCGAGGGAAATTATTTGAATCCCTCCTGGGTTTCTTGTGGCCTTTGGTCCTCTCTGTTCGATAAGTCAGTAAGCATGTATTATTTTCATTTATGGACCAGTTGCCGTGTTTGATCACTGCTGTATGTTCATATGATAACTGAGTTACACGACGTGAGTGTATATGAGTTTCCATGATACGTGTGATATGAAATGGAAGGGCACAGATTCTGCCTTCCAGAATTTATAATCAAAAGTACCACCATTATATTTAACATAAAAGATATCTTTAAATAAGGTAAAATCCCCTTTGGTACAAATGTCAATGTCTTCAATTGCAAATATATAATTTTTTCTGATACTTTATATTCACAATTTGGTATGGAATTAGGTAAGAGAATTTAGTAGGCTTTTTTTTTTCTTTTGCTATAGGGCATGAGAGCTTACAACACAAAGGGAAAGTGAGAAATCACCCCACAGCCCCCTGGGGAGATGTGGCCCTGCCACTTTTCATCTGTTCTTCTCTCAGGACTTTGGCCACACGTGGACACATGCCCAGTGTGTTTTTCAAGCCGCCAGATCCAGGACTTGAAATGCAGTTGGCCATGTGGGATATATCTGTTTTTGTTTTTGTTTTTCTTCTGAGAGACATTTTTGCTATAGGGCATGTGTGCTCACCAGACAGAGAGAGAGAGACAGAAAGCGAGGAAATCACCCCCTGGGGAGATGGCCATGCAGCAGTCCCTTCTCCATTCTGTTCTCGAGATCTTGGGCACACATACACACACGCCTGGCGTGAGTTTTAAGCCACTGGGTCCAGGACTCAAACTGGTTTGGTCCCCTTGTGGGATACAGCTGTTTTAACCACCATGCCACCTGACTATCCGAGGAAATTCGTAGGCTGTTTGAAGAAAATGGAAGACATAAATAGGTATGAATCAGAATCAAAGATTTCTTTTCTTGTGATCTGATCTTTGACATTCTTTACAGAGTATCGGTATTATTCTAAAAGCAATCCTAGGGGCCAGCAAGTGGTGTGGTGGTTAAGGTGCTAGAATTCCCACATGGCTGACCATAGTTCGAGTCCCGGACCTGGCGGCTTTCTTTCTCTCTCTCTCTCTCTCTCTCTCTCGGTCTTTCTCTGGCAAAACTCATGTGAAAATAATGATAATAATAATAAATAATGTTAAATAAAATAATTTAAAAAAAGAAAAAGCAATCCTATTGGATGGGGTCTTTGACAAAAAATAAACTTTCTTTAAAGTAGCAAGTTCGTTTATGCATGCAGTCTCGGGGCTTGTAGGTATGCTCCAAAAATGGTAATTCTCCTTTCGTTGTGTTACTGTCAAAATACAAATAATGAGGGACCAGCAGTTAGCATAATGGCTATGTCGCTGGACTCCCATGTAGTCGACTGCGGTTCAAGTCCCAGACCCAGTAGCTTAAAACTCACGCCGTGTGCGTGTATGCCCAAGATCCCAAGAGGAGAATGGAGGAGAAGGGATTGCGGCGTGGCCATCCCCCCTGGGGGGTGATTTTTCACTCTCTGTCTCTCTGTCTCTCTCTGTCTGTCTGGTGAGCGCACATGCCCTGTGGCAAAAAAAAAAAAAAAAACAAATAATGAAATACTCCAGTAATTGAGAGCGAAATATACATACACACACCCACGTAACTTGATTCCTGTAACAAAATTGTGTGTCCGAGCATTCATTGAGTATAAATCATTGCAGAGGACGAGGTAGTTGTGTTATTTACAACATCATTTTTGTTTGAAACAGGCTAAAGATTATAAAATAATTTATAAACAAGCTGACAGAATTCTGGAATTCAGAAGTTAGCAATACCAGGTCATGGACAGAAATGTTTCTTAGTAGACACCTTTTATTTTTGTCAACTCTCACATTTCCACTTCTTGTATGGGGTGAAATTCTGGTGAATAAATATCAGTGTACAAGGATTTCTTCACAACCTACTGAAATTTGAAAAACATTAGATTATCTCATTCCTGGAAAAAATATATGTAGTCACAACCCAGTGTGCTACAATTCAGGTTGATGTTTATAGTACTATCTTATGTTTCTCTTCTCTAGCCTTCTTTTTTATTTTAATTTTATTTTTTGCCCTTGTTTTTTATACAGTCATGGTTAAATGCTAAGTAGTTGTGGTATAGATCTTCTGGGTAGGAGAGAAATATTTTGATTTCTTTTGTAAGTAAAAAGAGTAAAACATTCAATATTTTTGTCCACTTTGTCTTTTAAAATGTTATTTATTTCTGTAACATCTTGTGGAATTTGCCTTAATTTTAACCTTTTTTTTTTTTTTTTTTGAGAGATTTTCGCTATAGGGCGCGTGCACTTGCCAGACAGACAGAGAGAGACATAGAGACAGAAAGCGAGAAATCACCCCCCAGGGGGGATGGTCACGCCACAATCCCTTCTCCTCCATTCTCCTCTCAGGATCTTGGGCACGCACGCACACGCACCCGGCGTGAGTTTTAAGCCACCGGGTCCGGGACGCGAACCGCGGTCAACTACGTGGCAGTCCAGCGACATAGCCATTACGCTAACTGCTGGTTCCCAATTTTAACCTTTTTTTAAAAATATATATTTATTTATTTATTTTAATTTGACCAGAAAGGGACAAAGTGAGTGAAACAGAGAGAAAAAGAGAGAGGGAAAGTGAGAAAGCAAGCTGCCAGGTCCAGGACTCAAACCGCGGTTGGCCCTGTGAGAGTCCAGGTCCCTTAACCACCATGCCATCTGCCAGTCCCCCTTTAATTTCCTTTTATGAGTGTATACTAGTAGTTTCTTTCTAAATTTTTTTTTCCCTATATGGTACTTTATTTATTTTTTCCTCTGTCGCATGTTGGTACTTTATTTTTTTACTTACTTGGAGTAATTCACAATATCTTCAAAAAGTTCATGGAAGAAATGCATATGATTTTAAAAAGTATGGATTTCAAAAATTTTTGCACTAAAATTGATTCATACATTATTTTCCAAAAAGACTCCACCAAAGTTTGTATTTTTTGTAATTGCGAGAGGCCATGTACGCTTGCCAAAGAAAGACAGAGAAAGTGTGAGGACGCACCTGCCTATGAGGAGTGACCACGCTACAGCGCCTTCTCCTTCACCTCTGCACCTGGTCAGGACCCTGGTGCACATGCACGTGTGCCAGTGTGGGACTCAGACCGCAGCTGACCATGTGCAATCCGGCTTCCTTGACTACTGGACTTTGGGGCCGAATCCTTTGGTTAGCACTTTAAATTTCATTTGCTATGTTGGGGTCAAACTGAAGTATACAGAAATACCTCATATTTCCCAATAATGTATATTTAATACATGCTCAGATAAACAGTTTTGCTAGAAAAATCAAGTTATGGGGACCAGCATTTGGCGTAATGGCTATGTCGCTGGACTCTCGTTTAGTTGACCGCAGTTCGAGTCCCGGATCCGGTGGCTTAAACCTACGCTGGGCACGTGTGCGTGCGTGCCTGAGATCCCGAGAGGAGAACGGAGGAGAAGGGATTGCGGCGCGGCCATCCCCCCTGGGGTGGTGATTGATTTCTTGGTCTCTTTTCTCTCTGTCTCTCTCTTTCTGGTGAACACACACGCCCTATAGCAAAAACCTCTCCATAAAAAAAAGAAAAAGAAAAACCAAGTTTTATATATATATATGTTTGTATGTATTATATATATAATACACACACACACACACACATACACACACACATATATATACTTTAGTTTTTCTCATTTACTGAAATAGTCTGTTCAATAAAGCAGTAATACCAGTTTTGCTTTTAGAATTCAGGCAGAGCCCGCAAGCGGCATGGAGGCTATGTGGCTAGATTCCACATGGCCGACTGCATGGTTCCAGTCCAGCTTGTAAAACATGGCAGGCATGTGTGCATGTGTACCCAAAATTCTGCGAGGAGAGTGGAGGAGAGGGGATTATGGCATGGCCATCCCCTTTGGGGGGATGATTTCTCACTTTCACACTCTGTCTCAATCTCTCTCCAGTGAGCACAAATGCCCTGTAGCAAACTTAAAAAAATAAAGAAAAAGCTAGAACTCAAGCAATAAACTTAATGTGCAAAGGAAAAGAGGCCTATGTACTGATTCTCTTTAATGCAGCTTTTAGAAAGAACGCCTGCACAGTATAGCTTTTTATTAGTGTGCTAAGACAGAATGCGGAACAGATCTTGGAAATAAGGTGTGTGAGGGTAGCTTTCGACATATCCCTATCCATTCACAGATGGTTAAAATAGTAAGTGTAGGGCCAGTCCACGTGTGGTGGGTAGGGCAGCTGGATCCTGTATGGCCACTTACGTGCTTTGATGGTCCAGTGGCTTTAGAAACACTCCAGGCACCTGTGCATGTGTGCCCCTAAAGTCCCAGAAGGAGCGCAAAATAGAGAAGTGATTGTGATGTGACCATTCCCATGGGGGTTCCTTTCTCACTGTCTTTTTCTTTCTCTCTGGAGAATACATGTGCCCTCTGACAATTTTTAAAAAAATACATAAAAATGGGGCCAGCAGGTGGCATGGTGGTTAAGGGCACTGGACTCCCACATGGCCGACTACAGTTCAGGTCCCAGACCTGGCGGCTTGCTTTCTCACTTCCCCTCTCTCTCTCTCTCTCTCTCTCTCTTTCTCTGTCTCTCTGGCAGGCATGCATGCCCTATAGCAAATTAAAAAGTAATAATGATAAGTAATGTTAAATGAAGAATTCTAAAAATAAATAAGTAACAAAACACTAACTTTGAAAAAAATACATACAAGTAAAAGTAATAAATATGAAGTGTAACTATTGGGTTGTTGAAAAAGTCATGGTGCATTTTTGCATGGAATAAAATACGTCATGACTTTTCCAGCCATCCAGTATATGTATGCAGTTCAGTTTTAAAAGCTTACTATTACCTTCGCGTACGTATGTCTGTGGGGCCACTTCACTGTAGCTTCACTGCTGGTTCCCAAGAATCAAATTTTTAAGCTGTCTAGAATAGTGCCTGTTCCCTAGGCAGCTGGTAACTGAATGAATTCCTACCCTCTACAGTAAATAAAAGAATGAAACTACAATTAACCAGAGTTCCCTGAGAGAGAATTTGAAAATTGCCCTTTGATGGACGATTATCCTCACTTGATGGTCTGAAAATCAGCCCAATTTTGATGATTATTATGTCTTGATAAGAGTTCTTGGGATCCAGCAGTTAGAGTAATGGCTATGTCGTTGGACTCCCACATAGTCAACTGTGATTCGCGTCCTGGACCCGGTGGCTTAAAACTCACGCCGGGCGCGTGTGCGTGTGTGCCCAAGATCCCGAGAGGAGAATGGAGGAGAAGGGATTGCAGCGTGACCATCCCCCCTGGGGGGTGATTTCTTGCTTTCTGTCTCTATGTCTCTCTCTGTCTGTCTGGCGAGCGCACGCGCCCTATAGCGAAAACCTCTCAAAAAAAAAAAAAGTTCTTTATAAATATTTGACTGATGACATGTAGAATTATTGTTTTATTTTCATAATACCGTATTTACCTTTTACCATCAGCAGTCGTGGGAACAGCCAGCTAACTTAATCAGGACCATAAGCAGAAGTCAATGTAACTTTCTTGTAAGCTTCTATCATTTGTTCAACTGTGTTAGCACACCCCCGTTACTTTAATGTATAATTAATTTTTAATGATTTGTTATTGTGTCGTTCACAGTGGAAAAGAAGAAGGAAACAATAACAGAGTCAGCTGGTCGACAACAAAAAAAGAAAATAGGTAAGATGAGATACTAGGTCTTATTGGAAAAAATGAATCTTGGTGACACACCTGAAAGTCGTCAGTCGTGCTAGCTCGCGGCTCTGTAACTGGTCTGTGAAGTGCTTGCACACCTGTCGCACGTGATGCTCAGCCACTTTGTGAGGGAGCGAGGACACGTTCGAGCAGCTGCTCTGTTTTTACTCTTGGCTTTGACATTTGCGTTTTTGTAAAATGACAGTGACAGCTTTTGAACTGGGTTGAGGGTTCTTGGCATTTCTTTCCATATCCAGGAGGATGATTTCCAGGTAAGTCTGAGTTTCTCATGTTTAATGTTCCTTGGCTTCCTCACTGATAATTGAGTAGTGATGGAAATCCACCGAGAGGCAGGACATTTTCTGTCGAGTAACTTGTGTGTATCCTGAGAAATAATGACCACATGTTTATATTTAAGTTGGTCCGTTTCTTCCATGAGCGAGACCGACACAGAAATAGGCGCCCCTCACAGGGCTCGCACGTCGCTGTCCACTTCTGGTCTCGGCTCACCTGACGTGGGCACGTCTGCGCCACCGTGTGTGCTCAGGGAAGTCCCAGGGCGTGACCTGAGACCTTCACGTGTGTTTCCACTTGCATTACCACGGTGCCATAACCTGTTCTGGTTTTGTGTTTTCAGTGCAATTTACTTATTCATTTTGGGAGAGTGTTTTTTACGATAGGACACGTGCACTCGCAGGAGAGACAGAAAGTGAGAAATCACACCCCTTTCCCAGGGGATGGCCATGCTGCCATCCTTTCCTCGTTCGTGGGATTTGGGGCATACATGCACATGCACATGTGAGTTTTGAGTCATTGGGTTTGGAACTACGCTACCTGCTGGCTTCCAGTGTAGTTCAAATGGAAGTAACTGGGGCAGTATAGGTGACCCGGTGGTTAAGGCATTGGACTCCCACATGACTGACCTTAGTTTGAGTCTCAGACCTGGCAGCTTGAAAAATCACACTAGGCATATGTGCTTGCATGGCCAAAATTCCAGGTGGAGACTAGAAGAGAAGGGATTGCGGTGTGCCTATCCCTGGCATGGGCACACCTCTCACTTCCTCTCTCACTGTCTCTCTGTCTCTGTTTATCTCCAGTGAGCACACATACCCTATGGCAAAACCCTAAATAAATAAAGTAATTCTGTATCCAAAAGAGTATTATGAATGATTATATATGATTCCTCCTGCATGAGGCTGCCTGACTCTGAAATCAGGAAAATCTTGTGGCAAAGTTGTGTATTGGCTAGAAGCAAGGTCTGTGTTCTGCATCACTGCTGTTATAGCCCAGGAGAGAAGCCTGTGAGGTGGCACTTGCCCGTGTCCTGCTCTGCTTGAAGCCCTTCAATGTAGTTTAGAAGCAGAAAGCTTTTTACTTTTTTAAGTTTATTTATTCCACGAGAGACAGACAGACATCCAGAATAGGGTCTTCATGCCATGGTCTGTTTTCATTCTCAGCTGGTGTCCCCCTAGTGCACTCTGGGAGATCCTGGGATGCAAACCCAAGACCTTTCCCACTAGGGCCTGGTTGCATTCCAGCTGTACCACTACTTTTCCCCAAGAACAAGCCGTTTTCAAATGGCCTCCTGATTCAGTACCATGGCAAGATACCACTGTACAACTGTGCTGTATGTGTCAGTCACTCCAGGGGCATCACAGACACAGTAGGAAACTATTCCGGAGGGTGTTTTATTTTTTTTCTGTAGGGCCTGTGTGCTCACCAGAGACAGACAGAGATGGAGAGAGGGAGGGATCCAGCTGCCTTAACCTCTACACCATCTACTGGCCCTCACTTCACATGTATTAAAATTCTCATAACAACTGTATGTGGTGGGGAACAGTGTTATCTTCTTCTCATACATGGAAATTGAAGCTCGAGTTAGATAACTTGATCTAGGTCATTCCTTGGTATAATTGGATTAAGTCAGTGCTAAAGAAGGGGTTTAAACCTGGTCAATTATAGTGTTAGAATCTATTTTTTTTTTCTTTACAGAGCATGTGCTTGCCAAAGAGAGACGGACAGAGGAAAAGTGAGAAAGCCTCCGGGGGGTGGCCATGGTGCAGTTCCTCCTCCTCTATTCTCCTTTTGGGATTTTGGACACACATGCACACATGCCCAGCATGTTTGGACAGAGGGAAAGTGAGAAAGCCTCCGGGTGCAGTTCCTCCTCCTCTATTCTCCTTTTGGGATTTTGGACACACATGCACACATGCCCAGCATGTTTTTCAAGTTGCTGGTCTGGGACTCAAACCACAGAGTTGGCCACGTGGGAGCCAATCACCTTAATCTCCACCTTCCCAGCTGGCCCTATGGGTTTTTAACATATATTATCTTTAAAACTTTTGCTAGAGCATATGTATGCTTGCCAAAAATAGAGATACAGAGAAAGGGAAAGTTAGAAAGCACTTCCTGTGGGAGAGGGTCATGCCACAGTCCCTTCTCCATCTCTCCCTTCTTTAGGTATTTTGGGCATGCACACATGCACGCACACACACCTGGCATGTTGTTCTAGCCCCGGGGCCTAGGACTCAGCTGTGCAGTGGGCCATGGGGGAATCCAGCCACCTTAACCGCCAGGCCATGGGCTGGCCCACAATCCATATGGGTAAGCCCTGCAGATTCTGTCATCGGTAGACAGACGCATGTGCAGATGTGTGGAGGAATGCAATAGGAATATGACAGCATGCCTGAGACTGCACAGTGTCAGCACAACAATCAATAGAGGTAGAGGGTTGGAGAGGAGATGCAGCACAGAAGTGGAGGGGAGTGTGGGGGCAGGACGAGCCTGCGCGCAGGGGGTGAATGTCCAAGAAATGGAGGTTTTAGAGATTTCCGTAGGTGCCGTGTCAGTGGTGTGCCAAGGGGTAGAAACCAGCTTGTATAGATTAAGGAGACAGTTCATGGTGAGGGGGAGAAGACGGAGTGGATGGCTTCTTCAGGTACCCTTGCTAGAAAGGGTAGGCGGGGTGTAAATATGGGAGACAGGTTACCCTCTGCCCCTAAACTGACAGCACAGAATATCTGAACTGAAAACGTCTGGAATGCAGCCTTGGATTAGTTGCTCACCGAAAAGGTCTCAGTAGAACTTACAGGAAATAATATTTATGAGGAGTTGCTTGTACAAATCTTATCAGAAGTTACAAGACATAATATTTACGAGGAGTTCCTTGAAAGACAAACAACCTACGCATTCTTTAGATTTGTAAAATTTACTGTTTGATTATCAGAAATCTGTAAGCCTAAGTTGCATTATTTTTAGCTTCATAAAATTGCTGCCGCCGTGTTTGACTGTGATGTTTGCACTGTTCGGTGTTCTGTGGAAATCTCAGCCAGGTACACTTTGTTGTAGTACTACTGTGGAATATTTTTGAGAATATATTCCAGGAAATAAACAATGCTTTTTTGATGAGCAATTGTAGAAACTGTTACCTTAGGGACAGAATGTGCTTGAACTGATTTTATTATTTTCCCCTTTGGCCGCTGATAACTCTGGAGTCAGATTTGCTGTTAATTTCCAGCAACTTTATAGGACCAATGAAATATATTTCTTCTTTTTTTATTGAGAAATTT
Organism: Tupaia belangeri chinensis; assembly: GCF_000334495.1. Taxonomy (NCBI): domain Eukaryota; kingdom Metazoa; phylum Chordata; class Mammalia; order Scandentia; family Tupaiidae; genus Tupaia; species Tupaia belangeri. Next base: position 5,214,237 of record NW_006159530.1, on the reverse strand, counting down.
TTACTACAGGGCACGTGCACTTGCCAGAAAGACAGAGACAGAGAGACAGGAAGTGAGAAATCACCCCCAGGAGGGATGGCCACGCCGCAATCTCTTCTCCTCCATTCTCCTCTCGGGATCTTGGGCACACACACACATGCACTTAGTGTAAGTTTAAGCCACCGGATCTGGGACTCGAACCGCGGTTGACCACATAGGAGTCCAGCGACATAGCCATTGCGCCAATTGCTGGTCCCCAATTAAATATATTTCTATTTATTGATCCTGTCTGCATTTTTGTTGTTATCGTCCCTTACTTTTCCCTAGTTTAGATTGCCTACTTGGGTTTATATTGCTTTATTTACATTTTATTTTTGCCATTAGGCATGGGCCCTTGCTAGGAAGAGACAGGGGGTGGGAGGAGAATGAGAAATCACCCCCTAGGGAGGATGGCCATGCCACAATCCCTTGCCCTCCATTCTCCTCTTGGGATGTTGGGTGTGCACGCACACATGCTGGCCGTGATTCTCAGTCCACTGAGTTCAGGATTTGAACTGCAGGGTCGGCCACGTGGGATCTAGCACCTTAACCAGCATGCCACTTGCTGGCCCCTACTTTGGTCTATTTACAAAAATACATGTAGAGTTTGGGAGAGAGGGACTGCATTGGAAGAAGGGAGTTTTCAGTACCAAGGAAGTGGCCAGCAGTATTCTGTGTTTCAAAAAAGCAGAATGTCATTGATTTCACTAGGTGAAACTCTTTTATAATGATCCTTAATGGAGCCATTAATTTGAAATAGTTGTCTTTTTCTTTCTTTTTTTTTTTTTTAAGCAAACCCTGGCAAGTTTTATTAAAGAAAATTGTTGCGTGGTTTCCTAGTCACCAACCTGTTTCGGCATGCTGTCTAAAATGCTGTCGGAACTGCCTGGGCCAATGACGGCTGGTGTGCGTGCTCTGTCGTGTTCCCCGTGCTGTGCCCACGTCAGTGTGGTGTGTACTGTAGTGATGGACACCGCTCTTGGCCAGCATGGCAGAGTGCTCTATTTCCGATTCCCTCAGTTGTCAAAGATGATCAGTTTTGCTTTGCCTTGTCTGATCATCTTCTGAATCTGCTTATACTCCAGCTCGTACTTTCTGTGTGTGTGTGTGTGTGTGTGTGTGTGTGGGCGCGCGCCAGAGAGTGCGTGCATTTGCCTGAGAGAGAGATCATCCTCCAGGGGCTGGTCACACTGCAGTCCTCTCTCTCATTCTCTCAGGACATGCACCCAGCATGTGTCCCAAGCTTCCAGGTCCGGGACTCAACTGCTCAGTTGGCCACGTGGGATCTTGCACCGTATCCTTCACGCCACCTGCTGGCCCTCCACTCTTCATAGTAAGTTGGAACCTGGAGTAAATCCACTTCAGCAGTTTTTTCCCTGTGTCTCTGTGGCTACCATTTTCATACGAGAGAGTCTCTAACCAAGAGCAGCTGCCCCTAGGGTCAGGAAGCAGGAAGGGCCTCTCACTTATTTTTTTTTTTTTTGGAGAGGTTTTTGCTATAGGGCGCATGCGCTCGCCAGACAGACAGAGAGAGACAGAGAGACAGAAAGCGAGAAATCACCCCCTGGGGGAATGGCCACACTACAGTCCCTTCTCCTCCAATCTCCTCTCAGGATCTTGGGCACTCACGCACACGTGCCCGGGATGCAAACCGCGGTCGACTACGTGGGAGTCCAGCGACATAGCCATTACGCTAACTGCTGGTCCCTCACATTTTTTTTTCTTAAAGAATGATTTTATTTTAACTTTATTTATTATTATTATCATTATTCCAGTTTGATCAGAGAGAGACAAAGAGAGAGAGAGAGAGAGAGAGGAAGTGAGAAAGCAAGCCACCAGGTCCGAGACTTGAACCATGGTCGGTCATGTGGGAGTCCAGTGCCCTTAACCACCATGCCACTTGCCGGCCCCCCTCCCTTTTTTTTATTTTAAGAGAGATTTTTGCTATAGGCTGTGTGTGCTCTCCAGAGAGAGAGAGAGACAGAGAGAGATAGCACACGGGAAATCACCCTCCGGAGAAGATGACCACGCCACAATCCCTCGCCTTCCATTCTCCTCTCAGATTTTAGGCACGCACACACACGTGCTCTACGTGAGTTTTAAGCTCCCAGGTCCGGGACTCAAACTGTGGCCGACCATGTGGGAGTCCACCGAGGTAACTGCTGTGCCATCTGGTCCCAGCCTCTCTTTTTCACTGAAGATTTTCATGTTCCCTGTCCTTGTTCTGGCTATTTTACATTTCCCTCTTGTAAAGGAGAGACTATTAATAACTTTTGGCATGTGAGTTTCATTTAATTTTTTGGATACATTCAAGTTACTCAAGTCACGAGGGTTTATTTTAAGGATCTGTGTGATGAGAACTTGGGAAAAGCTGAGCTCCTGGTTACAGGGATGGCAGGGGCTGTGTACAGGCAGTTCTGTGAAGTGCTGCAAACCCTAGTGAAAAGCGGGTGCTGGGTATTAAGGCTCTGCTATTGATATATTCCTTGTCCAGTATTCTTTTCTTTTTTTCCTTTTTTTTTTTTTGGAGAGATTTTTTGCTATAGAGCGTGTACGCTCACCAGAAAGAGACAGAGAGACAAAAAGCAAGAAATCAGCCCCCAGGGGGGATGGCCATGCCGCAATCCCTTCTCCTCCATTCTCCTCTCAGGATCTTGGGCACGCATGCACACGCGCCCAGCGTGAGTTTAAGGCACCGGGTCCGGGACTTGAACTGCGGTCAACTACGTGGGAGTCCAGCGACTAGACATTACACCAACTGCTGGTTCCTCCAGTATTCAACTTCTGTACTTTCCCTGTAGTCTTCTTCTGCTATTTAACTTTTGCCTTTACCTAACATTGGCTGTGTCCTGGTTTCTTTCTGTCCCAGAATTTTCATAGAGCTCTATATAGACTGCATATATCAGTAGTTCTTGAGATGTTTGTTAAAAATGAACAATTCCAAGTCTTATCCCAAGACTTGACTGAATCAGAATCTCGGTATGAGACTTGTTATGAGCTGCCCAGATAATTTTTTTCCCCAAGGTTACTTATTTCCTTCGAGAAAGAACATGTGAGAGTGTGCAGCAGTCCCCCACCGTGATCAGCCTTCCCAGCCAGCCAGGCTGTGGGTGCGCACCAGTGTGGACAGACCCTGGGGACTGCACCTGCTGTCTTCCACCTGGATCCAGGTTACTTGAGCAGCGCATTGCTGCAGCGCCACCAAGCTGGCCCGCATCATTTTTTATGAGTTGGGAGGGGAAACAGGTGAAAGAGAAGGTGGGTACTGGGGGAGGTGGGATGTGAGTGTCTGAGGTACAGTTAACTGAGCCGGGAGTGGAGAGATGGGGTTAGCGGGGCGAGGGGAGGTGTGTACAGCTGCTGTGGCTGTGTGGGGTATTGATAAGATTGTTCACAGCTCGGGGGTGTAACATCTCACTGGACCAGATTTGTTCTTTACCGAATGAGCATGCTGTCAGTTTCTGACTCTTAGCTAGGACTTTTAATGATCAGTTCCTTGTTTTCCTAGCTGTGCATTCTGTGAGTTCTAAAGCTTTGTCTTACGCTACGTGAGGCAGCATGTCACTCCTGTCGCCTACACAGAGCACTGATTTCAGAAAGCCTTTGCATGTGTAGCATAGCCCTGTTAAACATCTCAGTGTGTGATCTATTTTCCCGCTATTCCATTTTTTGCCCTTTTTCTTTACCGAGGGATCCTTTTGTCAGCTTTACCTTTTTACATACTGTCTGTGTCAACCTTACCTTTTTACACACTACCTGTTTTGTGTTGTTGCATTGGAAACGGCTGCCAGTAAGAAGTGTAGTCACTGGAGCACACAGTGTACAGTTTTTAGGTGGCCGCAGACATGCCCACACGTACGTGCCCGTGCTGGGGTTCGTCTTTGCTGGGCTCACTGCTGAGCTGCAGCGGCGTCTAGTGCCTGCTGTGAGTCTTCCGAGCTGCGCAGAGGTGGAGGCACACCTTAAGAAACTTGGCTCTCTTTCGCATCCTCCAAAACCGAGTGCACTTGGGCTTTTATTTCTCAATTATTTATTTATTTATTTATTTATTTTGGAGAGGTTTTTGATATAGGGCGCGTGCGCTTGCCAGACAGACAGAGAGAGACATAGAGACAGAAAGCGAGAAATCACCCCCCAGGGGGGATGGTCACGCCGCAATCCCTTCTCCTCCATTCTCCTCTTGGGATCTTGGGCACGCACGCACATGCGCCCGGCATGAGTTTTAAGCCACTGGGTCCGGGACGCGAACCGCGGTGGACTACGTGGGAGTCCAGCCACATAGCCATTACGCTAACTGCTGGTTCTCTTATTTCTCAGTTATTTAAAACCAACCAGACCTTTGTTTGTACATGGTAGGCATTTTATAAAAAACCATGTACAGTAGTGTTGGTATGTACAAAACCTTGCTGCTGTGTACTTCTGGGTTTTTTTTGAACAGCTTTTTGTTATGGGGCATGTGCACTCACCAGGAAGACAGAGACAGAGAGACAGGAAGTGAGAAATCACCCCCCAGGGGGATGGCCACACCTCAATCCCTTCTCCATTCTCCTCTCGGGATCTTGGGCATGCACGCACGAGTGCCTGGCGTGAGTTTAAGCCACCGGATCCGACACTCGAACCGCGGTCGACTACATGGGAGTCCAGCGACATAGCCATTACACCAACTGCTGGTCCTGCTGTATATTTTTTTAATTTTTAATTTTTAGTTTTTCCTATAGGGTGAGTGTGCTTGCCAGAGAGAGATGGGGCAGGGAGGTTGGTTGAGAAATCACCCCCCCCCTGCCCCCCAGCGGGGATGGCCGAGCCACAATCCCCTCTCCATTTTCTTCTCAGGATTTTGGACACGTCCATATACAGCCCTGATGATTCAAGCTGCGGGGTCCAGGATTCAGACTGCATAGTTGGCCACGTGGGGCCCAGTGTCAACCCTCACACCACCCAGTGGCCCTGCTGCTCATCCTCAAGTCATGCATATACGCACCCTGTCTTGACCATACCTCCTGTTACGGCTCCTGTCTGGACGTATTTGGGAGACAGAGTCGTAAAGCTGTCCTGGGACTTTAGCCTGCTTTCAGCCTTCTAGGCTTTCTGTGGCTTCCCCGCCTCTTCAGGCCACCAGCATTATAACAAGGGACCACTCTCCTAGAAAGGACGCCGATTACTTTGGAAGCGTACTGAGCAGGTCCTGCAGTACGGAGCACCGGGCCAGTTACGGTGGCCCCCGGTGGTCCCCATGCCAGTGTCCATGATTGTAACCATGTATGGACCCTGGCCCAGCCCGGGCACAGTCAGGAGCAAACTCAGCCGCAGAGCCAGAGGCCCCGTGGCTGACAGCGGGTTCCAGTTCCCTGTTTGGCCTGAGAACAGTGTGTGTCCCCAAGACCCTGACGAGCCGGAGGGCTGGAGAAAGGGGGTCATGCACACAAGACCCTGCTAAGGGTGTGTTTACTTTCTCTTTCACATGCACACACTATCATAAACACACTTTAAAAAAGATATAGTGAGCGTGAGGATGGTGATGTGCTTGGAATATTCTGGGAGCATAGAGAAAGGACTCTGGGAGCCAGCAGGAGGTGTAGTGGATAAGGTGTTGGATTCCCACGTGGCTGAACAGAGTTTGAGTCCCAGACTTGGTGGCTTGAAAATCATACTGGGCGCGTGTACGTGTGTGCGCAAAACCCTGAGAGGAGAACGGAGACGAGACTGCAGCATGGCTGTCCTCCTGCAGGTGATTTCTCACTTTCCCTCTCTCTGTCTGTGTGCCTCTCCTGCGAGCGCACGTGCCCTATAGCAAAAACCTTCAAAGAAATAAAGGACTTCTAACTCAGCGTCCATGTAGAGGAGCCTCTAGCTACCTGTGGCTGTTTAAATTTAAATTTGAAACTAAAGTTAAAGAGACAGTCCCTTATTCACACAGGTGACGTTCCAGGTGCTCCATGGCTGCACGCAGCTAGTGACTACGTGAGAGCAGTGTACAGAGTGTTTTCCTTACTGTAGATGTCATGCAGGGTGATATCGGATAGGGATCTGAGACGTTGAGAGGGGGTGACTGAAAGCTTACTCATTGAGCACTGACTGGCTAGAGTGGGTCAGGTAGAAACGGGACAGGTGGAGAGAGAGTGCACTTGGAGATGAGGCGGGAGAGGCGGACGGCTCAGGTGGAGGACTTGCACGTGGCCCCATAGCACGGGCTCAGCTCCGAGACACCAGGCTGGACGTAACTGTGATCAGCCTTCTCTTTCAGGTAGATCCAGCAGGCAGCCCTGTGGAAGAGGGGTTTGAGGGGAACAAGTTTGGGGGCAGGAAACTTGAAAAGATAAGGAAGAGGGGTACCAGCAGGTGGTGTGGTGGTTAAGGCTTTGGACTCCCACATGGCCAACTGTAGTTCGAGTCCTGGACCTGCCAGCTTGCTTTCTCACTTTTCCTTTTTCTCTCTCTCTGTGTCTCTCTCTGGTTAGCACACATGCCCTATAGCAAATCAAACAATAATAATAAAATAATAAATACATTAATTAAAATAACAAGAGAAGATAGGGAAGAAGTATTAGAAATCTTAATTAAGGGGGCTGGCAGGTGGCATGGTGGTTAAAGGTACGGGATTCCCACATGGTGGACCATGGTCCTAGTCCTGGACCTGGCATCTTGCTTTATTGCTTTCACTTCTCTCTCGCTATCTATCTCTGGTCCAAAAAAAAAAAAAAAAAGTAACAAATGGAATTCAAGAAATAAATAATTCTTTAAAAAATATTTAACTAAGGAAGTGATAGGTTGGAGGGGAAGGACTCATTTCATAAGTATATATGAAGTATGATTTCTTTATTTAGAGAGTGTTTTTTTGCTATAGGTCTTATGTGCTCACCAGAGAGAACAAAGAGGCAGAAAGCAAGAAATCATTTCCCCGGGGGGATGGCCACACCACAGTCCTTCCCTCCTCTTGGGATCTTGGGCATGCATGCATACTCACCTGGTGCGAGTTTTAAGCTTCTGAGTCTGGGAATTGAACCACGGTTGACAGTGTGGGAGTCCAGCGAAGTAACCATTACACCACGTGCTGTTCCCTATTTTTTTTAAGAGAGATTTTTGCTGTAGGCCGTATGTGCTCACTGGAGAGACAGAGACAGAGAAAGTGAGAAATCACCCCCTGGGGGATGGCCACATGGCAAGCCCTTCTCCATTCTAGTCCTGGGATTTTGGGCATGCACACACACACACCCAGTGTGAGTTTCAAGCCTCCAGGTCCAACACTCAAACCGAAGTCGGCCATGCGGGAGTCCGGTGTCTTAACCACTATGCCACCTGCTGGCCCCTATGTGAAGTATAATTAATAGGACTTACTTGATTGGATGAGAGAGCAGAATGAAGGCTATTCCAGGATTTCCAGCAGATTTTCTAGACCTGTCTTTTCAATATTCAGTGATATTCCCTTTTCCTCTCTAGTAGTTTTGTTCCTGTGTACTTTCCTTTTTTTAAAATTATTTATTTAATTTTATTCATTCATTCGTTTTAATTGGACCAGAGAGAGACATAGAGGAAGAGAGAGAGGGAAAGTGAGAAAGCAAGCCACCAGGTCCAGGACTCGAACCGTGGTCAGCCATGTGGGAGTGTCTAGCACCTTAACCACCACACCACCTGCTGGTCCTCCTGTGTACTTTCTAGTCATCTCTTCTCCCCAGTTTAGAAAAGGCTTACTACGTAGTGAGAGGACTGCTCGGGTAGGAAAGGCCCTTTGTTCACTTTTGTCCACGTACCTTCAGCATCTCTGCCCCTGTCCTCCCAGCATCCTTCAGTCCCGGGAGAACAAACCAGATAGGAACAGTTCAGGGCGAGGGAGCATCTGTTCATCTGCCGTTCACTGTTTAGAGACTGCTCTTCTCCGTAAGTGCTTCTTTTTTTCCCCCACCCAGAAACCAACCACACGTTGGCTGCGTTTGCCCCGCGCTGGTAGGCATGCCGCTCCGGAGCGTGGCTGGCTGTGCGCGCCCCCAGCAGGCTTTCCCTTCCTTGCTGTGGACAGGATTTCCTTTGATCCTCCTCACTGTCCCAAGTCTGAGGCAGTCACTGAACACTCTTGATGCAAACAGTGAGTGGCCCCAACACACAGATGGGGTGGGCGCAGTTTCCACAACAGAAGGCGGGAGCCAGAAGATGCTACGCCTCCTTAGTTGCAGTCCGTCCTGTGGAGCTCAGGACCCACAGTCGCCTTGCTTTGCTTTCGTTTGAATTCCGGAGTGTATTGAAACTACTTGCTCCTGACTTTATTTCATGTTTTAATCAAATGTCTGACCTGATGGAGAATTGGTTTCATACACCTTTGCCTGGTGCACCTTAACGCTCATGTTTTAATCAAATGTCTGACCTGATGGGGAGTTGTTTTCATACACCTTTGCCTGGTGCACCTTAACGTTTCTCGTGTTGATACGGGATGGTTACAGATAAACTGTGATTCTGTATGAAGACCACCACCATGCATTCCACAGCATTCCCCAGTGTGGCGCTGGTTACATTTGGAGTGGTCCAGCACTATTTAAAATGAGAGCGATAGAACTGAACACGAGCTCCACAAAACAGTCATAACACGGAGCCAGAGCCAGCTTCCCCATTAATCCAAGGCTTTCACGCTAACACTTTTCGTTAACTGTCATTTTAAGCTTCAGTAGCAGGATGAGGTTTCTGCTGCCTCTGGGCAAATGAGTTATGATCTAGTCTCAAGTTCCAAAGGACATGCTCCAAGTTTTATTTTCCCCCAGATGAATAAACAGTCTCATGTGTATTATCTCTTGTGTTAGAATAGTGTCATCTTCACTTAAGACTCAAATAATGGTATGAGTCATTCGCTCCCTTGAACACAGACACCCTCTTGCGCGCTGACAGTTTATAAGGGCGCAGCGGCAGCTGTGGGTTCTGGGCTGCTAGCTGTAAGCTCGCCTTTCTGTAGAAAAGAACACTTTCTGGGCCAGCAAGTGACGTGGAGGTTAAGGCAGCTGGGTCCGATGTGGCCTGCTTAATGATTTGAGCCCTCAACCTGATGGAAAAACTCTGGGAACGGGAGTGTGTGTGTCCAGAGCCCTAAGAGGAAGATGGAGAAGGGACTGTAGCGTTGCCACTGGGGGAGGGTATGATTTCTCACTTTCTCTTTCGGTGTCTTCTGGTGAACACATACGCCCTATAGCAAACACTAAAAAGAAAAAAAAAAAAAAAAGAAGAGTAATATTTATTTTGTTCATTCATTTATACTGGTGTCCAGAAAAGTGCTTTGCATACTTGAGGGGTCTTCAGAAAACTCACGGAAAATACATACCGTGAAGAAACTATGCAGGGGGACCAGCAGTTAGCGTAATGGCTATGTCGCTGGACTCCCACGTAGTCGACCACGATTCGCGTCCCAGACCCAGTGGCTTAAAACTCATGCCGGGTGCGTGTGCGTGTGTGCCCAAGATCCCAGGTGGAGAATGGAGAAGGGATTGCGGCGTGACCATCCCCCTCCCTGGGGGGTGATTTCTCGCTTTCTGTCTCTATGTCTCTCTCTGTCTGTCTGGCGAGCGCACACGCCCTATAGTGAAAAACTTCTCCATAAAAAAAAAAGAAACTATGCAGGGGGACCAGCAGACTTAGCGTGATGGCTATGTTGCTGAACTCCCATGTAGCCCACTGCAGTTCGAGTTCAGGACCCAGTGGCTTGAACTCAAGCCTGGCGTGTGTGCATGCTTGCCCAAGATCCTGAGAGGAGAACGGAGGAGAAGGGATTGTGGCGTGGCCATCCCCAGATGGCCCAGATTTCTTGCTTTCTATCTCTCTGTCTTTCTGGTGAGTGCAAGTACCCTATAGCAAAAACCTCTCAAAAAAAAAAAAAACTAGGCAGGGATTTCAATTTCCTTTTTTGCACCAAAATAAATTTGTATTTTAATTTTTAATTTTCCCATGAACTTTTGGCAGTCCCCATGCATGTAGTAGGTCATTATCTTAAGTTTTTGGGGAATGAATTAATCTTGGTAATAAAATACATTATCAGAGAAGACACTTCGTATTGTGCTTACAGAATCTTCGGGGCAGGAGTTAGGACCTCGGTTTCCTGAGCGGGCTTTACCGTAAAGTACCTGCGCAGTCTGACAGATCCCCGTCCCTTGCTGGGCCCCAGTTTGTTATATTGATTAGGCTATACTACCTAAGAACCTAAATTCATCTCATCACCTGGCTTGTAACTTTTAAACTGTGTGTTCTTTTAGAGAAATTTTAAAAGGGGGAAAAAATGTGAGAGAAAGTAATTAAATTTGCGACATGTGACTATAATCATTATGTTACATTTAGGAACAAACTGATTGATACTTAACATTGTTGTGATGTTAAGAGTTTATCTTTTTTTTTGGAGAGATTTTCGCTATAGGCCACGTGCGCTCACCAGACAGAGACAGAGAGACATAGAGACAGAAAGTGAGAAATCACCCTCCGGGGGGATGGTCACGCCGCAATCCCTTCTCCTCCATTCTCTTCTCGGGATCTTGGGCACGCACGCACACGCGCCCGGCGTGAGTTTTAAGCCACCGGGTCCAGGACGTGAACTGCTGTTGACTATGTGGGAGTCCAGCGACATAGCCATTACGCTAACTGCTGGTTCCCAAGAGTTTATCTTAAGGTATAGAGTTAAAACATTTAACACCAGAGGTAATCTTTTTTTTTAAAAAAATTGAATTTACAGCGATGGTAATCTTTTAAAAAGTTCAGCTAAAGATTTATGTTTATTTAAATTGAAACGTTGGTATAAAGTATGTAATACTCCAGGTCTGCAGGGCATCTTAGTAGGTGCCGTTGAGACCGCGTGCTCTTGTGCTCCCCGGGCGTGACAGCTTGTGTGTAACCACTGCGGCATGCCCGGCACTGCGTGCTAACTGTCCCATTCACGATTTTCAGAGAGGCAAGAAGAGAAGCTGAAGAATAACAACCGGGACCTGTCGATGGTAAGAGCTCTAGATGTGATTCATGGAGACCGCGTTTTCACCAAGGAGCTCTGATTTGCAGTAAGCGCATTTCACGGACCATTTCGGAAATGTGCCACTTCGGAAGACTGCACGTCAGGGATGTCCCTGGGCCCCATGAGAGTGGGTGGTACTGCTGCACAGCTCACGTTAACGATGTAGACAGCTTCTCGGGCTGCTGCAGGTGACGGGAGCGTCCAGAGGTGACTGTCAGGCACTGCCTTTTTTCTTTTTGGGGGAGAGATTTTTTGCTATCGGCATGTGCGCTCATCGAAGAGACAGTCAGAGACAGAGAGGAGAAAGTGAGAAATCACCCCACAGGAGGATGGCCACACTGCAGTTCCTTCTTTCAGGATCTTGGCACGCATGCACTTGCTCCTGACAGGAGTTTCATTTTGTTTTGTTTTTTTGAGAGATTTTTGCTAAAGGGCGCATGTGCTCGCCAGAAAGACAGAGAGAGACAGAAAGCGAGAAATCACTCCCCGGGGGGATGGCCATGCCGCAACCCCTTCTCCTCCATGCTCCTCTCGGGATCTTGGGCACGCACGCACATGCGCCTGGCGTGAGTTTTAAGCCACCGGGTCCAGGACTCGAATTGCAGCCGACTACATGGGAGTCCAGCGACATAGCCATTACGCTAACTGCTGGTCCCCCGACGTGAGTTTCACACTCTGGGTCCAGGACTGAACCAGGTTGGCCATGTGGGAGTCTAGCAGTGTAACCATTACACCGTCTGCTGGTCCCAGCGTCGCCTTTTCAAAGCCCATCTGAGCGCTGCTGTTCATCTGAGGTTTTCCCCTCGCTCTCTCGTCTTTTCTTCCCCAGTACTCTTCGCGCTTCCTTCTTGTCTCCCCGCTCCCTGCACCTCTTCCCAGGTCTCCTTCACACAGATCTTGCTTAATTTCCTCTTCAGTTTCTAAGCAGATGGCTCCTTTTCTTTTTTTTCTTTATGTTAATGCTGAATGTTTGGTTGTACAGTGGCTTGTGTAATCCCAGTGTAGGAGTTAGGACATTAGAGCTGGCTTATAAATGTTTTCTTTTGTTCTTTAGGAGACTTTTTGTTCTGAGCATAAGACACATCCGTAAAGTAAGGAAAAGAGGCTTTCCGTTGGCTCGTTCTCTGTAGAGCGTAGGCTTGTTCCTGCGTCTTCCTCAGGCATATGCAGGTGACGCTATGGCTGAGCTGGTTTCCCACACCTGTTTACGTATAGCAGGTCATCCGGGCTGTACAGTAGTCCTCTCTCACTGAGGGACCTTGCTATATATGTTTATCTTACTCAAATACTTCTTAAGATTTTAACTCAGACGTATATGTTTAAAAAAAGAAAACTTTCTTCCCTGTTGACATAATTATTGTTATGTTCACCACGGCAAATTTTAAAGTCACAAAAAGATAAAATTTTGCTTATATACTGTCTATCTAGAGGTAACATCTGCTAATCTTTTTTTTTTTTTTTTAAGAATTTTTTTCCAACTTTATTTATTTATTTATTTCAATTTGACCAGGGGTGAGGGGCAAGTGAGAAGGCAAGCCACCAGGTCTGGGGCTTGAACCACAATCGCCTGCGTGGGAGTCCAGTGCCCTTACCCACTGCACCACCTGCGACCTCCCCCCCCTTTTTTTTAAGAGAGATTTTTGCTATAGGACGCCCGCACTCTCCAGAGAGACAGAGAGCGAGAAGTCACCCCCGAGGGGGAATAGTCATGCCACAATCCCTTCTCTTCCATTCTCCTGGGATTTTGAGCACGCACACATGCCTCGTGTAATTTTCAAGCTGCCAGGCCTGGGACTCAAACCATGGTTCACCATGTGAGAGTTCAGTGCCTTAATCACTACACACCTGCTGGCCCCAACTAAGGAGTGCTTTTTTTTTTAATATTTATTTAATTTTTATTTATTCATTCATTTATTTTAATTTGACCAGAGAGAGATACACACAGAGAGAGAGGGAAAGTGAGAAAGCAAGCCACCAGGTCCGGTACTCGAACCTTGGTCGACCATGTGGGAGTGTCCAGCACCTTAACCACCACGCCACCTGCTGGTCCCCAAGGAGTACTTTTTGAGACTGACAACGAAACCAAAACTTTTAAGCTATGCCTTTTCTTTTAAGCATGAAGTGATTATCTGTTGGTCTGTTTACAGGTGCGAATGAAATCCATGTTTGCAATTGGCTTCTGTTTTACTGCCCTGATGGGAATGTTCAATTCCATGTGAGTATTCTTTGATAGGATTTAGCCTAATATCTATTATCCTGTACTTGGATGTATGCGAGTGTAAACTTTTTGGTGATATTTTATTTGTATGTAATTTCAAAGTTACAGAAAAGTTACAGCAATAATATATCCATTGTTCAGCTTCACGATTGTTAACATTTTGCCATATTTGTTTTCTCTTCCTCTCTCCGTATCATAAATATAATTGTATGCACACTATTTGTGCTTTTTCTTAGTCATTTACAGTATGTCCTAGACCTCATGCCCCTTTAATTCGTAACTACTTCATTGTGTATTTCCTACACAATGACGTTTTCTTTTATTTTTCCTTTAAGGTTTTTGTCATAGGGGGCGCGCGCTCGCCAGAGACAGAGAGAAGGAAAGTGAGAAATCACATCCAGGGAGGATGACATGCTGCAGTCCCTTGTCCTGCATTCTCTTGGGATTTTGGACACGCATAAACATGTGCCCCACATGATTTTCAAGCCACTGTCTGGAACTCAGACCGTAGTCACCCATGTGGGAGTCCAGCACCTTAACTACCATGCCACCTGCTCCCCCCAGAAGAGCATTTTTTATATAACCGTAAAACAACTTTCAAAATCAGGGAATTTAATTTTTATAGGAAAAAATGAACAGAATAGTTTTTTTGTTTGTTTCTTTGTTCCTTTGTTTTTGGGAGGTTTTTGCTATAGGGCGGGTGTGAGAAATCACCCCCCCAGGGGGGATGGCCACGCCGCAATCTCTTCTCCTCTATTCTTCTCTTGGGATCTTGGGCATGCACGCACACGCGCCTAGCATGAGTTTTAAGCCACCGGGTCTGGGACTCAAACCGAGGTCGGCTACATGGGAGTTCAGCGACATAGCCATTATGCTAACTGCTGGTTCCCAACAGAATAGTTTTTTTAACCCTCTTTTTTTTTTTTTTTTTTTTTTTTTTTAGACGCGTTTTTTGTCG
>NW_006159530.1:5198574-5200046 GCF_000334495.1 Tupaia belangeri chinensis | reverse complement strand
CTATAGGGCGCGTGCGCTCACCAGAAAGACAGAGAGACAGAGAGACAGAAAGCAAGAAATCACCCCCCAGGGGGGATGGCCACACTGCAGTCCCTTCTCCTCCATTCTCCTCTCAGGATCTTGGGCACGCATGCACACGCGCCTGCCGTGAGTTTAAGCCACCGGGTCCAGGACTTGAATTATGGTTGACTATATGGGAGTTCAGTGACATAGCCATTATGCTAACTGCTGATCCCAACCCTCTTATTTTTGAAGATATTTTATATATAAGACAGATATAATTCAATAGAAGAGGTCTTTTAAAAGCTCATAGAAATGCTTATTATGAAAAAACTGCATAGTTTTTTGTTTTTTAATTGCCATAGAGCACACGTGCTTACCAGAGGGGGAGGGAGAAAGCATTCCCCAGTGGGGTGTGGTCATTCTGAGTCCCTTCACCGTTTCTTTATCCTGTGGGAATTTTGGGCACACTTGCACACACACTCAGAACACTTTTTCAGTCCACCACAGCCAGCTAAGTAGGATCCAAGTCCTTTAACCACCAAGCCATGGGGCTGGACCATGGTTTTAAATTTTTATTAAATCGCCAAAGGGCACATACAGTTGTCAGAGAGACAGGGAGGCAGAAAGAGAGAGAGAAGGAGGAAGCACTCCCAGCACTCCCAGTTGGGGTGGTCATGCTACAGTCTCATCTCCATAAAAAGTTCTTCCAGGATGTTGGGCACGCACACACCTGGTGTCTTTTTTTCAAGCTGCTGGGGCCAGGATTTAAACCATGGTCAACCACATGGCATCCAGCTTCTTTAACCACTACGCTATAGCGCTAGCCTCTTAAACTTATTTAATTTTAAATATTTAAAAATTTAAAATATTTTTGCACCAAAATAAACTTGTCCTTGAATTCCATTTTTCTGTGAACTTTTCCAAGTCCACTCGTATTTTCTGTCTACTTTAAAGTCATTACTAGTTTATTACTTCAGAATGAGGTAGTTGGGTCTCCCCTGTGGCCTAGTGGTTAAGAGAGCCAAATGACTGAATTAACAGTTCAGATCTCAGACCCAGCAGCTTGAAAACATGGCAAGCGTGTGTACGGCACGTGCCCAGACTCCCGGCAGGGTGGAGAAGTGGGGGGGGGCTGTGCTGTGACCCTGCCCCACGGAGGGGAGCAATGAAGGGGGCCTTCCTCTCCCTCTCTGTCTCTGGCAAGCACACATACCTCCTAGCAAATATTTTTAAAGAATTATTTTTAGGGACCAGAAGTTAGCGTAATGGCTATGTTGCTGGACTCCCACGGTGGCTTAAAACTCACGCTGGGCGCATGTGCGTGTGTGTCCAAGATCCCGAGAGGAGAATGGAGGAGAAGGGATTGCGGCATGGCCATCCCCCCTGGGGGTGATTTCTCGCTTTCTGTCTCTATGTCTCTCTGTCTGTCTGGCGAGCGCACACGCCCTATAGCCAAAACCTCTTCAAAA
>NW_006159530.1:5163305-5198260 GCF_000334495.1 Tupaia belangeri chinensis | reverse complement strand
TTGAGATTTTAAGCATGAATGTACACGTGCCCAGCGTGAGTTTAAGCCACTGGGTCTGGAACTCAAACCATGGTTGACTATGTGGGAGTCCAGTGACATAACCACTCCACCATCTGCTGATTCCCCAAAAATGTTTTTACTCTTAAAATGGAGTCTTGGGCTTGCAGATGTCGTAGTGATTACATCTACATGACTTTCTGCACAGTTCAAGTCTCGGACCCGGTGGCTTGTAAAACATACCAGACATGTGTGCGTGCATGCCCAGGATCCCGAGAAGAAAATGGGGAAGAGAGGATTGTGACGTGGTCATTCCCCTGGGGGGTGATTTTTCATTTTCTCTCTCTCTCTCTCTCTTTCTCTCTCTCTCTCTCTCTCTGGTGAGTATGCATCCATATAGCAAAAACTGAAAAAAAGAACTGAGAAGCAGGACCAGGAGTTGGTGTAATGGTTATGCTGCTGGACTCCCATATAGTTGACCGCAGTTCGAGTCCTGGACAGTGTGACTTAAACTCACACCGGGTGCATGTGCGTGCGTGCCTGAGATCCCGAGAGGAGAATGGAGGAGGAGGGATTGCGGTGTGGCCATCCCCCCGGGGGGTGATTTCTCACTTTCTGTCTTTCTGTCTCTCCCTGTCTTTCTGGCAGTGCACACGCCCTATAGCAAAATAATCTCTCAAAAAAAAAAAAAAAAGCTGAGCAGCACTAGTTTGGGAACATGCGGGGGGTGGAATCCGGGACCTCCCTCACACCCCTGTATTTCGTTCGGGTCTCTTACTAGCGTGGCACCTTTCTTTGTTTTTCACAGATCAAGGGACTTAACAATCTGTTCCTGTCCCAGGTCCTTCTCTGGAAATAAAAAACTTGTTAGTCTTCCAAAAATAACAATTCTTTGTTTTTTCCTTTCTAGATTTGATGGTAGAGTGGTGGCCAAGCTCCCTTTCACACCCCTTTCCTACATCCAAGGGCTGTCTCACCGAAACCTGCTGGGGGATGACACAACAGACTGCTCCTTCATCTTCCTGTACATCCTCTGTACCATGTCGATCCGGCAGGTGAGCGCTCCGCCCGCCACGGGCCGTGTGCGTCCCTCCTTGCTTCCGGACCTCACACTAGGTCTGCTTCTGCAGTACTGGCGAGATTTGCCTTTTGCTGCTCAGAGCTTTTCAGGTGCTCCTTTTGGAACTCTGGCGTAGAATCCTAAAGCTATTTTAAGTGCACACGGGTCTAGCTGGTACCAGGGACGAGAAGCAGTGATAAAACCAGCCTGGTTTGTGCATCGCCCTCTCGGAGCGCTCAGGCTCCTTCATTGCAGACCTCAGCTACCAAGGCAGATGGGTGTGGTCTCCCCATTCACCTCCTCCATGCGCACTGGCATCCTTGGCAGTTCCAGAGCCCAAGGAGTGTGATCATTGAGTTCAGGTCGTCCACGTTGGGGTCAGGGCTGGGTTCTCAGGTTCCCCATAGCCAGCTCGATCACTCCCTGCACTCAGAGCGAAACGAGTGACGGCTCAGAGGGAGGGGTGGAGGTCACGTGGGACCAGGAAAGAGATACAGCGTTTAGTTAGAGGATGCGGTGACTTGATGTGGGGCTCGGAAAGGGAAGGGGGCATGGGAGCTCCTGTGGCTCGGGAACTCTCTACGTTTCTGAACAGCCCGCCTTCAGCAGCCTCGCGGGGGGCGGTCGGCACGTGCAGTAAATAGGAACGTAATTCTTGCAGCGTCGTTCCCTACGTGATTCTGCAGAGCTGTCTTCTCTTCCTCTTGCACATTGTCTGCAGCAGGGATTTTTGGTGGGCCTAGGAAACGGAATGAAGTGGAATTAGAGTTTTCGGCTCACAGAGGGCTTCATGGCCACTTGCTGACTAGTTTTCCCAGCCTATCTGTCATCACTTCCCTGCAAACACAGCATTTGGCCCTTCGGACGTGCCGAGCACTTTCCGGATCGTGCTCGCCCAGGTGCACTTGTTGCTTACGTTTCCCTTCTCTCCGAGTGCCTCCCTTTTATCCTATGAGATGAAATCAGATTTCAAGGCTTCCTCAGATCATTTTCTGGCATTATTGCATTTTTTTAAAAAGAATTATTTATTCATTTGTTTATTTTAATTTGACCAGAGAGAGAGAGACTCAGAGAAAGAGAAAGAGAGAGAAAGCAAGCCACCAGGTCCAGGACTTGAACCATGGTCAGCCATGTGGGAGTATCCAGCGCCTTAACCACCACACCACCTGCTGGGCCCTGCATTTTGAAGGATAGATAAAATAGGAACATGTCTAATGGCAGAAATACCAGAAGACTATTAAGAGTAGTCTAGCAAAAAACCCTTGTGTTACAAACTGTCACGGGAATGAGAGGGATGAAAAGGAGGGGACGAGATTGAGAAATAGATGGAAGGAGAAGCCCGCAGAGCTTAGTGGCTGATTTAATGCGAAGGTGAGACTAAAACGACTCGGAGGTTCCTGATGGATGGCCGGGAGCTTCGCTACAAAGTTGGGAATAGACCCTGTGCTAGAAGACGTGCTGGCTTTGAGGTGTGTGTGGAGCCCTGAGTGAGGCTGTCCACAAGAATGGGGCCCCTGCACAGCCGAGGTGTTTACTAAACCTTTGGAAGTGTCTCTGTGGTGGAGCTAATCCGCAAGTATGAGCCAGCGATAGCGCTCTTTAATTTGATCAGCTCTGGAATTTTAAAACTGTAGCTTGGCTGACATTTTTGTTGTTGTTGTTGTTAATTTGCCATAAGGTACATGAGCGCCCCAGAGAGAGACAGAGTAAGAGAGGGGTAGAAAGCACTTCCCGTGGGGCATGGCCACACCACACTCCCTTCTCTCTTTCTCTGTCCCATCAGATTTTGGGCATGCGTGCTCGCGGACCTGATGTTTGTCAAGTCTCTGGGGCCAGGATTCAAACCATGTGGCCAGCCATCTAGGATCTTTAACCACGAGGCCATGGGCCACCCTTGACACCTAATGAAACAGAACAATGCATACATTTTACTTTATGCAACAAAAATTAATTCTCTATGTGTATATATATATTTTTCCCTTCTATTGCTAGGGGGTGCACGTGCTCTCTAGAGAGAGAAGGAAATAGAGAAAGTGAGAGAGGGAAAGCCATGCGTTGTGTTTATACCACAGCCTGTCAGGCCCTCTACTCCATCCCGTCAGGGTTTAGGGCACACACACAGGAGCGCCCAGCCCGTTTCTCAAGCTGCCAGGGCCAGGATCTGAACAACGTCGCGTGTGGGATCTGGCGCCCTCCGCCCGCTGTGCTGCGAGGCTGGCCAGGAGCAGTCCTCCCGTGGGTCCCTGCAGAGTGTGCTGCCCATGATGCTCACAGGCGGTGCTGCTGCACTGTCCCCATTGCTGCTGCGAGGCCAGCATCTGAGCTGGAGTCGTCTACATGTGCTGGGAACTCTCCCTGAGGAAGCTCAGCTCAGTTACTTCCCAGACTGCGGTAAACATGCCCAGCAGTTGGTTTTACCAGGAATGCAATGTTCGTTTCCAGTGGAGATGGGCAGACATTTTTTTGTAAACGTCTAGCTAGTAAATATTAGGCCCAAAGTAGTAACATGAAAGCAGCCGTAGACGATATAGAAATGAAAGAACATGGCTGCGTTCCAATAAAACTTTATTTACAAGAACAGGCAGTGGGCTAGCTGTGGTTCACTAACGCTTGAGAACCAGTGTGCTGTACATGCTAATAAGTTAGAGTGAGAACATGTGTGGATTCCACGCTGGTACTGCCTCATGAAATGCGTGCCTATTGGGTACAGAGCCGACAAGTGGAAAGGTAGCAAAAGGAAAGGAGTGCGTTTCCAGCCAAGGAGGCACCCTCCTCTTTACCTCTGCTTGTCTAGTCCTGTGCACTGTTGTCAATAAGGGAAAGTACACGAGGGCTGCAGCACTGCACAGCTAGCAGACAACTTCTGCTTGAAGGATTTCTTCTTTGGTACACACTTGTCCCCAAGATCAAGGCTCAGTTCTGACGACTCAATGCAGCGTTCTGAGTGGTGGTCATATTGGACGGGTGATTTCATTACCTACTCTCTAAAACAAGATATTTTATCTACCCAAATCTTAGGGGAAAAATCACTGATATGACCTTTATTAAAGTTTTTATTTATTTATTCTTCTTTATTTTTTAAAATTTGCTATAGGGCACCTAATCTCTACAGAGAGAAACGGAGAGAGGGAAAGTAAGAAAGCTGGCTGTCAGGTCTGGGACTCGAACTGTGGTTGGCCATTGGGAGTCCAGTGCCTTTAACCACCATGCCACCTGTTGGGCCCTGAAATGACTTGTCTTTATACCTTGTGCTTTGCTAATTGCAAATTGTTTTCTGTCTCTGTTAATTCACTGCATTTATGAATTCAAGGATCATCCAGTGTGAAATGTCTTAGTATTTGAAGTGTCACTGTGAAGTATATGTTTCTTGTTTTGCACTAAAATGCAAATAGCCTGCCGTTTCTATAGGTTTTTTGTTGGTTTTATTTGCTTTTTAAGATCTTCGGTTATATGAGAATTCATGTGGATGTGTGCAAAATGAGTTGTCAGAATATGAGACTTTTTGGAACTCAAATGACAAACTATACAGTGATTCTCCATTGAGCAAAGTAACAGGCAAAGAGGCCAGTTGGTTTCAGATACATATTGCAGCGTAAAGTAATTTTAAAAATTTACCGTGGGTGCCTGCACTCACCAGAGAGAGACTAGGCAGGGTTGAGAGAGCTCCGACCCCCAGCTGCCATCCCCCAGAGGGGATGGCCACAGTGCAGTTAATCCCTTCTCCATTCTCCTGTGGAGATTTTAAGCACACACAAGTGTCCAGCATGCTTTTCTTTTCTTTTGTTTTTAGAGATTTTTGCTATAGGGTGTGTGTGCTCTCCAGAGACAAAGAGAAACAAAAAGCAAGAAATCACCCCTCAAGGGTATGGCCACACTGCAACCCCTTGGCCATTCTCCTGGAATTTGGGGCATGCGTGCACGTACCCCCGTGTCAGTTTCAAACCTCTGGACCCAGGATTCAAACCACAGTCAGCCACATGGGAATCCAGCACCTTAACCACTACGCCACCTGCTGGCCCCTCCCAGCACACTTTCCAAGCAGCTGGGCCTGGGACACAGATCACACAGTCAGCCATGTGTGATGCAGCTGCCTTGACCACCACCCCACCAGCTGGCCTGTGTAAAGTAACTTTAAGAGAGGGGAACCAGCAGTTAGTGTAATGGCTATGTCACTGGACTCCCACGTAGTCGACCGCGGTTCGTATCCCGGACCCAGTGGCTTAAAACTCACGCCAGGCGCGTGTGCGTGCGTGCCCAAGATCCCGAGAGGAGAATGGAGGAGAAGGGATTGCGGCGTGACCATCCCCCCTGGGGGGTGATTTCTCGCTTTCTGTCTCTCTCTGTCTGGCGAGCGCACGCGCCCTACAGTGAAAATCTCTCCAACAACAACAACAAAAAAGTGTGATGTGGGGAAGGCAGGTGCGGTGTTGGTTAAGGGCGCTGGACTCACACATGACCAACCGCAGTTCGAGTCCTGGACCTGACAGCTTGCTTTCTCACTCTCCCTCACTCTCTCTCTCTCTCTCTCTCTCTCTCTCACTCTGTCCCTCTCTGGTCAAATGGAAGTAAGTAAGTAAGTAAAGTCAAATAAAATAATTCTTTTAAAAAAGAGAAAGCTCTGGATTGTAAAGCTAAATGACCAATGGGGAGACTAAAATGGCAAAATTTAAACTTGCATCATGATTGGTGATATTCTACCTCATATTACAGCAGTTTCAGTTATTTTTCTCTACTTATTATGTCCTATATACTCTTCCCCCCTTCTCTGTTGCAGTAATAATTTGTCTTTCTGCAGTGTGTAGTACACACCTGAAAAGCATATGCTGAACACACGTAGGTGTCTTACAGGAGGTGGACTCATGGGGGCCAGCAGGTGGCGCAGCAGCTAAGGCGCGGGACTCCCATATGGTCAGCCGCAGTTGGAGTCCCAGAACTGGCGGCCTGAAAATCACACTGGGTACACGTGGGTGCGTGTCCAAGCTTGTGAGGGAGGAAGGAGGATGCTGCATAGCCGTCCCCTCTGGGGAGTGGTGATTTCCTTCTGTCTGTCTCTTTTCTCTCCAGCCAGTACATGCACCCTATGGGGGCGGGGGGACAAAGAATGAAGTACGGACTTACTAACTTGGCAAATATACCATTTTTGTATTCCCAAGAGCAGTGTATGAGATTTGCCGAATTGCCAATTTGATAAGTCAGAATTCTTATCTCATTATTTTAATTTGCATTTGGAATAGCATCTCCCTGTTTTTGAATATTATTTTAGTCTTGGGACCAGCAGTTAGCGCAATGGCTATGTCGCTGGACTCCTATGTAGTCAACTGCGGTTCACGTCCTGGACCCGGTGGCTTAAACCTCACACCGGGGCGCGTGTGCATGCAGGGCCAAGATCCCGAGAGGAGAAGGGATTGTGGCGTGGCCAACCCCTCTGGGGGGTGATTTCTCGCTTTCTGTCTCTATGTCTCTGTCTGTCTGGCGAGCGCACACTCCCTATAGCAAAAACCTTTCCAAAAAAAATATATATATATATAACCCAGTGATTATGAAAATGCTGATGCTATAATGCTATTTTTAAAAGCTGCATATTGTATATATAAAACAATGTTCTATTTTGTAATGTATGTGTGCATGTAACATATATGTACATATACCTGCAAAAAAGAGTGAAAAGAAATGTACTAAAATATTAACCGTATCGTCTGTGAATTTTAAGATTATGTGTGGTTTAAAAATTTAGAATGTTTTTCCATTACAACTATCCTACAATAAGTACATTGTATTTAAAATCAGTAAAAAAAACACATTTTTCAACACTCCATAAGTGTCTTACCTTTTTTCAGAACATTAGCAAAAGTGGTTAAAGTAGTTTTTAATAGGGCCAAGAGGATAAAATTGATTATTTTGTAAACTATGTACTTTACTTCCTTGGCCAGATAACCTAAAATCTGTGGAGATGTCTCTGAAATAAAACCACTGAGAACTGCTGGAAAAGCAATTTGATGGGTCAAACACAAGATGTTCACATAGAAACAGCTCTGGAAACAGGAACTCCTTGGGTAAGTATGAGGCAACCATATAAACAAATAGAAAGATTTTCCTTCAGTGTCTACACTGTCACCTCTCCGGTAGATTCACCCTTGTATGTTGCCACAGGACCCGCTGGGTTCTACAAGGCCTAGAGAACACATGGGGGGCCTCTCCTCTTTCGTGATCGTCATTTTGCTTAATCACTGTAAGACAGCGGTTCTGGCCAAAAGCTGGGGATATTTTTTTAATTAGATTTGTTTTCTAGCCCAAGATAGGATCAGGTTTTTTTTTTTTCTTCACAGATTAAAACATATCCCATATCAACCAAAAATAAATCTGATCATCCCTTTTAGTCTTATTTTCCCCTTGACTTTGTTTACTTCCTTAACATTTAGTAATTAGCTGCCTTGACCTTTGCATTGCACCCATTTCCTCTGGGCGAATTTGTGCCAGCGGAAATGGTAGGCTGGCCAGCTTCCACCCGAGCTGTCAGCTTAGTCCGAGGCAGTAATGGAACTCAAGGGAAAAAAGGAATTTCTTTAACACCTAAAACTAAGGGACTTGGGGACCAGCAGTTGGCGTAATGACTATGTTGCTAGACTCCCATGTAGTTGACCGCGGTTCGAGTCCCAGACCTGGTGGTTTAAACTCATGCCGGGCGCGTGTGCATACATGCCCAAGATCCCGAGAGGAGAATGGAGGAGAAGGGATTGCGGCGTGGCCATCCCCCCTGGGGGTGATTTCTCTCTCTCTCTCTCTTGTTCTCTGTGGCTTTCTGGCAAGTGCATGCATGTGCCCTATAGGAAAAACCTCTCAAAAAATAATAAATAAACAAAGGGACTTGGTTTCTTTTATTATTGCTATTATTATTTTATTTTACTGATTTAGTTTTGCCATAGGGTGCATACGCTTATGGAGGGTAGGAGGGAGGGTGATGAGGACGCACCCCCTCAGGGAGCATCACTACTCCGCAGTTCCTTCTCTTTCATTCCTCGTTCAGGATTTGGGGCACTTATGTACAGGTACCTGGTGTGATTTTCAAGCCACTGGGTCCAGGACTGAAACTGCGGAGTCAGCCGTATGGGATCCAGCTGCCCTGATGTCCACACTACCTGTCGGCCCCTATTATTGTTATTGTTACTATGAGCCAGTGGTGGGCCACATAAATGACGACCTCCTCTACATAAAACGCTCTCAACCTCAGCAAAAACCAAGCAGAGTTCCCTGGTAAGCGGTTAAGGGAAAATGGGTTTAATAGATTTATGTGACTATAGAAGCTATAAACAGAATTCTCTTTTCTTTGAAACTAAAAAGGATTATTGGTTCTGAGGAAAAGTAGAGGAAAGAGTTTATCTTTTGTTCTCTTGTCACCCACATTGTAATGCATAACCGTGTATGTGTGATTATAATATTAAAAAGTATCAGTGAGGGTTTTGTCATGTCTGCTTCTACAAATAGATGAGGGAACTTCTAAAAGCTTGTGGAAAAATAGAATTAAATATGAGTTCATTTTGTTGGAAAAATTTTTGAAATCCATGTAGAATGTGTATTTTCCACGAGCTTTTTTGAAGATCTTGCCGATCACTTGGTTTGGATTTTGGCCCCCACAGCTTGGACAATATGCCAGGCACATGTGCACACGTGCCCCAAGCTCCGACAGGGTAGAGAAGTGGAGGAGGGATTGTGAAGTGACCACACCCCCAGGGGTGCTTTCTCTCTCACCTTTCTGTGAGTACATGTACCCTCAGGTAAAAACAAAACACTTACAGAAGCAGAGTAGAATGGTGGTTGCCAGGGGCTAAGGAAGCAGGGGGCTGTTGTCCAAGGGCACGAGGCCCCAGCTCTGCAGGATGGTCCGTCCTGGCAATGCCACGTGCAGCCCAGCGATGGCTCATCTTGTAGACCTTGGTGTTTGCTAAGAGAGTGGACCTTAAATGTCTCCACTACAAAACAGATGGAAAGTGAGGTGATGGAAATGGTGAGTAGCTTGATTGTGGTGATCGTTTTACAAGTACGTGTATCAGACATCACGTTGTGTATCTTAAATATATGCGATTTCAAGTCGCCAACCTCTGGCGCATGCACCCTCTAGCAAAAAAAAGAAAAAGGAATTTTGATATGCCATTTGTATGTAAAAACTGGTTTTAATTATGTCAGTGTCAGCATATCTTAAAGTAATCACAGCAGTAGAAAGACCAGAGACCAGGACCAGCAGTTAGCGTCATGGCTGTGTCGCTCGACTCCCACGTAGTTGACCGCGGTTCGCATCTTGGACCCGGTGGCTTAAAACTCACGCCAGGCGCGTGTGCGTGCGTGCCCATGATCTTGAGAGGGCAATGGAAGAGAAGGGATTGCGGCGTGGCCATTTCCCATGGGGGGTGATTTCTCGCTTTCTGTCTCTCTGTCTGTCTGTCTGGCGAGTGCATATGCCCTATAGCAAAAACTTCTTTGAAAAAAAAAAAAAAGACCAGAGGCCTGGGCTAGCAGGTGGCATGGAGGTTAAGGCAGCTGGATCCCGCATGGTCAATGGTGCAGTTTGAGTCCTGGATCTGGCACCTTGGGAAAAAGCACACTGGGCACGTGTGTGCTTGCCCCAAATCCCGAGAGGAGGGTGAGAGTGGGGATTGCAGTGTGGGCATCTTGCTGGGGTGACTTCTCACACCTTTCTTCTCTCTCACTGTCTCTCTTCAGCACGTGCATGTGCCCTATAGCGAAACTGAAAAAAATAAAGCCCAGAGGCCTGTTATCTTCTGTACCTGTAGTTAATTTACATCACGGCATTTAGGCATAGGGCTTCATTTGTTAGTACCAGGACAGCTCCTGAGGTGAGTGTTTTTATTTATAGTATTTGACTTGAAACAGGTAGAGAATGGATGTGATTCGGAAAGATAACTTTATTAATTGAGGTGAACAGATTATTCAGGCATCCTCCTTTCTTTTAATTGAGAGAGAGATTTTGCTGTAGGGCGTGTGCACTTGTCAGAGAGACGGAGAGACAGAATGGGAGAGATCACCCCCTGGAGGGATGGCCATGGCATAATCCCTTCTCCTTTATTCTCCTCTTGGAATTTTGGGCACGCATGCACATATACGTGTCATGAGTTTTAAGCTGCTGGGTCCAGGACTCAAACTGTGGTCAACTACGTAAGAGTTCAGCAACTTAACCATTACTCCATCTGCTGGTCTGAGTTCAGCAACTTAACCATTACTCCATCCGCTGGTCCCTTTTTCTTTCTCTCTCACAGAAATATTTATTTAATTTTATTCATTCATTTATTTTAATTTGACCAGAGAGAGACAGGGGAAGTGAGAAAGCAAGCCACCAGGTCCAAGACTTGAACTGTGGTTGGCCATGTGGGAGTGTCCAGCACCTTAACTACCACGCCACCTGCTGACTCCGCTGATCCATTTTTAAAAACTTAATTCATTTATTTCTTCTGTGAGAGGGACAGACACCGCAGCAGGGTCTCCATGCTGCCATCCGCCCCTGGTCTCAGCCTGTGTGGATCACGGGCACGCATGTGTCCCCGCTGTGCTCAGGGAAGTCGAGTGCAATCCTGGGCCCTTTCCCGTGTGGGTCCAGTCGCATTGGCACTGTTTCGGTGCCTGGGGTCCAGGCACTGAAGGCTAATTCCCTGCTATTGCTGAAGATTGATTTCAGTCCAAAATTCCTGATGCTGAAATCACACGGAGGAAAAGCGAAGGTCTGCAGCCTGCGGGATTCCCATTCGAGGGGGAGGATGGACCATGAGCAGTCGTGGCCCGGTGGCCCCTTGGTGTGCGTGTACGTGTGCGTGTGCGCATGCCCGAATGCTGTGAGGAGAGACACTGGAAACATCAGCCTGGGCCGTTAGTCCCATGAGATTAAGCTGTCACGTGACAGGCCCGCTGCGCCGAGGCAGAAGGACGGTAGGCTTGCTGGTTGTCTCAGTGCTCTTGGCGTAGGACGCTGGGCGAGTGGGAGCATGCAGACGTGGGAAGTGTGGTGGGCCCAGGCCCCCCGTCCGCATGTCTCCTAGCGCGTCCGCGTCCGTGGTGAGGAGCCCGCCAGTCTTCATTCATCTGGAATTCCTTTCTCTCACCCTCAGTCCCGAAGGGTAGGCTCACTGGACATAAACTTCTGTGTGGGCTCTTTGGATCTTTTTGCTGTTTCAAATGGCTTCTCACTGTATTCTGGCCACCGTAGTTCGTGATAAGTTCTTGATATCTTTTTTTCCTTTTTCATTTTAGTTTTATTCGGTACTATTACAGAACACGCTGCATAAACCTTCTAGCACGGGGTAGACGACCATGACGGAGTTATTTTTCATCAGCCAGGAGACTGCTTCCTTAATCAATGTTCTCCAACCCCTTTGACACGCAGTGACAGTTAACTCCGGAGATGCGCCGACCTCTTTCCATCTAACCCACTGACGGGTGAAATGGACAGCCCTCTTTTCCTTGCCCCCGTTCGTGAACTTGCGCATGTACGCGGTGGCCAGTCCAGGAATGACCAAGCACACGCCCTTGGTGGCAACTCCAGGGAGAGTCTCAAACCACATCTCGGCACCCTAACCCGGCCTCCAAGCCCCTGCAAGGTGACTGACTGGGCTTCGGCCAAGTTCTTGGTATCCCTGCAGGTCACCTTTCTCGGGCAGCTTTCAGCTTTCATCATCAGGTTTGGCTCTCAAATCGGACTGTTTTGCCTAGATTTTTTTTTTTTTTTTGGGAGAGATTTTCACTATAGGGCGCATGCGCTCGCCAGACAGACAGAGACATTAGAGACAGAAAGCGAGAAATCACCCCCCAGGGGGGATGGTCACGCCGCAATCCCTACTTGAACCGCGGTCGACTACGTGGGAGTCCAGCGACATAGCCATTACGCTAACTGCTGGTTCCCCCTAGATGTTTTTGAGATGGCATTCATCACCTTTGCTCCAAGTCAAGCATTACTAATCAGTCACTAACCATTTCTTTGTAAGGAGCAAACGGAGCATTTTTGAACCAGAGTTACTATTGAAATTTAAAACACTGGCGATATTCATCTAACCCCAAGCCAGCCTTACTTCAGTCAGGACTGTCCAACAGAAAATACCCCGTCAGCCATTTGCGACCTGAGTCCAGGCGGACGCGATCTGGTACTTGTGGCGCGTGTGCAAAGTCACGAGGCATTTCTGTCGTCATAAACAAGGCGGTGGCCAGGCGTTGCTCACCAGTGGCCCTTTTTTGAGATAAACTATGGGCACAGCTCTTCATGACCTCTTAATGGCAGAGAAGGTCATGTTATTCCAGGGACGTGCTTCTGGGGTTTTCCAAACAGGACAACAGTAGATCCTGTCCCCAGGTGACGCCTTCTCCTGTGGCATCTGCGGAAGGGAATCCAGGGACTCACCTGCCCTCCATCCAAACAGACCACGGAGGTTCCACACAGTCTGTGCTTGTCTCCCTTTTCAGCAGTGGCACCGGCACGGTTCTGAACGGAAATCCTGCCTTTCTCAAAGTCAGCTGGTTTTTTTTTTTTTTTTTTTTTTTTTTGTTTTGCTTTTGTTTTTGTTTTTGCTATGGGACATGTGCACTCACCAGAGGCACAGAGAGAGGGAAAGTGAGAAGCCACTCCCAAGGGGGATGGCCACATCGCAGCTTCTCCATTTTCTCCTTGGGATTTTGGGCACTCATGCACACATGACTGGCCTGAGCTCCAGGCCTCCAGATCCAGGACTCAACCTGTGGTCGACCTTGTGGAAGTCCAGTGCCTTAACCACCACACCACCTGCTAGCTCCATCATCACCCATTTTAAATTCTCTTTTCACTCATATTGCAGTTTCCTGCTCAGGAGCTAGATATCCTGCTCTCTCTAGTATTGTATTTTTTAGTTCCAGAATTTTTCCCCTTTTTGTGCCCATTTTCCCCAATTAGCTTCCCTCTGTGTTCATTTATTTGCATATTTTCTTTTGTGTTCTCAGGCATAGTAATTTAGCTAATTTAAAAACCTTGTCTGGGGCCAGCAGGTGGCGTGGTGGTTATGTCACCTGACTCCCACATGGCCAACTGTGGTTTGAGTCTGGGACCGGGGGCACACCAGACATGTGTGCGTGCATGCCCACAGTCTGAGGAGGAGAGTGGAGAAGGGACTGCAGCATTGCCATCCTTCCTGGGGGTGATTTCTCACTTTCCCTCTCACTGTCTCTGTCTCTCTCTCTCCCTGGTGAGCACACGTGCCCTATGATAAACAAACAAAAAAGCCTCAAAGAGAAAACAAAACTAAACAGGGCCAGCAGGTGGCATGGTGGTTAAGGGCGCTGGACTCCCACATGGCTGACTGTGGTTTGAGTCCCAGTCCTAGTGGCTTGCTTTCTCTTTCTCTCTTTCTCTCTCTCTGTCTCTCTCTGGTCAAATTTAAAATGGAAAGAAGGAAGTTAGTTCAATAATTCTTTAAAAACAAAACAAAAACCTTGTCCGAGGCCAGCAGGTGGAATGGTGGGTAAGACATTGGATCTGGCCTAGCAAATGGTGTAATTCTTACATCGCTGGACTCCCTGTAGTCAGCTATGGTACGAACCGAGTCCTGGACCTGGCGGCTTAACTCTCATGCCGGGTGTGTGTGTGTGCATACATGCCCAAAGTCCCTACAGCAGAATGGAGGACAAAGGACTGGGGTGTGCCATCCCTCTTAGGGGACGATTTCTTGCTTTCTGTCCCTCTGTCTCTCTGTCTCTGTCTCTCTCTGTCTCTGAAGTGAGCACAAGCACCTTTAAGGAAAAAGACATTGGATCCAACCTGGCCAACTTTGTTAAATAAATAAAGAATTCTTTTGCTTTTTCTTTTCTTTTCTTTTTTTTTTTTTAAATCCTTGTCTGAAGCCAGCAGGTAGGGTGGTGGTTAGGGCATTGGATCCAGCCTGGCCAACTTTGCAGTTCCTGTCCCAGACCCCCGGGCTTGAAAAACACACTGGGTGTATGTACATACATGCCCCAGACCGTCAGGGGAGAATAGAGAAGGGATTGTGGCACGGCTGTCAGCCCAGGAAGGTGATTTCTCATTCTCCCTCTCTCTCTGTCTCTTTCTAGTGAATGCGGTAAACAAATTTAAAGAAAACTCCCCTCGGGCTGGCCCTCATCCTGTAGTGGTTAAGCGCTATGTGGAGGGAACTGGATCCTACATGCCTGAATGCAGTTTGAATCCCATCCCTGGTAACTTGAAAAACAAGCCCATTACATGTGTTTCTGTGCCCAGGATCCTGATAGGAAGGGGAAATGGAGCAAAGAAGATTGAGGCCCGACCAGGCCCTACGTGGGGTGCTTTTCTCTCTCTCTCTCTCTGGTGTGTTTAAATGCCCTCTGGCATTAAAACAAAACAAGACCTTGCCTGGTGATTTCCACATTCCACATTTGGACCCCATGGGTTGCCTTTATGTTTGGGTCATGTTTTTAATTTTTTTTTTGGAGAGGTTTTAGCTATAGGGCACGTGTGCTCGCCAGACAGACAGAGAGAGACAGACAGAAAGCGAGAAATCACCCCCCAGGGGGGATGGCCATGCCGCAATCCCTTCTCTTCCATTCTCCTCTCGGGATCTTGGGCACACACGCACACGCGCCCGGCGTTGAGTTTTAAGCCACTGGGTCCAGGACTTGAACCGCAGTGGACTACATGGGAGTCCAGCGACATAGCCATTACGCTAACTGCTGGTTCCCTGGGTCATGTTTTTCCATTTCCTCCCACGTGCTAGTAATCCCGTATCTGTACCAAAGTGTGGGTGTAGACTGTAGAGGTTCTGGGTGCGTTGGCTCTTTGCAAGAGTGTTGATGTTGTTTGTTTAAGCAGGCCACTAACTTGGCTCTTAGTCTACTTAGACTGCTGTACCAAAGTAACATAAACTGGGTAGCATGTAAGCAGCTGAATTTGTTGGTCACGGTTCTAGATGTTGGGAAGTCCATGACCGAAGTGCCAGCAGAATCCGTGTCTGGTGCAGGCCTGTTCCCCACTTGGCCCACAGCGCCTTCTCACTGGTCCTCACGTGGCGGGAGGCACAAGGCAATCCTCTGGGACCTCTTTTATCCGGGTACTAGTCCTATTCGTGAGGACAGTAACCGCGTGACCTAGATGCTTCTCAAAGGCCCCATCTTCTTCTTGCTACAATTTTTGTTTAAGGAACTATTTTATTTAACTTTATTATTATTACTATTACTTTCCAGTTTGATCAGACACAAAGAGAGCGAGAGAGAGAGCATGAAAGTGAGAAAGCAAGCCACCAGGTCCAGGACTTGAACCACACTCAGACATGTGGGAGTCCCGTGCCTTTAACCACCACGTCACCTGCCAGCCCCCAAAGGCCCCACCTTCTGATACCACCATCTTGGTAATTAGCATTCAACAATGGATTTAGGGGACACAAGCGTTCAGACCCTAGCAGCACGGAGCTTGTTTCCCTTGTGGGAACAGCAGCTGGCCAGTCAGTTCAGTTATTTTGGCCTCAGCTGGAAGCGGCTGCCTCACACACTCACAGTCTAAGAGTCAAGCCGATTTGGGACAGAGTGTGTGCAGGATGGGACGTCCCTTCTGCTGGGTCTGTTTTCCAGGCTTCATTCCCTCCATCTTCAGCCGCTTTGGTTGCCTGAACCCGGCCAGCTGATTCTTCAGACCACTATGACTGCAGTTTCTTGTGAGTTGTAGACACCCCACACAGTATCAACTGGGCCCTGCCCTCATTACAGAATTTAACAAGTAAAGCACCTTGGGACCAGCAGGTGGTGTGGTGGTTAAGGCGCTGGACTCCCACATGGCTGAGCTGCGGTTCAAGTTCCGGAGCTGGCAGCTTGCTTTTTAACTTTCCCTTTCTCTCTCTCTGGTCAAATTAAAAATAATAATAAATATAAAATTAAATAAACACATCTTTAAAAATATAAAAACATCTTGTTTCTGTACTAAATTAAAATCAACATTACCCGTACAGATTGTCAAAGAAGGGGCTAAACAGGCGGTCAAGGGACATTTTCATTGGAGGAATGGGAGAGGGCAGGTAGGAGTGGGAAGAGAAAGAGATAGTTGGGACCCGCAGGTGCGTGGTGGTTAAGGCGCTGGACACTCCCACATGGCCGACCAGGGTTCAAGTCCTAAATCTAGTGACTTGCTTTCTCATTTCTTCTCTCTCTCACTCTCACCCTCTGTCTCTCTGGTCAAATTTAAAAAAAAAAAAAAAAAAGAATGAATAAATAAGTAATTTTTTTGGAGAGAGGTTTTTTGTTTGTTTGTTTGTTTGTTTGTTTGTTTTTGCTATAGGGCCCATGGGCTCGCCAGACAGATAGACAAGAGACAGAGAGACAGAAAGCAAGAAATCATCCCCCAGGGGGGATGGCCACGCTGCAATCCCTTCTCCATTCTCCTCTCTGGATCTTGGGCACGCACGCACACTCGCCCGGCATGAGTTTTAAGCCACCGGGTCCAGGACGAGAACCGCAGTCGACTACATGGGAGTCCAGCGATATAGCCATTACGCTAACTGCTGGTCCCCCAAAATAAGTAATTATTTAAAAAAAAAAAAAAGAAGAAAGAGATTGTTGCTTGATCCCACCCTTCCCCCCAGCAGATAAGGCCTTCATTACAAAGGAGGCCTTTGGTCACTCTGAGACAGAAAATACTCCTTAGGCATTACAAATGAAGTGGCATTACTCTAGTGCAAATTAAGCTATTTGCATATCTTTGCAAGGGATGTTTCATAGAGGTTTGTGGTGTCATTTATAGCAACAGACATACTCTACTGAAGAACATTGAAACCACAGAGGACAGGATGGTGACTCCTTGAAGGCCGTTGGTGAGAAAAGAGGGATCAAAAAAGAAGGACCCATGGGACATCAGATGGTGCAATAGTTATGTCCCTGGACTCCCACATGGTCGACCACAGTTTGAGTCCCCGACCTGGTGGCTCCAAACTCAATGTGGGCACGTGTGCATGTGCCCAAAATCCCAAGAGGAGACTGGAGGAGAAGGGATTGCAGTGTGGCCATCTCCCCTGGGCATGATTTCTCACATTCTGTCTCTGTCTCTCTGGTGGGCGATAGCAAAAATCTCTGTAAAAAGAAAAAGAAAAAAAAGAAGGATCCAGCAGAAGACTTCAGGTTTCCAACTCTGTTTTTTTGTTTCCCATATTGGATAGTCTCCTGAGATTTTGTTTAAATAACTTACTCTGTAGCTCAAAGGATTTGAAAACCATTAATCAGCTTCTTTTTTTTCTTTTTTTAAAGTAAAGATATTGTTAATTTGGTAAACTAGAAAGATTGTTATTTCTTTGCCTGGTTTTTGTTAACTGGATTCTAACTTTTCTGACCTAAGCCAATAATATTTCAGTTATACCAAGACTGCGCTGTCATTTTCCCCAGTGGGTATTTCATCGGTCTGTCATTACCATGCGTAGTTCATGCAGGTATTACCCACGAGCCCCGAACATGTTGAGAGGGCCATTCTAAGAGACTGGGTTTGATACACAGCTTTGTTGCCATAGTGAAGATTATGTTATGGGAGCTGATGAGAATTAGCAAAAGCTGCTTCCCAGATGCTGGAGAAGCTGACAGCGAATTGAAGATTTACATGGCTGGGTTATTTTAGTAAATGACTAAGCAATATCGGGCCCTTGGAAAATGATGCATTTTTGCATAGAAAAACAGAAAAATACTTTACAGGTTTTCAACAACTCAATAAAATTTATTTCCAGTGACCGAGGGCTTCCCAAAATACCCAGTTAGCAATCACCAGCTTCCTCTTCTTGATCACAGGCTCTTACCCTTCACTGAGAGGAAGG
Source organism: Tupaia belangeri chinensis (assembly GCF_000334495.1). Lineage (NCBI taxonomy): Eukaryota > Metazoa > Chordata > Mammalia > Scandentia > Tupaiidae > Tupaia > Tupaia belangeri. The sequence continues at coordinate 5,180,407 of NW_006159530.1, read as the reverse complement.
GACGTAGATCCTGTGGGGGTGTTTCTTTGGGTTTCCTGCCAAGAGAAGGCGCGATTACGGGAAAGCGTCTGTCCTTTGCTCCCTTCTGACATACAGCCCTGAGTTGTTACCTTCTTACTCAGGATTGGACGGAGAATCAAAATAGCTCTTTTATATTTTTCCAAAAGCCTATTGTATCTTTGTATATTTTGCATTTGTGTTTTTTCCCCATACTATCTTTATTGTATATAAAAAATGCTATTTTAAAAATTATTTTAATTTTTTTTTTAATAATTTTGCTATGGGTCACGTGTGCTCACCATCTATCTTTATTGTATGTAAAAAATGCTATTTTAAAAATTATTATTATTTTTTTTTGATAATTTTGCTATGGGTCACGTGTGCTCACCAGAGAGAGACAGAGAGAAAAAAGGAGACTGCCAGGTCCAGGGCTTGAACCACAGTTGCCCATTTGGGGAGTCCAGCTCCTTAACCACCACGCCACCTGCTAGCTCCCCAAAACACCCGTGTTTTAGCAAAATTCATTATGTCTACATTAAGTTTTCCTAATTATAAAAGGCTCAAAAAAGTGACCCTAAGGAGGAGAACTGAGAGCAGTCTGTCGAGTGTGGACAAGGCGACTGAAAGCTGCAAAGGCGACAACCCATGCTCCGTTTCTGCCCCGCAGTGAGGCTCGGAGTGTTGCGTTCCGTCCTGACAGGGTGCCCTCTTCCCCGTGCCTGCACACAAGGGCAGTCGTAGTGCCCGATACTTGGAGTCTGCAAACTCGAAGGTACCTAGAAGTGTAGGGTGGTATAGGATGCAGACACTGCAGGAATGAAACAGACTAGACTTTCACTGAAGGATCAGATCACAGACCTAATTGCAGAGCACTCGTATTAACATACGAATAGCTGAGTAATGCAACATTGACACATTCAGCTTAGGGTTCCCAAAGGCGGAAGGGAGCACAGAGCTGCCTGGGTTTCCCTGAGCCTTGGCTGCTGCGGCGTCTGGGCCTTGACCAGGCTGACTCCATCTAGAACACCGCACACCCCTCTGTGTTTTGAGTTAGTGACTCAAACTGTTGACACTCTGCCCATTAGCGTCTTATTCTTCAAAATATTTTTATTTGTCTTCCAGTTATGTTCTTTAAATCACAGTAAACCTGTCATTTAAAGGGCTTCAGAGAGTTTTGCATTGTCTTTCGACCTTTTCTAAAATGATAAGGACCCCTGTATTTTTGGTCTAGGGTGTACTGCTGTATTAATGCACTGGGCAAATGTGTTTATCATAGCGATATCTGTAATGCTTTATTTCAAATCTATCTTTTTTTTTTTTTTTCATTATAGGGCGCGTGCGCTCGCCAGACAGACAGAGAGAAACATAGAGACAGAAAGCGAGAAATCACCCCCCAGGGAGGATGGTCACGCCGCAATCCCTTCTCCTCCATTCTCCTCCCGGGATCTTGGGCACGCACGCACACGCGCCCGGCGTGAGTTTTAAGCCACCGGGTCCGGGACGCGAACCGCGGTCGACTACGTGGGAGTCCAGCGACATAGCCATTACGCTAACTGCTGGTTCCCTCAAATCTATCTTTAGAATTGCTTTTCATAACGCTTAGTGTAGTGCTAAATCGGTGTCAGCAAATACTGGTTAAGTAGAAGGACTTAGAATTGGTGACATCATCACTCGGTCTTACTGTTTTCTGCAGTGGGTTTTTAGAGGTGAGCATGATGGAGTGTTTTTTCTTTTTGTTGTTTTGCCAGAGATAATGTGCAGTCATGAGAGAGAGGCAGAGAGGACAGAGAGAGAATAAGAAGGCACCCTCCACAGGGAACGGTCCCACCACAGTCTCTTTCCTGCCATTTCTGCCGCCCTTTGGGATTTGGGGCACACATGCACGCATGGCCAGCATGTTTCAAGGTGTCCGGTCCAGGGCGAGAACTGTGCATTTGGCCACGTGGGATCCAGCCACCTTAACCATTATCCCACAGGCTGGCCAGGAACTGTTTTTATTTTAAAAGTGATATGAACTCAGATCATTCTCCACCTTTACTAAAGAAAAATCCTCTATTAATGATTTTTTATTCTTTGGAGAGGTTTTTGCTATAGGGCATGTGCGCTCACCAGAAAGACAGAGAGAGACAGAGAGACAGAAAGCGAGAAATCACCCCCCAGGGGGGATGGCCATGCCGCAATCCCTTCTCCTCCATTCTCCTCTCGGGACCTTGGGTGTGCATGTACACACGCGGCATAAGGTTTAAGCCACCAGGTCCAGAACTTGAGCAGCAGTCGACTACGTGGGAGTCCAGCGACATAGCCATTACGCTAACTGCTGGTCCCAATGATTTTTTTTTTTTTTTTAAAGAGAGATTTTTGCTATTGGGCGCTTGTGCTCGCTGGAGAGACAGAAGGTGAGAACTCACCCCTGGGGGATGGCCACACAGCACTCCCTTCCCTTCCATTCTCCTCTCGGGACCTTGGGTGTGCATGTACACACGCGGCATAAGGTTTAAGTCCCGGCCCACCCAGCTGCCGTCATCTGTAGGAGTCCAGAGACTTAACCATTGCGCTCTGCTGGTCCCAGTGATTGATTTCTCTTTTTAACCTGTTTTCAGATTTCTTCTTAAAGCATGAGCTGTGGCATTGAGAAATAATATGTATTACAATATTCGTGGCGTTTAACTGAGCTCTTAAAATTGGGTTGTGCGTATTTGAACATTCCACTGCGTTCTGACGGAGTGTTAGCTCAGAAATCCCCACACTCGTATCTAGCAGTCGTCAGTCTTTACGTGGAAGGCTGCGGGAACACACGCTCAGAGCAGCTACTCCACCACCGGGAGGTGTTCCTGTGGCGCCTCCCTCGCATCCAGTGGGTCCTCGGTTACTGTGGTAGGAGCAGCCCGATATGGCAGGTCTGCCCGCCCCGGGGTGGGGCTCGTTCTGGAGACCCGAACGTCACAGAAAGTACAGGGCGAGAGCCGCCAGGCTGAGTCACAGCCCGTGGTTCCCTGTCCAGCTCTGCTCTCCGTTTGCCTGAGTCGTTTCAGGCGAGCCATCTTTCCAAGTTTATATTCCTCAAATACGAAATGAAGGAATTAAACAAGAATAATGAATTTTCTAAGGTTCTCCCCTCTTCTGAAATGCCAGGAGGGCACTGTACAGTATTGGAGCCACGGGGTTGGGAAGGCCTGGGGTTCGGATCCAGGTTGGCCTGAACACAGCAGGCATGCTGCGAGCTTGTCTGGCAAGAGGGCGTGGCGGGAAGAGCACAGCGTAGGGGACCCTGCTGCGCCCTCTCTCTCATAAAAGAGAGAAGGAGGTATTATTAACATTGTTGTTTTTTAAATGTGTTCTAGGGCACGTGTGCTCACTAGAGAGTGACAGAGAGGGAGAAAGTGAGAAAGCAAGCCGCCAGGTCAGGGACTCAACCCAGAGCTAGCCATGTGGGAGTCGAGCACCTTGGCCACTATGCCACCAGCTGGCCCTGTAAACACTTAAGAAGCTGTTATTGTGAGAACTAGTAAGTTTGGAAAAACTGAATAAAGGTCAGTTTCTAAAAATAATATTGTTGCATTAGTGAGGTAACTGAAAAAGTTGGGGGACGCTAAAAATCTAGGGAAATTCTGAACGCAGATTGTTTTGCAGATCTTCTAAGTTATTTCACTGCTTTCAAGAAATTGTCACCGACAGTTGTAGACAGTATGATAATGACTAAATCCAGCCAGGAGACCCATACTCAGAGAAAAGGCCCTGCTTCAAGAAATAGCTTACACAGCAGATGCTTCGTGGTCAGAGGTTCTCTCATTTTATGATTCTCCACTGGAAACACTCAGCATCTTTGATTAGTAGATCAAGGTCCCATTACATGAAGAGGTCTTTGTTCTGTGGTCTCCACTCCATTGCAATTACTTTTTTTTTTTTTTGAGAGGTTTTTGCTATAGGGTGTGTGTGCTCGCCAGAGAGACAGAGAGATAGAAAGCGAGAAATCATCCCCCAGGAGGGTGGCCACGCTGCAATCCCTTCTCCTCCACTCTCCTCTCAGGATCTTGGGCATGCACACACACGTGCCCAGCGTGAGTTCAAGCCACCGGGTCTGGGACTCGAACTGTGGTCGACTACATGGGAGTTCAGCAACATAGCCATTATGCTAACTGCTGGTCCCCCATTGCAATTACTTTTAAAAATAGAAATGGCTGGGGCCAGCAAGTGGCAAGGTGGTTAAGGCTGCTGGACTCCCACATGGCCGAGCACGGTTCGAGTCCTGGACTTGGGGGCTTGCTTTCTTACTTTCCCTCTCTCTCTCTTTCTCTCTCACTCTGACCCTCTCTGGTCAAATTAAAATAAATAAATAAAACAAATAATTTTTTTTTCCTTTTTTTGGAGAGGTTTTTTTTTGCTATAGGGCACGTGCGCTCGCCAGACAGACAGAGAGAGACAAAGAGACAGAAAGCGAGAAATCACTCCCTAGGGGGGGAGGCCATGCTGCAATCCCTTCTCCTCCATTCTCCTCTCGGGATCTTGGGCGTGCACGCACACGCGCCCGGCGTGAGTTTAAGCCACCGGGTCCGAGACTCGAACCACGGTCGACTATGTGGGAGTCCAGCGACATAGCCATTACGCCAACTGCTGGTCCCCAAATAAATTTTTTTTAAAAAGTAGAAATGGCCAGTAGGTGACGGGGAGGTTAGGTTAAGGCATTGGTCCCACATGGCCAGCTTCATGGTTGAGCCCTGGACCTTGTGTACTGAGAAACACACTGGGTAGTGCGTGCATGCCCAAAATCCCAAGAGGAGAGTGAAGAAGGGCCATCCCCCTGGGGAGTGATCTCTCACTTTTTCGGTCTCTCTTCTCTTACTGACCTTGTAGCACAAACTAAAAATGATAGTGAAATAGCAACAGTAACAACGTCCCGCTGAAGGTCGTGGTGGTGGTTCACACACTCCAGCATGTCTCATATTAAACCTGATTCTCATGTCCTCTTCACAGAATATCCAGAAGATTCTCGGCCTCGCCCCTTCACGCGCTGCCACCAAGCAGGCAGGTGGATTTCTTGGCCCGCCACCTCCTTCTGGGAAGTTCTCCTGAACTCAAGCAAGACCCTTTCATTCCTGCCATGCTTTCGAGACCTGCACGTTAGATTGGCACCATTTTGTAGCAGGAGGCCTAGGCAGCCTTAGCACTTAGGCTGCTTCTAATTCTGAGATTCAGAGTTTTCTCGGCTTCTCAGACAGAGCAGAATGACAGTAACACCTGAGCACTATGAGTATTTCCAGTCACAGTTGATTTTTTTAAATAAGTAGCTTGATTAATTAAGGTCAGGTGATGTTTATGTGATGAGAAACGAATGGCATCTCTCTGGTTTTGCTTTCACAAATTATTTCCATGGGGCTGACTCCTGGGGCTGCGTGTATGCCAGGTGACCTTGCAAGGTGGCCCCCCGTGAGCAGGTAGAGACCTAGAAGAACCATTTCATTTGTCTAACTCTTAATTGCAACTATTTATGTTTTTTTTTTTTTTTAAGCTAAGTATATGACTTAAGATCAATAAAGATGCCAAATTTTTAGCTATTTCAACAACAAGGAGAGATCTGTGTCTTTTGTGTGTGTGTTTCTAGATACATTTTTGGTAATCTGAACATCAAGGTAAGCACTGGCCAGGAAGAGCTAAAATAAAAGGTTTTCGTGTATGTTTTACCATATTTGCCTTATGCTCAAAATATCAGGTTGTCCTAGTGCAGGAGTTGGAAAGCAAGAATGGAGAGGAAAGGAATGACTGGTGGCAGTTTAAAGATGAGAGTCCGTGGGCCAGCAGATGGCATAGCAGTTATGTTGCTGGACTCCACTCGGCCAGCTGCAGTTCAAGTCCTGGACCCAGTGGCTTGAAACTCATGCTGGGCACGTGTGCATACTTGCCCAGGATCCCAGAGGAGAATGAATGAGAAGGGATTGTGGTGTGGCTATCCCCTCTGGAGGGCAGTTTCCCATTTTCCCTTTTCCTGTCTCTGTCTCTGGTGAACGTACATGCCCTAAGACAAAAACCTCTTTTTTAGGCTCTTGGGGCCAGCAGGTAGCATGGTGCTTAAGGTGCTAGATTCCCACATGGCCAACCACAGTTCAAGTCCTAGACCTGGAGGTTTGAAAATCACACCAGGCTTGTGTTTGAGTGCTCCAAATCCCAAGGTAAGAATGGAGGAGAAGGAAAGAGTAGGGATTACGGCGTGGCCGTGCCCCCTGGGGGTGGGGATGGCTTCTCATTTTCCCTCTCTGGCAAGCACAGGTGTCCTATGGCAAAAAAAGAAAAATAAAAAAAAAAAACCTGAAAAGGAGAGAGAGGCTCAGTAGCTCCCTCAGCACCCACAGCTGCTGAGGACAGTCAGATTTCAGCCGGGCAGGGGAGAGCCCTGGAGTCCAGGCTCCCAGCCTGCTTATAGAGGCGTGGTGGTTCTCTTCCCATCACTCCCTCCTCTCCTCACCTAGAGCAGGTAGCCTTGCAATGGCTGCACTTTTTTTTCTTGTTTTTGTTTGTTTGTTTGTTTTTCTCTTTCTTTCTTGGTTTTGTTTTTGTTTGCTTGTTTGTTTGTTTTTTGTTTTTTGCCATAGGGCATGAGTGCTTGCCAGAGACAGAGAGAAAGAAAAGTGAGAAATCAACTCCCAAGGAGATAGCCATGCCATCATCCTTCTCCATTCTCCATTCTCCTGTTGGGATTTTAGGAACACACACACACCCACAAACATATCTGACATGATTTTCCTTTTCTTTTTTGCTTAAGGTTTTTGCCATAGGGCATGTGTGCTTGTCACTGAGAGACAGAGACAGTGAGAGGAAAACTCCCCCAAGGATGGCCACATCACCATCCCTCCCCATTCTCCCAGGATGTTAGTGCAGTGCACTCACCTGCCATGATTTTCAAACCAGCAGGTTCAGGACTTGGGCCACGGTTGACCCGTTAGTTACCCAGTGCCTTAACCCTCACATTACCTGCTGACCCCGTGTTTGTTTCTTTTTCTTGTTTTTCAAGAGAGGTTTTTGCTATAGGGCAGGTGTGCCCGCCAGAGAGAAAGAGACAGACAGAAAGTGAGAAATCATCCCCCTGGGGGATAGCCATACAGCAATCCCTTCTCTATTCTCCTCTTGGGACTTTGAGCATGTACGCACACACACCTGATGTGAGTTTTAAGGCACCTGGTCCAGGACTCGAACCGTGGTCGTCTAAGTGGGAGTCCAGTGACATAACAGTTACGCCATCTGCTGGTCCCTTGTTTCTTCTTTAAATGATGGTGTGTGTGCGTGGCACACGAGAGAGCTCCCCTTGACAAAGTCCTGTCATACTGTGATGCCCCTTCCACTGCCCTCCAGCTCAAGATCTTGAGTGCCGTGTGCTGCCCAGCACGATTACACGGTCAGCTTGTGGCTTCCAGCACTGCGGCCTGTATGCTGTAGTTCATGCCTCTAGGCTGGGCCAGCTGGGCCTTTTTTTGTTTTTAAATTCCTGATTATGTGTGTGTGTGTGTGTGCATGAGAGAGCAAGTGAGAGAGGGAGAGAAGCACCACCGGTCTCAGTCGTGCCACACTCCCCTGCCGAGTTCCTGGACACATGGATGCAACCAGTGCGTTTTGAGACTTACTAGACCAGGGACTCAAACTGTGGTCGGCATGTGGTATCCAGCTCCACAGTCCACACTGCAACTGCCACGGAGGCTGGGTCAGCCTTTGATCTTGTCTTCTCAAGGCACTCAGTGTGGGTAGGAACACAGCAGGAGCTCAATAAAAGCACATGAAACGGGGCCAGCAGGTGGCACAGTGGTTAAAGGCACTGGTTTCCCACCTGGTTGACCATAGTTCAAGTCCTGGACCTGGCAGGTTGCTTTCACTTTCCCTTTGTCTCTCTCTCTCTCTCTGTGGCTTTGGTCAAATTAAAAAATAATAATAAAATAACAAATGGAAGTAAATAAATAAGTAATTTTTAAAAAGGTACATGAAGCAGAACAGAGATTGCTATTTTGAGTTTATTTCGCTGAAAGGATATTTGATAATGGTTGGTGAGTTAGTGGTCTCTTCTCCAAGTCATTGACTTCTTCAGGCAAATAATGGAGTGATAATGAAGACCATGCTCATGGCCACCGTGGTGACAGACATGATGGACTACCCACAGTGCCCAAAAGGACAAAGAACCCTGCTCAAAATTGTGCCCCGCCTTTGTGAAGCAAGGATACACAGCCACCCTGCTTCCTGCTGGCACTTTCTGATCAGATGTTTATGAACCCAGTTTCCATGGTAAAGAGTACGTAAGGACAGGCCCCATAGCCTAGTTAAGGAGCCAGATCCCACATGGCTGATTGTGGTTCAAGTCCTGGCCCTGGCAGCTGGAAAGATGCTGTGGGCTCCCGTGCTGCCTCATCCCAGCAGGGTGGAGAAGTGGAGGAGGGATTGCAGCATGACCACATCCCTTTAGGGAGTGCTTTCTTCCTTTGTTTCTCTCTGTGTTTCTGTCACTGGCAAGCGATGAGCCCTTTGGCTATTAGAAAAAAAAGAGCGAGGGACTGGCAGGTGGCGTGGTGGTTAAGGCGCTGGACTCCCACATGGCTGACTGCAGTTTGAGTCTCGGACCTGGCAGCTTGCTTGCTCATTTTCTCCCTCCCTCTCTCTCTCTCCCTCTCTCTCTCCTTCTCTCTCTGGTCAAATTAAAAAATAGTAATAATGGGACCAGCAGGTGGTGTGGGGGTTAAGGTGTTGGACACTCCCACATGGCTGACCACAGTTCGAGTCCTGGACCTGGTGGCTTGCTTTCTCATTTCTTCCCCTCCCCATGTCTGTCTCTCTCTTTGTCAAATAAAAAATAAATGAATAAATAAATAAAATAAATAATTCTTAAAAAATAGTAATAATAAATAAACTCTATAAAGTAATTCTTCAACAATAAGAGCAAATAAGATGAAAATGAAAAGAAGTCAAGCTAGCATGTATTACGCCTGTTTTTATTTTCTTGGCAGAGGGCACGTGCGCGTGCTGGAGAGGGGATGACAGGAAGTACCCCCTGTGGGGCCAGCCTCCATTACCCTACAAAAGAGCACTATGGCAAGGTACCAGAGGAGAAATAAAGCTCCCTTGTCACAAGGGTGGACTAGAGGCGAAATGTCAGGGCTACTTTAGCCTTACAACGTTTTGGGTTTTGTTTTTTCATTTGCCATAGTGTCTGTATGCTCGCCAAGGAGGGAGCGAGGGAGAGGGAGGAGGGAAGCACACGCTGTGGGAGACGGGCACGCGTGCACACATACCTGGTACACAAACGGCCAGGTCCGGGACTCAAACCAGGCACTCTGCCAGGCGGGAGCCACCTGCCTCAACCACTGGGCCTTGGGCAATTAGTTGTTTTGTTGTTTCATTTTTGAAATTTGCTATAGGATATGTGTGCTTGCCAGAGAGTGAAAGGAGAGGGAGAAAGTGAAAAAGCACTCACTCCCCGGGACATGACCACACCCGTCTTTTTTCCCTACTCTCCTTTGGGATTTTGGGCACAGAGGCACCTGTGCTGGTGTGTTTTTCAAGCCAGAGGACCTGGGACTCAGCCATGCACTTGGGCATGTGGGATCTAGCTGCCTTAACCCCCACACCACTTGACTGCTTTCTTCCTTTGTTTTTGTTAAAGGGCACGTGCACTCCCCAGAGAGGGTGAGAGAGAAACAGCGAAGCACTCCTCCGTGGGAAACAGTCAAGCCACGATCCCTTCTCTTCGATCTTTCTTTCCTTTCTGGACTTTGGGAATGTGCACATGCTTTTCAAGCCCTCAGGTGTAGGGCTCAAACCACTGACAGCCTTAACCACCATGCCACCTGCTGGCCCCCCAATTAGTTTTTTTAAATGGCTTGTTTTGAAAAACTTTAGACCAATCATTTTACACAAGAGTTTTAAGTTTATAATTATTCCAGCCATTTGCTGAGTCATCCATTTGAACTTAAACAGAGATCATGTCGTTAAAGCTGAAAAAATCTAGGGGAACCAGCAGTTCAGTCCAGTCGCTGGACTCCCACGTAGTCGACCGCGGTTCGTGTCCCGGACCCGGTGGCTTAGAACTCAAGCCGGGCGCGTGTGCGTGCGTGCCCAAGATCCCGAGAGGAGAATGGAGGAGAAGGGATTGCGGGGTGACCATCCCCCCTGGGGGGTGATTTCTCGCTTTCTGTCTCTATGTCTCTGTTAGTCTGGCAAGCACACGCGCCCTATAGCAAAAACCTCTCAAAAAAAAAAAAAAAAGCTGAAAGAATCTGAAACCTGCTTCATCTGGTGACAGGTTGCTCCATTATAGACGAGATTTTTAAGCAAGACGAGATTATGCCACCAATGGTGGTTTTCAGACTTTTTCAAGCACAATCCGTGATAAAGGACCCATTTCATTAGTGCAACCCAGTAACAGAAGCTCATGAAATGATATTTACCTCTTATATCTACTCTTTTGTTTTTCAAAAACTATGGTCATAACCCACTAATTTAAGCACCCACTACGAGGTTGCACAGGTTGTTAAAAAATATTCTAGAGATGGGACCAGCAGGTGACATGGTGGTTAAGGTACTGGTCACTCCCACGTAGCTGACCACGGTTCAAGTCCCAGACCTGATGGCTTGATTTCTTACTTTCTCTCTCTCCATCTCTCTCTCTCTTTGTGTGTGTGTGTGTGTGTGTGTGTGGTCATATTAAAATAAATGAATGAATAAGTAAAATAATTCTTTAAAAAACATGTTCTAGAGATGGGGCCAGCAAATGATGTGGTGATTAAAGGTGTATTCCCACATGGCTGACTGTAGTTTGAGTCCTGGACCTGAAGGTTTGCTTTCTCACTTTCCCTGTCTCTCTGGTGAGCATATGTGCCCTGTAGCAAATTTTAAAAAATAATAATAAATGAATCTTTAAAAGTATTCTAGAGAAGAAGAGTAACAAATCTCTTTGGAACTTAAGGAAATAGAAAATTAATCTGGGGCCAGCAGGTGGTATAGAAATTGACTGGACTCCCACATGGCTGACTGTGGTTCAAGTTCCAGACATGGTGGCTTGAAAATCATGCCAGGTACGTGTGCATGCGTGCCCAAGATCTCAGGAGGAGAGTGGAGGAGAAGGGATTACAGCATGGCCATCTACCCTGGGGGTTGATTTCTCACTTTCCTCACTTTCCTTCTGCCTGTCTGGTTCTCTCCAGCAAACACACACACCCTATGGCAAATACATACATATATATATATATATATATATATACACACACACACACATATACATACATATATATACATATATATATACACACACACATATACATACATATATATATATACACACACATATATACATACACACACACATACACACACACACATGTATCATCTGAAGTTAGGTTTGGAGCACTGCCCAAATTAGGTCTGATGGGCTTTGTCTGAGAATCTGACGACATTGTATCAATGGATAACTTGGTGAAAAGAATCAAGAACCACCAATTTTCTGGAAAGGAATAAGCCAGGAGTGTAGCTTCTTGCCTAGACGTGCTGGAGCACATCTTCTGGAACCAGAAAGCACCAAAGACCTGCTAGTCCTGGGATACAGTCGCCTGCGTTCATCACCCTCTCACCCAGCACACACAGCGCCACCTTTGTGCAAGACCCTGCTCTAGGCCCGCTGTGAACATGGAAATGCAGTGAGCCGGAATCTGCTCAGAGTCTTATAACCAGTGGCTACTGTGAGCGCTGGTTTCCTCACCTAAGAAGAGGACACTGATTCCCACACTGACCTGCATAGTCATCAAATGCTTACAAAGAAATGAGAGTTACAGTCTCAGGTCACTTCTATTACAGTGAAGAGTCCCTTAACAATGAGGATGCATTCTGAGAACTGCTTTGAAGTTTGAGGCACTTCCACTGCAGGAGGTAGAGCTGGTGGCTTTGGTTCTTCTGAGAGAGCAAAGGAGGCTGTTTGTGGACTGATTCTGAACTGTTTTTAGAGAAAGCGCTTCACTCACAGATGGAGTCAGAAGAGGTCCCCCTGTGGATTTTGCAGGACTACAACCAGATCATGGTACCTCCCGGCCTTCTTTCCTTCCTCCTGCTGCCCTGACTTAGGGAAGAAGGTTGCAGAGAGAAGGGAGTGAACCTGGCTCCTAGCAGCAGAGCTCCACTGTGGCTGGACTCAGCATTCCTCTTCTCTTTCAAATGGCCAAGTGGGAGAAGGCTGCAGAGACCTCTGTTTCATGGACATTGTCATTCTTCTCAGAGTGCCCAGAAAGAAGTTGGCAAAGGGGGGAACTACCAGATGGCATAATGGCTACATCGCTAAACTCCCATGTAGTTAACCACAGCTTAAGTCCCAGACCAGGTGGCTTAAACTCATGCCAGGCGCATGTGCGTGCATGTCCACGATCCCAAGAGGAGAATGGAGGAGAAGGGATTGTGATGTGGCCATCCTCCCTAGGGGGTGATTTCTTTCTTTCTTTCTCTCTGTCTTTCTGGTGAGTGCATGCGCCCTATAGCAAAATCCTCTCCAAAAAAAAAAAGAAGTTGGCAGAGGGGAATTATCCAATGACATTTCCATCAGGAAGAGGTAAATGGCCTTCTAGAAATTCACCTGAGCTGAGGACAAGTCCAGAGGTTTAGATGGTTGTACCAAGGTCACTCAACTGGTCCAGCAGTAGCCTCCTCACAGACTCAGCCCTTTCCCAGAAAGAGGAGGACAGCATGACCAAGGTCAAGGAGGTGGTAAGCTTCAAGGATGTGGCAGTGGTCTTCACAGAGGAGGAGCTGGGGGAGCTGGGGCTGCAGGACTCTGCCCAGAGGAAGCTGCACCAGGATGTGAACTTGGGGAACTTGGTCTCACTGCAGCATCAGCCATTCAGCCCAGATGTCACACCCCAGTCAGAGAGGGAAGAAAAGCTCTGGATGATGAAAGTGGCAACTCAGAATGATAACCTTTCAGGAAGGAAGAATCTCAATGAGATGAAGACTCTTTAAGGTACCTTCCACTTGAAGAGCTTTTCTGCTCACAGATCTGGCAACAAGTTATACGAGAGTTAACCAAGTGTCAAGGTTCCACGCTAAATGTTCAAGGAACTGGCTCTCAATTGGAAAAACAAAATGATATTCCCTATAAAGATGAGGAGTTCCGTAGTCAGAGTTCATTCACCTTTAAGCTCACTGCAGAATCCACAGTGGTTAAAAAAAAAAACAAAAAACAACCTACAAAGGGAAGGAATGTGAGAAGTTTCATTTGGTGCTCTCATCTTCAAAGTAATCAGAGGGCCCATGCAGGAGAAAAGCCCTACAAATGTGAAAAGTGTGGTAACTCCTTTCACCAGTTTTCAAGTCTTCAAGCCCATCAGAGAGTCCACAGTAGAGAGAAATCATACAAATATGATGGATTGTCTACGGGCTTTAGTCAGAAATCATGTCTTCACCATCACCAGAGAGAATCCATACAAATATGAGGACTATGGGAGGAATGCTGGGAAGAATTCACATCATCAAACTCCTGATAGTCCAGACAGGAGAAAACTATAAATGTGAAGAATGTGGGGTGAGCTTCAGCCAGAACTCATATCTTTAAGTCCATCAGAGAATCCACAGTGGAAAGAAGCTTTATAAATATGAAGAGTGTAGGAAGGGTTTTAGTTGGGGATCCCAACTACAGGCTCATCAGCGAATCCACACTGGAGAGAAGCCACACAAATGCAATGCGTGTGGCAAGGGTTTTAGTTACAGCTCACGCCCTAACAGTCATTGTAGGATCCACACAGGAGAGAGACCTTATAAATGAGGAGTGTGGGAAAGGCTTCAGTGTGGGGTCACACCTTCAAACCCATCGAATAAGCCACACTGGAGAGAAACCATTACAAATGTGAGGTGTGTGGAAAGGGCTTCTGTCGTGCCTCAGATCTAGACCGTCAAAGAGGCCATACTGGAGAGAAGCCATGTCGATGTGGTACATGTGGTAAGGGCTTCAGTCGTAGCTCAGATTTTAGCATTCATTTTGGAGTCCATGCAGGAGAACAGCCCTATAAATGTCAAGAGTGTGGAAAGGCTTCAGTCAGGCCTCAACTCTTCTGGCCCATCAACGAGGCCACACGGGAGAGAAACCATACAAATGTGGTACATGTGTGAAGGGCTTCAGTCAGAGTTCAGATCTCAATGTTCATTGTAGAATTCACACAGGAGAGAAACCCTGTACGTGTGAGAAGTGTGGTCCTGCCGTCAGTCCTCAAGTCTTCGAGTGCCTCAGAGAGTCCGCAATGGAGAGAAACCATGTCAGTGTGCAGTGTGTGGGAAAGGCTTCAGTGTCAGTTCACAGTTTCAAGCCCATCAGAGGTGCCACGCTGGAGACAAACCCTACCAATGTCAGGAGTGTGGGAAGAGCTCCTGTCGGGCCTTGAATTTTCTGGCTCATCGTGGGGTCCACACAGGAGAAAAATCGTAGGGATGTGATGTGTGTGGTAAGCACTTCAGACAAAGATCCTACCTTCATACCCACCAGAGAGTCCATACTGGTGAGAAACCATACAAATGTGAGGAGTGTGGCAAGGGCCTCAGATGGAGCTCAAGCCTTATCAGCGAATCCATGCCGATGATGAAGGTGACAAGGATTTTCCTTCAGAGAATTCATACAGGAAAAAAAGGCTATAAACTTACACGATTTTTTTTTTTTTTTTACTATAGGGCGTGTGTGCTTGCCAGAAAGACAGAGACAGACAGAGAGACAGAAAGTGAGACATCACCCCCCAGGGGAGGATGGTCATGCCGCAATCCCTTCTCCTCCATTCTTCTCTCAGGATCTTGGGCACGCACGCACATGCACCAGCGTGAGTTCAAGTCGCCGGATGAGGGACTTGAACAGCGGTTGACCACATGGGAGTCCAACGACAAGGCCATTATGCTAACTGCTAGTCCCTAAATTTATATGTTTTAATACCTCAAGTAGGAGCCAAAATACTCTATTTATCAGATCTGTCACAGGAGACAACTTCTGTTCCGCAAAAGGGTCAATATTTTAGCCCCAACTTGACATATTACAGTGGTTGGAAGACCACACAGCAGAGAAGCCTTGGGAGAGTGGAGCCATATAGACTACATTCAGGATCTAGACCCTTAACACGTATGCCAACAAGAGGTGCAAGAAGGCTCAGTCTGATCTGGAATTAATAACAGTACTAAAATGGAAATACCAAAATCTATTCCACCGCAATGTAAGCTCCAAGGCTAGAACTTCGTGGACTGCTAAAGCCACTCTTGCTTTTTCAGTGCCTAACACATAGTACATTTTCAGTCATTGATAAGCGAGTAAAAATAACAGTCATATTTTAGACTTGTATTCAGTTTACCTCTCAAAGTTGTTGTGAAATGGTTTTCAGAAGAATTTTGGAAGGTTTGGAAGACACTTGAATTAGGCACATGGGCTCATTTTCCTAATCCTGCAGGCCCTGTGGACTGTGTTACCTAAAGTAACAACCACTAGTGGGTTCAAACATCAGTTCAGTAGTTTGTGACCAGCGTTTCTGTATGCGACCAGTGCTTCATAAGAATATCATTTATATGCAGTTCCATGCGTAACTCTTGAGTTCAAGGCGTCCTGAGTATTGACAAATGAGTACACTTACGGTAGTCATCATCAAGACCCAGGTGTACGATGTGGGCGCTGTGCCGCACAGTGCGGGGTCTCCATGGCTGAGCTGCAGCAGCTCCGGGTCCAGGAAGCCGTGGACTCCACCGTGAAGAGCCTGGAGCGAGAGAACCTCCGGAAGTTGCAGGGCCTCCTGTTCTGGTGCAGCGCAGGCTGTTGTGAGGACAATCAGGCGTCCATGCAGCAGGTGCACCAATGCATCAAGTGCTGCCATACACCTCTGGCCCAAGCCCAGGCCTTGGTGACCAATGAGCTGGGAAAGTTCCAGGACCACCTGGCACGGTGCACCACACATTGCAATGACAAAGGCGAAGATCTCATAGACGCAGGGAGCAAGGCCCTCAGGGGAAGCGGCAGCTGGACAGTTGCGTGTCCAGGTGTGGGGATGACCACATGTACCTGATCCCAACTATGACCCGGAAGATGAAAGAATCACTGTCTATGGGGAAATAAAAGTCCTTGCCAGTGACCTTTGGGGTTGAGGGCAGGAATCTATTTTAAAAGAGCAATGGGAGGGACCAGCAGGTGGCATGGTGGTTAAGGAGCTGGACATTCCCACATGGCAGACCACGGTTTGAGTCCTGGACCTGGTGGCTTGCTTTCTCACTTCCCCTCTCTCTCTGCGTGTCTCTCTCTGTCAAACAAATGAATGAATAAATAAAATAAAATGAGTAATTCTTTAAAAAAAAAGCAATGGGAATTTTAGTCTTTTCAGCAAAGTCTATGAAGAAATTAAGGATGGCAACAAGTTTAAAGCACATGTCACTTGCCTGTGAACTCCCTTTTTTTTTTTTTTAATCTTTTAATCCTAGAGAATGGAATGGAAAAAACTGGTGCTGAAATTTGGGTCAGAGAGCACAAAAGAGTGTTTCAGAACCTGAGTTCAGGTGGCACTCACTAGGACTCTCCCTTCTACCAAGGGAGAGCCTCCAGGGAGCTAGATCTTCCTGCTCAGGTACCGGCATAGCGGCTGGCTCCTCTCACCTGCCGGCGACCTGGTGCAGTTGAGAGGGTGTTTCTCTTTGTTGCCAACCTGTTTACCAGCAGTGTCGAAGCACCATTTTGATAAGTTGTAAAACGCAATTCACGAAGACACTAATTTAGAAGGGGAAAAGGTTTCTGGGTCCTGCTTGGGTTTGTTTTAGATACAAGGGCAAGGTCGATGTCAATGCAGAGCTGGGAGGAAGAGGAGTTTGGATGACAACCTGAAACAGTTCTCTGTGGACTTCCTTTCCCCGCCATCAGATGTGGGTGTGTGTTTCTTCAGATTCTTACACAGCACGTCCTTCAGCCTGGAGACCAGGAGAGAACATGAGAAGTAACAGCACGCTGGGTGTGGAAGGCAGGGGGTCCCTCTTACTGACGGGCCCTGAAGCTGTCTACACAGAATGACGAGACAGCCTCACAGTGGCAGTTCCCCCTGGACAGGAAAGGGATTGTTACTGTGGTATACACTGGTATCCAAGAGGGAACAGTA
>NW_006159530.1:5158430-5162994 GCF_000334495.1 Tupaia belangeri chinensis | reverse complement strand
GGGCCTTTGCAGCATGCAGTGTTCCTGCCCCGTGTGGCACCCTGTCCTTTTGATAAGGACCTTGTTTTCTTTTTGTCAGATTATTACTTGAAGTGATAATATAGCCTGTCTGCTTGCTGTTTCAAGGCTGTGATATATTTCCCTAGTGGTTTGGTTTTTTAAAAATAAAGTTTAATCCCCCCCTCAAAAAAAGACCAATGTATACAACATTTTTTTTTTTTTTTGGAGGTTTTTGCTATAGGGCGCGTACAGTCACCGGCTTTTAAGCCACTGGGTCCAGGACTTGAACTGCGGTTGACTACGTGGGAGTCCAGCGACATAGCCATTACGCTAACTGCTGGTCTCTTTATACAACATTTCTATTAAGCAATTTCCTTGTATCCTCAAAAAAAGACCAATGTATACAACATTTTTTTTTTTTTTTGGAGGTTTTTGCTATAGGGCGCGTACAGTCACCGGCTTTTAAGCCACTGGGTCCAGGACTTGAACTGCGGTTGACTACGTGGGAGTCCAGCGACATAGCCATTACGCTAACTGCTGGTCTCTTTATACAACATTTCTATTAAGCAATTTCCTTGTATCCATTTCCAGTCAATTCTGCCTTCACTACCAACAACAAACACTGTGATTTCTATGCCACAGGCTAGGTAGGCCTGGGATTGAGCATCTTCTGGTTTCAGTTTGTACTCTCTTGTGTCTGGATTCTTATCAACAAATATGTGATCAGCTGATATTTGACAAAATGTATCATCCTATCATGATCAAAGTTTTTCAGTGAGATAAATCCTCTGTGAAAAATCCTACAAGTTAACATTGTTTTAAATTAAGGAATAACTTCATATGGTAAAACTGAAAAAAAAAAAAAAAAGAAATGTTTTGTTAGGTGACTTAGTTGTGCAAACGTCACAGTGTGTACTTACATGAGCCTGCCACACGTAGGGTTTTTGGTAGTGTCTATACGCTCCTATGGGACTGTGGTAGGCAGTTAGCCGTGAGCGGGCAGCCCTAAGAGAAAAGCGAAAGGCTCACGGAGCCCCGGGCGCCAGGAGGGCGAGGCGATTTGCCATCTTCCTTCCTTGGGGCCTACAGGGATGATTTCTAGATTATTCTCTTATCAAAAAGACTCAAGCAAGCATTTTGGTCAACACCCTAACCCCCAAGTAAGCGATTTGGTCAACACCCTACTTCCCACTAGGACTATAAACTAATCAGGCAGTCTAATTAAACAGCCTGGCTCACACTGGGCATGCGCAACTAGGTAATCAAATTCCTCATTCCTTACCTGTGAGAGAAGCGCAAGCGCAGGAGAAAACGGGTGGATTCCAATTCAAACGAAGGACACAGGGAGTGTGACAGACCTCCCTCCAGTGAATACTCATGATCACGCCTAGTAATAAAAGTAACGATTGGGACCAGCAGTTAGCGTAATGGCTATGTCGCTGGACTCCTACGTAGTTGACCGCGGTTCGAGTCCCGGACCCGGTGGCTTAAACTCACGCCGGGCACATGTGCGTGCATGCCCAAGATCCCGAGAGGAGAATGGAGGAGAAGGGATTGTGGCGTGGCCATCCCCCCTGGGGGGTGATCTCTCGCTTTCTGTCTCTCTGTCTCTGTCTGTCTGGTGAGCGCACGCGCCCTATAGCGAAAACCTCTCCCCCAAAAAAAGAAGAGAAAAAAAAAAGTAACGATTAACCAGTATCAAACACAGTGGCCACCTGGCAATCTGCTCGCCCAAGAGTCTTTTGGGTGTACTTCTTTTCTTTCTATTAAATCTTCTTTTCTACTTACTTCATTCATAGTTGCAGTTTATTTTGCACCCACGGACAGATCTCTGATTTTAGTGATCTGGACCCAAAGATCCAAGGACTTCACAGCGCAGCTGGGCACTCTCCCACCTGTCAACAGGCCCACCACTGTCTGTGTAGTCCGCTGTCGTTCAAAATGTCAGGGTTTGTGATTGTGTATAAAGAGACTTCGCAAACTCTAAGGGGACATGACTAACTTGTCTTCGTCCGTTTTCTACTGCCGTAACAGGGTACTACAGACTAATTATAGACGTTTTGCAGCTCACAGCTCTGGAGGCTGGGAAGTTCAAGAGCAGGGCACTGGCCCCTGGCGAGGGCCACTCCTTGGCAAAAGTGTGGAAGAGAGAGCAAGGGAGGGCTGCTTTAATAACATGCTCGCTTGTGTGACCAACTCCGTTCGCGATAACAACGCTTAAGTGACTCATGAGGACAAAGCCCTATGACCTGATGACCTCTTAATGGCCTCATCTCATGATGGCAATTAGGTTTCACAGTGAGTTTTGGTGGGGATGTTCAAACCATAACAACGAGATGTTCAAAAAG
Source organism: Tupaia belangeri chinensis (assembly GCF_000334495.1). NCBI lineage: Eukaryota > Metazoa > Chordata > Mammalia > Scandentia > Tupaiidae > Tupaia > Tupaia belangeri. Next base: position 5,160,646 of record NW_006159530.1, on the reverse strand, counting down.
AGTACAAAGAGTCATAACCTTTCTATATCCTCTAAGCAACCATTTGACAATTGGATTTTTCTTTTTTTCCTCCCTTAATCATCAATTTATAATGACTCTAGGTTGGAATTTGATTACTTTCTAAAGTTCATTTGTCTGAAAGCTTTCAGTTTGTCTAATAAAATCTTGCTGATAGAGTGCTAGACTTGTGGATGAACAAATTTCATTTCCTTTGAATCTTGGGTGTACCCCATGTTCATTGTATAATTTAAGGTGTGCCATTTAATTAGAAACCTTATCTTCTCCTCCAATAAAAAATAAATAAATAAAACCTAGTCTCTGCTTATCTCAGCAGATAGAATTGATTGGTGCACAAAATAGATTATAATACCCAGAAGACTTGTTTTTTTTAAGAGTTATTTATTTAATTTTATTTATTCATTCATTTTAATTTGACCAGAGAGAGACACAGAGAGAAAGAGAGAGAGCAAGAGAGAGAGAGAGAAAGTGAGAAAGCATGCCGCCAGGTCTGGGACTTGAACAATGATCGGCCATGTGGGAGTGTCCAGTGCTTTAACCACCATGCCACCTGCTGGCCCTTAGAAGATTTTTTAAAAAGAATTACTTATTTAATTTATTATTATTTTAAATTTTGCTATAGGACATGTGCTCACCAGAGAGAGACAGAGAAAGAGAGAGGGAAAATGAGAGAGAAAGCCAGGAGTCTAGCATTTTAACCACCATACCACCTGCTGGCCCCCTACAATACCCAGAAGACTTCTAATCTTCTAATAGCATGAAGTACTCTTTCTTTCTTCCTTTTTTTTTTTCTTTAGAGAGAGATTTTTGCTATAGGGTGCTTTTGCTCGCCAGAGACAGAAAGCAAGAAATCACACCCCAGCAGGGATGGCCATGCCACAATCCCTTCTCCTCCATTCTCCTCTTCTGTTCTTGTGCACGCATGCACATGTTTCTGGCATGAATATGAAGTACTATCTCATTGACTCTCCAAAAGTTCTATGAAACAGGTCCAGAAATCATAATCTCTGTCACTCTGATATGACTCATCCTTGAAAGCTTTAGCAATGGAGTGTCACGTCCCTATGGCTGCTCTCTGTCGTGTCAGAACTGCCCTGTGGCACCAGGCCAGGTGTGGGGGCTATTGAGGCCTAGTCAGTACCGTCCAGGAGTGACAGAGAGCCCCATGGAAGATTCTGATGCACACTGACGTAAAGTGGGCACACAGAAGGGTCTGGGGTCCTGTGTCAGAGAGTTAGCAAAGTAACACCCGCTTTCAAGGAGCTCGAAGTGTAAATGGGGCGACATTTTGAATGAACCAAGTAGGTATGGTGAGCAGAGACTGATGCTGTGCTGGAGGAATGCGGAAGAGGATCTCGAACCCAAATCCAGGAAGGGTTTCTCAAAAAAGGTGACCAGATGGGACAAGCAGTTAGTGTAATGGCTATGTCACTGGACTCCCACGTAGCCGACCACGGTTTGAGTCCCCGACCCAGTGGCTTAAAACTCACGCCAGGCGCATGTGCATGCATGCCCAAGATCCCGAGAGGAGAATGGAGGAGAAGGGATTGCGGCGTGGCTGTCCCCCCTGGGGGGTGATTTCTCACTTTCTATCTCTCTGTCTCTCTCTGTCTTTCTGGCGAGCACACGCGCCCTATAGCAAAAACCTCTCCAAAAATAAATAAATAAATAAATAAATAAAAATAAAAGGCGACCAGAGACAAATTCCAAAGGACTCCTTGGAGTTGGCTGGTGAAAGAGTTGTGGAAAAGCACTCGAGACCGAAGAGACCGAAGGAGTAACATACACAAAAAGGGAGGCGGGGGACAACCGTAAGTCCTTCAGGATGGCTGAAGCAGTGGGGACGCGACAGCAGTGGGTCCAATTTGTGACGAACCAAAGGGGTTAGCTGGACATCTCCAGGAAGTTGTAGAGTACAAGCAGGGAAGTGGCATGACCCGATTGACATTTTAAGGCCACTCTGCTGGCAGGGCGAACACAGAATTCGGACAGGTCAGGAGCCCATTCACCAGATGTTTATTGAGTGCCCACTTTTTGCCAGAGGACGCTGAGGTTACCAAAAGTACGCCTCATCACACCTTCATGGAGTTCCAGTCTGGGGAGGATATGTCAAAAAAATGACCCAACAGATGAACGCGCAGTACCCTAAGTAGAGGGTGTGACTGTGTGGCTGCAGCGGGGCCCCGCGGCACTTCACG
>NW_006159530.1:5157383-5157874 GCF_000334495.1 Tupaia belangeri chinensis | reverse complement strand
AGGCCGGGTGTGGGGGCTATTGAGGCCTAGTCAGTACCGTCCAGGAGTGACAGAGAGCCCCATGGAAGATTCTGATGCACACTGACGTAAAGTGGGCACACAGAAGGGTCTGGGGTCCTGTGTCAGAGAGTTAGCAAAGTAACACCCGCTTTCAAGGAGCTCGAAGTGTAAATGGGGCGACATTTTGAATGAACCAAGTAGGTATGGTGAGCAGAGACTGATGCTGTGCTGGAGGAATGCGGAAGAGGATCTCGAACCCAAATCCAGGAAGGGTTTCTCAAAAAAGGTGACCAGATGGGACAAGCAGTTAGTGTAATGGCTATGTCACTGGACTCCCACGTAGCCGACCACGGTTTGAGTCCCCGACCCAGTGGCTTAAAACTCACGCCAGGCGCATGTGCATGCATGCCCAAGATCCCGAGAGGAGAATGGAGGAGAAGGGATTGCGGCGTGGCTGTCCCCCCTGGGGGGTGATTTCTCACTTTCTATCT
>NW_006159530.1:5154533-5157364 GCF_000334495.1 Tupaia belangeri chinensis | reverse complement strand
GATTTCTCACTTTCTATCTCTCTGTCTCTCTCTGTCTTTCTGGCGAGCACACGCGCCCTATAGCAAAAACCTCTCCAAAAATAAATAAATAAATAAATAAATAAAAATAAAAGGCGACCAGAGACAAATTCCAAAGGACTCCTTGGAGTTGGCTGGTGAAAGAGTTGTGGAAAAGCACTCGAGACCGAAGAGACCGAAGGAGTAACATACACAAAAAGGGAGGCGGGGGACAACCGTAAGTCCTTCAGGATGGCTGAAGCAGTGGGGACGCGACAGCAGTGGGTCCAATTTGTGACGAACCAAAGGGGTTAGCTGGACATCTCCAGGAAGTTGTAGAGTACAAGCAGGGAAGTGGCATGACCCGATTGACATTTTAAGGCCACTCTGCTGGCAGGGCGAACACAGAATTCGGACAGGTCAGGAGCCCATTCACCAGATGTTTATTGAGTGCCCACTTTTTGCCAGAGGACGCTGAGGTTACCAAAAGTACGCCTCATCACACCTTCATGGAGTTCCAGTCTGGGGAGGATATGTCAAAAAAATGACCCAACAGATGAACGCGCAGTACCCTAAGTAGAGGGTGTGACTGTGTGGCTGCAGCGTGACCCTGCCGCCACCGACTGCCCCGAGCGCCCCCTTCCCCCGACTGCCCAGAGCGCCCTCTTCCCTCGATAGTGCCCTCCTTCTGGGACCCTACCTCCCCTGCCCCAGGGTCCTGCAGGGCAGTCACAGTGCCTCTTCTGCCCAAAACGTGGTCCAAAACAGGCAGCCAGTCCGGGCGGCCCTGGCCCCACAATGGGGCTTAGGGTGGCAGGGAAAACAATGACGGCTCTTGCTGGTTTTGTGGGGTTTTTTTGTTTGTTTGTTTGTTTGTTTTTTAGTTTTTTGCCATAGGGTGCTTATACTCACCAGAAAGAAACAGAGGGAAAATGTGAACTCATCCCCCAGTGGGATGGCCACACTGCTATCCCTTCTCCTCCGTTATCCTCTGGAACTTGAACCATGCAGTCGGCTATGTGGGAATCCATTAACCACCGTACCACCTGCTGGTCCCTATTTAAGTTTTTAAGTTTTTTTTTTTTTTAAGAGCTAAGAAATCTTTCCCTGTAAGAGGGGCCAGCAGGTGGCATGGTGGTTAAGGGTGCTGGACTCTCACTTGGCTAACCGCGGTTCGAGTCCCGGATCTAGAGGCTTACCTTCTCACTTTCCCTCCCCCCTCTGTCCCTCTTTAGTCAAATTAAAATTAATTAATTAATTACAATTTAAATAAAATAATTCTTTAAAAAAAGAAAATCTTTCCCTTTAGATAGCTAGGCTTTCCACTCTTCATTAACTAGTCTTGAGTCACATGGTCACTTCTTAGCCCTCCCCCCACCCGACCTCCCCAGCGACCACGGGACTAAGACAACCCTGTCTGGCTGTCGGGCTTGTGTACTCACGATGTAGCCTATCCGTGGAGGTTAGACACTGGGCAGAGCTGGAGAAACGATCCTGGGTAGGATACAAATCCGAAAGTGTGGCCAGGGCCTGGGAAAGGCCCTTCCGGATAGAGACAGGCCTTGGTTCGGAGGTTTGCCTGCTTCTCTTACTCTGTATCTTGTTCTTTGCTGCCACCTGGTGAAGGGATGTTCCTCGCTAGCATGACCAAGCACCCAGCCTTAAGTTTGGGGGCTACCTTTCGTAAAGATTGCAAAAGTACAATAGATATTTGACTATGTTACCTCGTTCTTTTCTTAAAAATAAAAATTGAATTTTATTTATCATTATTATCGTCTTTTTAATTTGCTGCAGGGCATGTGTGCTCACCAGAAAGAGACTGAGAAGGAAAGTGAGAAAACAAGTCACCAGGTCCGGGACTCAAACCGTGGTCAGCCATGTGGGAGGCCAGTGCCTTAACCACTGCACCACCTGCCGGCCCTGTTACCTGCCTCTTGCATTCCCTCTTTGTTGTATGAGTTTTCCTTTTTCTTGCTTTTTAACTGACCTTTTCTACGACTCAACTCACTGCTCCTATGCACATGCTAGCGAGTGTGGTCATTCTCTGTCCGCTTTTTAGGGAAATGAAGTGCTTCATACCCACCGTCTGGGGCAGAGAGGCTGGAGTGTGGGAAATGGGGCCAGAGTCGCAGTTACGTGGGATGACAATGCCCCGGAAACCCACTATATAGTATGGTGACCATAGCTAATGTTCTGTAGTGTCGAGGCCAGCAGGTGGCGTGGGGGCTCTGCCGCTGGACTCCCCTATGGCTGACTGTGGTCTGAGTCCCAGATTTAGTGGCTTGCTTTCTCACTTTCCCTTTTGCTCTCTCTCTCTGGTCAAATTGGAAAAAAAAAAATAATAATAAAATTAGATAAATAATTCTTTAAAAAAAGAATACTATAGTGTCTACTTGAAATTTGCCAAGAGAGTAGATTGCAAATGTTCCCGGTACGTGTGACGTGGTGGAGTTGTTAACTACTTTAATCATCAGAATCACGCCGTCAGGTTGTCGGAAAGGTCATGAAGCATTTTTGCATAGAAAAAATACGCCGTGGCTTTCCCGAGAGCCCCACGCATGGCGCATGTATACCAAAGACATCACGTCGTGTGCCTTAAACGTGCAGTTTCTGTTTGCCCGTCAGACGTCCATGGCTGGGGGGGGAAAAAGAAAAGAGAGGACGGGTGCTCTGGGTCTTCAAAACTCCTCTTTCTGGCACTGCCCCACACATTCCAGCTACCGTGACCTTCCTGGACTCTGAGTTACGTCTCTTCTGTTCAGGAAGATGGCTGCACTCTGTTTTTATTTTGTGAGGTTTTTCCCATAGGACATGTACACGGGGACATAGTGCGA
>NW_006159530.1:5141683-5154502 GCF_000334495.1 Tupaia belangeri chinensis | reverse complement strand
AAGAGAAATCACCCCCCGGGGGGATGCCCATGCCGCAACCCTTCTCCTCCATTCTCCTGCTGGGATTTTGGGCACACGTACCTACGCACCCGGCATGATTTTTCAAGCCACCAGCTCTGGGACTCGAACTGTGGTCGGCCATGTGGGAGTCCAGCACCTTCACCACCATGCCACCTGCTGGCCCGGGCTCTGTTTGTGTTTTCTCTCCCACACTGTGGCCTGAGAACTTCCAGGCAGGGAGCTGCGAACCTTGAAGGGTTCACTTTGTTTCCCTTCTCCCAGAGATTGCTGACATATACTATTGGGCTGTCAGGAAAGCGGAGACACATGTTTGCATAAGAAAAGCAGAGACATCACGGTTTTCCCAATGACCTAATGCCTGTCCGACATCTGCAAATCATTATTTTCTACGTTTTATCCAGTTTTCTAGTTGTTTGAGGCAGGAAAGTACATCTAGTCCCAGTTATGCCCGAATTCAGGGTTGGAAACGGAAGTCAACACCCACTTGAGATGATGAGGTTACAGAGCATTATGGGTAAGAAAGTACCTCCGTTGGGGCCGGAGGTGGTGTGGTGGTTAAAGCACTGGACTCCCCCACGGCCAACCACAGTTTAGTCCTGGACCTGGTCGCTTGCTTTCTCTCTCTCTGTCTCTCTCTGATGAGCACGCATGCCTTGTAGCAAATTTTAAAAAGTAATAATAATAAATAAAATTAAATAAATATTTTTTTTTTTTGAAAAAGAAAGTAAGTACCCTCCAATGGACCCCATCAGAAATTTAGAATTATCTGGGGTCTGTCTTATTTTTGTAAAGTTTATCATTTACTTCCTCTAAGGAGGGACACTGCCATGGGGTCTCTGTGTTGTAATTCCGTCCACCCTCAGCCAGCCTGGACCACTGGCCCATGATGCCCGGCATATGCAGGGAGGCCTGGAGCCCTGAATCGGGGCCTTCCCAGGCCGGTGCACTTGTGTTACTGCTGTAGTACCAGCTGGCCCCTTTACACTCCCCTTTAGCAACCTACAAGTCAGTCCCTGAGCTTCGTGAGGACCTCATCACACGCTTACTCTTGTTCTGCCCCCATGAAACGTCTACAACACCCTCATCGCTGACCGACCTGGTAGTGATGCCTGCTGCGTGGTGAGCTCGTTGTCCTCCGTACTGTTCGCACTGTCTTCTGCTTCTACCAGACAGCCTTTCCTCTCATTTTTTCTTCTTAAATAAGAAGAGAGAGGCAGAGAGGTTAAGTGTATGTGCAAATTCATCTGTTGTTAAGTAAGTGGGAGAGCCAAGGTTTAAAGGTAGCCATTGCTGGGGCCAGCAGGTGGTCTAGTGGTTAAAGCGCTGGACTCCCACACGGCTGAGTCCTGGGCCTGGCGGCTTGCTTTCTCACCTTCTCTGTGTGTGTGTGTGTCTCTCAGGTGCACATGTGCCCTATAGCAAATTTTTAAAAATATTCATAAATAAAACAAATCATTCATTTTTTTTAAAAAAGGTAGCCATGGCTCTTTTCTCTACACCATAGGAGGGTACTTCAAAAAGTTCTTGACCCCCTCGTCCAAAAATGAAGTTAATGTACAATCTTATTTTGGCACAAAAAAATCAAAATACGCGCAGCTTGTTCCTAGTACATATTTCCCACAAGCTTCGAACTGCCTTGTTCATTAGCTTTACGTTTGCAGACAGCCCTGCAGACGCCTTCCCCCCGAGCCCACTCCGGCGCTTCATTCGTGGGAGGGGTGGAATGGCCACTGAAGACTGTAATGCTGAACACGGACATCTCAGAGCACGCCCCGTCCTCCCACTCTTCCCCGCCTGCTCCCTCGTCTCCCCACAAGCCTGCTCCATGTCTCGGAAGCCTCCAGAACCTTAACTGTTCCCCGTTCTTCTCTTTTTCTTGTTTTTTCTTATCACCCCTGTGAAGTTATCACTCCGGAAGCTCTGACAGAGACCTTTGTCCTCACCTGCCTGTCAGTCCCTGCCCTCGAGGCCTCCACCCCTGCTGCTTCTCTCTTGGTCACCGCTCAAGGGTGGAAACACCTGTTCCATATTCAACTCAGAAGTGAGTTCTGCCCAACAGTCTTCTAATTCCAGTCAACAATGTTTCAGATTTTCTTTTTTTTTTTTGGGGGGGGGGTAGATTTTTGCCATAGGGTGCATGCATGAGCCAGAGAGTGACAGAGAGAGAGAGAAGGAGGGAAATGAAAAACCACCCCCCAGAGCGGAAGGCCACACCACAGTCCCTTCTCCTCCGAGATCTCAGCCACGCACACACACGCAGGCATGATTTTCAAGTCACTGGGTCCAGGACTGGAACAGTAGTTGACCTTGTGGGAATCCAGTGCCTTAACCGCCATGCCATCTGCGCCCCCCCCATTCGTATTTTCTTTAAGTTGATTTATTTCTCCCATGAGAAAGAGAGAGAGCACATTCCCCAGGATCCCAGCTCCACAGTGCAGCAGCCTGCCTCCCCCAGCCCCGGGTGCTGGGTACACGCATGTCCGGTGTCCTCAGGATTCCAGACCTGGGCTGGGAGCTTCCCCAGGAGGGACTGCACCTGGAGCGTAAGTTTTACTGCTGCCACACCAACTGGCTCCAGGGCTTTGGATTTCCCATAAGGGCTGTTCCAAAGTTCAATCTTCCCTCGGAAACTTCCACATTTTTGTTTGTTTGATTTGGTGCAAGGCCTGTGTGCTCACCGGAGAGGTGAGAGAGGAAGTGAGAAAGCACCCGCGGAGGTGGTCATGATGCAGTCCCTGCGCCTTCCTTCTCCTCTGAGAACCTTTGGGGTTTTTTTAGAGTTTTTTGCTACAGGGCGTGTGCACTCGCCAGAAAGACAGAGAGATAGAAAGCGAGAAATCACCCCCCAGGGGGGATGGCCACACCGCAATCCCTTCTCCTCCATTCTCCTCTCGGGATCTTGGGCATGCATGCACACACGCCTGATGTGTTTAAGCCACTGTGGATGGTGTGAAGCCACTGGGTCCAGGATGCGAACCGCGGTCGACTACAGGGGAGTCCAGCGACACAGCCATTACGCCAACTGCTGGTCCCTCCTCTTTGAATCTTGGGCATGCATGCACACCCCTGGTCTATTTCCCAAACCGCCGGGTTGGAACTCAGCGAGTAGTCAGTCGGCCATGTGGGACCCGGCCACCTTATCTCCATGCCAGATGCTTGGCCTCAGACCTTTTCTTCTCCCTTCATTTTTAGTAGGTGATTTTTTTCCTGTATCACCAAGAAAAACAGCTCCATTTCAGTCACACTCCTCTACACACACACACACACACACACACACACACACATATATATATATATACTCTTTTTTTTTGTAATTGAGATTTTTTGGTTGTGCCGAGGCTCAGTACAGACATTTCAATCTGTATCCGGTTCTAAACATACATACCAAAAATTTAAAAAGCCAAGTATAGTGATTTTTTTAAAGTTATTCCAGTGACATTCCAACTTCAAATTTGTAGACAAATTTTCCTTAAGAGGGTATCAAGAACCACTGTCTTCAGATGTTGAAAGTGTTATGTAAGTCCCACCAAATCACAACTTATTATCATGCACTCTACACACTTCAAATTTCCAACCTTTCACGGCATATTAGTAGAATTAGGAAAACTGGACTGCCACGACCAAAGATGTTGCATAGTGCACACAGTTCTGACAGGGAGAGCAACAATCAGAATCAGAATCAGTACTACTGAAAAACGTAATAGAAGTCATTTAAAAAATTCCAGACACATTAAATGCATGACTGTGACTCCAAACTGCCATTTAGTACGCTTTGTATGTAGGACATAAAAACCACCCAGCCGCCCCCACCTGTGGAATGTTAAGCTGACACGCAGGAGAGTCAAAGCCTCCCATAAGTCAATACCCCACTATTCTCTGGTTGTACTGAAAAATGAACAACCAGTAAATGATTTTGCCTCTTTAAAAAAAGCATTTACACTTAAAAATGGGATGAAGTGGGATTCTCTCCTTCTTAAAAATGTTCCTAGAGCTACTGAAGAACTTGCGTTTACAAAATAGTTGATAAAAATATGCCTCTGGGTTGTACGAAAAGGGAGACAGGGTCTATTGACAAGACATGCGATATGACATTGCTCAGACTGGGCTTCCTTCTCGCCTGCTTCATCAGAGGGTGGCTCTCCTCATTTTTAGCCTCTCCATTTTCTGCAGGTAAATCTTTAGTGTCTTGGTTGGCCACTTCAGCCCGTTTCCCCTTTGCACCCCTGTTCCCCTTTGTTTGCACTCTTCTGTCTGAAGATTTCTCCTTCCCCGCCGCCTGTTTTGGCTTCGTCTCCACTTTTGCAGGAGGTTGAGCCGACAGCCTCGCCGATCTCCTCTCGGGCTCTTCCTTGGCCGCCCCCTGGGCGGAGCTGACCTTCCTCCTGGGCATCTCGGCTGCGGACAGGGTGCATGCTGGGTGTCTGAGAGGACGTGGTGCACCTAGAGCCTTTGCGGAGTTGAGCGGATAAAACCTATATACCCATTTTTTAAAGAGTTGTTTTTTGTTGTTGTTGTTGTTTTGTTTTTGCCATAGGGTGCGTGTGCTTGCCAGAGAGAGAGACAGAGGCAGTGAGAGGGAAAGCGAGAAATAAGCCCCTGGGGGTTGGCCACGCCGCAGTCCTTCTCCTCCAGGGATCTTGGGCACACATGCATATGCGCCCAGCATGATTTTCAAGCCACCAGGTCCGGGACTCGAATGTCGGTTGGCCATGTGGGAGTCCAGAAACGTAACCACTGCACCATCTGCTGGTCCTATATGCCCATATTTGTTTACCTTTTCTCTCTTTTTGTTCTCTCTGATCAAATTTGGGAATATTTAATTCATTAAGTTTTAAAAGTTCCATAAACTGGGACCAGCAGTTGGCGTAATGGCTATGTCGCTGGACTCCCACGTAGTCGACCACAGTTCAAATCCCAGACCCGGTGGCTTAAACTCATGCTGGGCGCGTGTGCGTGCGTGCCCAAGATCCCGAGAGGAGAATGGAGGAGAAGGGATTGCGGCGTGACCATCCCCCCTGGGGGGTGATTTCTTGATTTCTGTATCTCTATCTCTCTCTGTCTTTCTGGCGACGGCACGCGCCCTATAGCAAAAACCTCTCCAATAAATAAATAAAAAATAAAAATAAATAAATAAAAACTCCATAAACTGAATGTTGATATTGTTTGTTTACATACCCGATGGCAGTTACAGCCTGCATAAAGTTGCATACTTACTCATTTCTGCACAGACAGGCACACAAAGATACACAGTAACTAGGAAACTGTGCCACCGCAGGGCTACACCGCAGGGCTACACCTTCAGGGTCCTTCCATCACGGAACTTCTGATGAGGATCATCGCATACGTTTCGCCTCTTCCAGAAAGATATCATTTTATTGAAGAGTTTGCTCTGGGTTTCACTGTAGAACACACATTCCCTCGAGCATCTTTTTCTTGTGTTTTTTCCTTATTTTCTCCTGAGCCAAAGGCCAGAATGATGGTGAAGAGACCTAGAGCCTCCCCGTCCTCCTCTGGCGTTCCCGTGAATTGCTGCATGTCGCAGTCCCGGCTGGTGGCGGCTTCAGGGCACCTGGGAGCAAGGCCCTACCTTGCCATCCTCGCCTGCGGTGGCCGCATTAGCTCTTCGCTTCTTTAAGGAAAGAACCTCTCTTCTCTCCACGCCTGGATTTGTCCTCTCGATCCTTCCTGCCTTCTACCCTTCTCGCCTCCTTTGGGTCTTTAGCTCTCCCTCTCCCTGGCTGTTTTTCCTTCCCAAAACTGTTTTTATACTTTTCGTCCTTCCACTATACTTAAAAAAAAATCTATTTATTTAATTCCATTTGTTATTATTATTTTTTTTAATTTAACCAGACAGAGACAGAGAGAAAAGGAAAGCGAGAAAGCAAGCCACCAGGGTTTGGGACTCAAACCATGGTTGGCCATGTGGGAATCCAGCGCCTTTAACCACCACGCCACCTGCTGGTCCCTCTACTTCGCTTCTTAAAAGTTTAGTTGTAAATTCACTGTATGAGAACATCTCACCAATGGTTAATTCCATGACTTGTGATGGAATTTCTCACTTTTCAACTAAATTTGTTCTACTTAAAGGCACTAAAGACCCTTTACTTGCTCAACTTTAAAGGTTTCTTCTCAATTTTCTTCTCAATCTTCACTTAACCCGATGCTTTTTTGGAGAGATTTTTGTATAGGGTGTGTGCACTCACCAGAGAGACAGACAGAGACAGAGAGAGAGAAATCACCCCCAGGGGGGATGACCATGCTACAATCTCTTCTCCTCCTGGGATCTTGGGCATGTACACACATACTCCTGGCGTGAGTTTAAGCCACTGGGCCTGGGACTTGAACCGCAGTTGACTACATGGGAGTCTAGTGACATAGCCATTATGCCAACTGCTGGTCCCCACCTAACCTGATTCTAAAACAGCATTTTCTACAGAGGATTTAATGACCGTCACCTGAGAAAAACTGCATGCGCTCAAATAACACTGGGAAACAGCAGCCGGGCGAGAACACGGACCAGCGCCTCTGCCGCCCTCACTGGAGCTCTTCACGTGCTAATCACTGTGACTCCCAGCAGGAGGAGCTGGCCACGCGGTTTTCCAAACTTACCTGTCAGCAGGATCCTTTTCTGTGGTTGTTTTTGCTCTAGGGGGTGTGCACTCTCCAGAGACAGAGGGTGGGAAAGTGAGAAATCCCCCCCCCCGGGGGGGGTGACCACACCGCAGTCCCTCTCTTCCAGTGCCCTGTTAAGATTTTGGACACACATGCACACGCACCCTATGTGATTTTCAAGTTGCCGGGTCTGGGACTCAAACTGTGCAGTCGGCCATGTGGAATCCAGTGCCTTAACCTCTACGCCACCTTCTGGCCAAGCAGAACCCTTTTTATATAGAGCATCTTGCAAAATCAGCATTCTGAGGGCCATACTCTGGGAAATAATGCTTAGTTGTTTTGAGTGCAGTCCAAGGACGCCTGCATCAGAATCTCCTTGGGGGCTCATTATTATTATTTTTTAGGAGGTTTTTGCCTTAGGGTACATGTACTTGCCAGAGAGAGAGAGACAGAGACAGTGAGAAGGAAAGTGAGAAATCACGCCCCAGTGGGGTGACCATTTCACAGTCTCTTCTCTTCTATTCTCCTGCCGGGATCTTTTTTTTTTTTTTTTGGAGAGGTTTTTGCTATAGGGCGCGTGCACTCGCCAGAAAGGCAGAGAGAGACAGAGAGACAGAAAGCGAGAAATCACCCCCCATGGGGGATGGCCACACCGCAATCGCTTCTCCTCCATTCTTCTCTTGGGATCTTGGGCACACACGCACACGCACCCAGCATGAGTTTAAGCCACTGGGCCCGGGACTCGAACTGCGGTCGGCTACGTGGGAGTCCAGTGACATAGCCATTATGCTAACTGCTGGTCCCTAATTGGGTCATCTTAAAATTTTTGGAAGCTGCTAGTAGACTTGACTCTGAGATCAGCAGGTGGTGTGGTGCTTAAGGTGCTGGATTCCCACACGGCCAACTATGGTTCAAGTCCCAGACCTGGCATCTTGCTTTCTCACTTTCTCTCTCTCTCTGTGTCTTTCTGTTGAACATACATGTCCTGTAGCAAATTTTGAAAAACAATGGTAAATAAAATATTATATATATATATATATAAATGGTAAATAAAATAAATTACATATATATATTTTTTTTTTTAAGGGAGGGTAGAAAGAAAGAGGAAGACATAAAGACCTGGAAATAGAGGGTACCTCGGGACAGAGTCAAAGGGACAGCAAAGGTCTGTACCAGGACAATGACTGGGCAGCAGGCCGAGAGAGCTGAGTCCAGAGCAGACAAGGAGGTCAGAAGACGCTGATACAAGAAACAAAAGCATGACACAGGAACTTCCTCATAGCTTTGAACGTGTAGAAATTGTTTGTAAGACAGGGTCTTGCCATGTAGCAACTCTCTTGCCTCAGCCTCCTGAAGTGGCTGGGATTTTAGGTGGGTGCCATGGCACTGGCCTTTAGGTTAGACCAGGAATTGAACCTGGGCCTCTTATGTGGTCCCATCCTAGGGAGCACAGCATCTTGCACTGTGTACCACCATGGCTGGGCTGGTACTGAACACTGTCTCCCAGGGCGACTGGGGGGCAGGGAAGGATTTGATCAAGAGATCACATGGAAATCTGAAGCAATTATGAACTCCGGGAAAACAAGACGATTGTGCAAGGAGGAAAACATTTCACATAGATTACTTGTCTCAGTGGGCATTAATATTCGTAGTCATGTAAAAAAAAAAAAACACTTGCATGTCTTCAGTGAGGTGATGGTATACCATTGTCCAAACTTATTGAACTCTCCCTTTAAAAATTAAAGCACATTTAATTGATTTATTTGTTTATTTTAAGAGAGAGATTTGCTATAGGGTGCATGCACTTGCTGGAAAAACAGAAAGAGACAGAGAGACAGAAAGTGAGAAATTACACCCCTTCCCCCAGGGGAATGGCCATGTTGCAATCCCTCCTCCATTCTCCTCTTGGGATCTTGGGCACATGTGCACATGCGCCCAGTTTGAGTTTCAAGATGCCAGGTCTGGAACTTGAACCGTGGTTGACTACGTGGGAGTCCAGTGACATAACCATGAAACTATCTGCTGGTCTATACCTTGATACCGCTAACTAAAAAGAATTTTTTGCCTATAAATTGGTATTGAAATGTGTAAAAACAATGAATCCTTTATACCCAGTATCCACTTCTAGGATTCTCTCCTGAGGAAAGAATTAAGCCATAGAGGCAAATTCAGGTCATATGGGCAGTGAAATTCCTCCTCCATCCTGTTAGGGTCCCAGGTAGGCACGAGATTAAATTGACATAAAGCAGATTAACCAGAGAAAAGTACATTTATTTAATACAAGTTTTATGTGGCAGAGGAGCCCTCCTAAGGAAAGGAGACCTGCAAAACTCAGGGCCACTCATACAGGTGCTCTTCAACATGTGGGGGTCGCATCCCAACAAACCCACGGTAGGTTGAGAATGTTGCCAAGCATATAGCACATGCTCAGCCTGCCTGCCCTAAATGTGTCAGAGCACCACATCAGCCTACAGTTGGGCAAATCAGCTGCCTCGGAGCCACATGGCCAACTGCAGGTCGAGTCCCAGACCCAGCAGTAAACTAGAAGATGGCTCATGTCATTCGTCAAATCCCATGCTGAAGGTATGGGTACTCGAGGTGTGGTTTCTGCTGAATTTGTATTGCTTTCACCACGCTAGGGTCGACAAATTGTAAGTCTGACCATTTAAGTGGGGATATGTCTGTACTGAATTGGACAGGGTAGTAAGTCGTGAAGAAGGAACTAATTATGTGGGAAGGCTTAAAAGAGTTATTATTATTTGTAAAAATGTTCTGTAGGGCATGTGCACGAAAGAGAGAGAGAGAATGAGAAAGCAAGCCACGAGGTCCTCGACTCGAATCGCAGTCGGCCATGTGGGAGTCCCGTGCCTTACCCACCACGCCACCTGCCGGCCCCAAGGTAAGTGTTATTCTAATAAGGTCTCTGAATTCTCTGGATCACAATTTCTCAACCTTGAGGATAAGAATAAGAATGTTGTGTCTCGGGAACCAGCAGTTAGCGTAATGGCTATGTCACTGGACTCCCACGTAGTTGACCGCGGTTCGCGTCCCGGACCCGGTGGCTTAAAACTCACGCTGGGCACGTGTGCGTGCATGCCCAAGATCCCGAGAGGAGAATGGAGGAGAAGGGATTGCGGTGTGGCCATCCCCCCTGGGGGGTGATTTCTCGCTTTCTGTCTCTATGTCTCTGTCTATCTGGCGAGCGCATGCGCCCTATAGCAAAAACCTCTCAAAAAAAAAAAAAAAAAAAGAATGTTGTGTCTCTCACATGAGAATCTCGCCTCCTATTGTACATTAAAAAAAAAAAGAATTATTTCATTTTATTTATTGTTATTGTTCCATTTGACCAGAGACAGACAGAGAATCAGAGAGAGAGAGACTGAGAAAATAAGCCACCAGGTATGGGACATGAACCGTGATTGGCCATATGGAAGTCCAGCGCCTTAACCACCATGCCACAACACAAAGAGCACAATGATCCTTTTGCACCTACTGTTCCCAAGCACCTTTTAAACATTATTATTATTATTTTGAAGTTTACTATAGGGCCCATGTGCTCATCAGGGAGAGGAGAAAGTGAGAAGGCAAGCCACTAGGGTCGGGACTTGAACAACAGTCGGCCATGCGGGAGTCCAGCACCTTACCCACCACACTACCTGTTGACCTCCCCCTCGCCCCGCCAAGTACCTTTAACCTATATAAGCAATATACCAGAGTGGCATATTTTTAACTCCTTTGTATTCTATTTCTGCCTAAGTTCTGACAAGCTACTCAAGCTTGTGAAACCTGTTTCCTCACCTGTGAAATGGGGACAATAGTGCCTCCCGCACTGCCATTCCGAGGAAGAGAGGAGATCACAGAGTGAGGTGCAAGGCGGTGCTGTGGTCTGAGTGTGTGCCTCCAGCATTCACAGGGTGCAACTTAATCCTTCCTGTGAAGTATTAAGAGTGGGGCTTTGGAGGTGTGATTAAGCCCTGGGAGTGGAGCCCTCGTGAATGGAATCCGAAGAGAGGTGAGAGAAGGACAGCAGGTGGCATGGTAGTTAAGGTCCTGGACTCGCACATGGCCAACTACGGTTCGAGTTCTGGATCTGGCAGCTTGAAAGTCACACTGGATACATGTGGCTGTGTGCCCAAGATCCAGAGGAAAATGGAGGAGAAGGGATTGTGGCGTGGGGTGACTTCTCACTTCTTCTTCACTTTTGCCATGTGTATGAAGCAAGTGCGACTCCATCCTGGAAGTGTGATTTCATTTTAGAAACTGTGCCTCCTCCTCCCTCTCCCCACCAGTGCAGATAAGATGCGGAAGAAGCCCCACTCCCAGGTGCCTCGGGAACCTTGACCCGAACCAGGGAAGCCATTAAAATTCCATTGTAATCAGAGCTTCCCCTCAAGACTAATTAACCTGAAGATAGAAAACCCTCCCCTATCTCTCCTGAAGCCCTTTCATTTTGTTCCTTTGTCCTTGTAGATCATCTGTGCATGTTTAAAAAAATTATTTATTCATTCATTTATTTTAATTTGATCAGAGAGAGAGAGATACAGAGAGAGAGGGAAAGTGAGAAAGCAAGCCACCAGGTCTGGGACTTGAACCGTGGTTGGCCATGTGGGAGTGTCCAGCACCTTAGCCACCACACCACCTGCTGCTCCCCTCGTCTGTGCATTTTTGGCCTATATAAGCTCCTTTCTCCTTTCACTTGGGGCTGCGGGGTTTTGAGAGACGCAAGTCCCTCCATATGCCGCCGGCTTAATCAATAAACTCCAATCAATTCGGCTGTCTGGACATCCTCTTATTTCTCGCTGAGTAGACTACATTTGGAGGCACAGTGAGATCTGCGCCTGTCTAGTACGTGGGTGAAGCATCCTAGGGAGAGTGGCCTCGCTTGCTCAGCTGCCATCTACCCAGAGACTGCTCTGGGGAAGGCGCCCCCTGGGACTTCCCCCCAGGGACTTCCCAGGGCCCTGGAACTCTTCTCAGGATTGTGGACAGCTGACAAGAGACGCTGACTGCTCCTCCAGAAGCGTGTGGAGTTTCTTTTGCTGTAAGACCTCCGGAGGCATTTCCTTGGGTGTTCTGTCCTGTCCTGTCCTCTTTGCTTCGGAGAAGACAAACCGGTGAGTAAGGGGTTGGCTATGGGAGGAGCCCCCTGAAGTCTGGCCTGGCTGGGACAAGGGCTGTAAACCCTTCTCTGTAGGTGGCTGGGACTCAGGGCTTACTGGACACGGTTACAGAACACTTACTCGGGTTCCACCAGATGTACTTGGAACCCCGGGGCGGGGTGCCTGTAGACGGTTTGGGGAAACCCGGGCAACTCGGGCTGGAGGCCCTTGACAGGGGTCTTAGGGATTCTCTGGGTTTCTACTGCTTTTACTGTTGATTTGCTTATTTCCTTCGGAACCTCTAGGAAAATATTTCTTGGTTCTATCCCTTATCCCCTTCAGTGGGGAATACAGAACAATGGATTACTGACCTCACACACCAGGGGGTTCTTTAAGAATTTTACTCTGAAGAGTTTGAAATGTTTGCTTGCTTGCTTCTCTTCATTCTCTGATTGGTGGGAGGGAATGTTACAGCCTCTGGTGTGCTGGGTGAATGAAGGATTGTACGTCTGTGTTTGCGGGCCCACGGCGAAAAGCTATGGGATCCGACTGTGTCCAGTCCTGCGGGTTCCTGGAGTCCTCATACGGCTAATCAGCGCTGGGGGTCACTGACCCTCCCTGCGCGTGTGACCCTACGGCGGGCTTATACCGGTTACCGAAGCTAAGAGGCTCCCTGAGGTCCCGGTAAGGGGTGCAGCTAGGCAGACGCCTGAGTGGTCCCCTCCCTTGTATGAGGGGCTTCCCAACCTTTGTTTGTCCTATAGTGTCGTCTGGTGGGGAAAAATGAAAAGACTGCTCATGTGAACACACATGGCTGGCGGACCTCTCTGTGCCTGGAGACTGGGCCCGTTCTTTATTTTTTTTTTTTTTGGAGAGGTTTGTTTGTTTTTTTTTGTTGTTGTTGTTGTTATAGGGCGTGTGTGCTCGCCAGACAGACAGAGAGAGACAGAGAGATAGAAAGCGAGAAATCACCCCCCAGGGGGGATGGCCACGCCGCAATCCCTTCTCCTCCATTCTCCTCTTGGGATCTTGGGCACGCACGCACATGTGCCCGGTGTGAGTTTCAAGCCACCGGGTCCGGGACTTG
>NW_006159530.1:5127472-5141473 GCF_000334495.1 Tupaia belangeri chinensis | reverse complement strand
ACACACCGGCGCCGGGGGTGAGTTTTAAGCCACCGGGTCCGGGACACGAACCGCAGTTGACTACGTGGGAGTCCAGCGACATAGCCATTACGCTAACTGCTGGTTCCCCCCATTCTTTCTTGAAAGGGTTGCAGAGAAGATTATGGAGAAGAGACCCTGCGGCTTCTGCCCACCTTTTACCACAACCCTCAGAGTGTCTCCTCTGTGACCGAGGTACTTGGGGAGATAAACCGTCGGATTCTCCTGGTCTGCAGCAGTTCTAGGCTGCTAGGCACCCTCTGAGGTGAGGTGCCACGTGGAACCACAGCCCGGGTGGGGGTATAGGGGCTGTGGGTGTGAGGTGTGGGGCGTGTGTGTGTGTGTGTGTAGGGGGGATGGGACCGGCGCGGTCCACTGCTGAGGGACAGGGGGAGGGGAGAGATGGACAGACGATGGGTGGACAGCCGCCACCCTGGCTCCAAACACCCTGTCGGGGCACACTGGTGCCCTCCGAGCTCCCCAGGTATGGCCATGACGCCCGCCGCAGCTGGGGCAATCGACAGGAAGGGCCCAGTTCGCGTCCGGAGTTGCCACTGCTGTCACTACCCCCACACCCCACCCCACCCCACCCCATCATGCCCGGGCCCGTTAGATTCCTCACTGGATTACAGAGAGGATTGATCCTGACTCATTTCCTTTTTCACCTTCCAAGCTCCCCAACCACTGTTATTAAAAAGTCAGGACAGGGACCAGCAGTTGGTGTAATGGCTATGTCGCTGGACTCCCATGTAGTCGACCACAGTTCGCGTCCTGGACCTGGTGGCTTAAACTCACGCCGGGCGCGTGTGCATGCGTGCCCAAGATCCCGAGAGGAGAATGGAGGAGAAGGGATTGCGGCATGGCCATTCCCCCTGGGGGGTGATTTCTCGCTTTCTGTCTCTGTCTCTCTCTGTCTGGCGAGCGCACGTGCCCTATAGCAAAAACCTCTCTAGAAACAAACAAAAAAGTCAGGACATTGTAAAGAGGAATTCGCTAGCACACCCACTCATCCCCTCCTAGTAACCTTACGTTCAGTAGAGAGTGTCAGCCCGGTTTGTGCATTTTCAGGCCTCCGTTCGAGTCCACCAGTGTGTTCTTGCTTCTGAGAATTTCCTGGAACTACAGCCCTCTGGCACATTGCCGGCTCCCTGAAGCAGGCAGTTCCAAATACCAGAAGAAGTCAGGATTCCTTCAGCCCTTGAGCCTAGCTGGTCTTGCTCTTCCAGTTCTGCAGCGGGGGAGCTGGGAGAGTAGAGCCTTTGAGAACTGGCCATTCTTACGTTACCAGTGTTATTGACAGTGTCGCCCAATGCCACCTTGCTGCAAGAAGGGGGATTATTGGAAGCAGGAGTGTCAGTTTTTACAGTTGACTCGGACACAGACACCTAGATAAGTTAAAAAAAAAATATGAGAAGGAAAAATAGCTCTCTCAAAACTCCCCTGAGCTGGGACCAGCAGTTAGCGTAATGGCTATGTCGCTAGACTTCCATGTAGTCGACCACAGTTTGCGTCCTGGACCCGGCAGCTTAAACTCACACCGGGGGTGTGCATGCATGCCCAAGATCCCAAGAGGAGAATGGAGGAGAAGGGATTTCAGCATGGCCATCCCCCATCTCGCTTTCTGTCTCTATGTCTCTCTTTCTGGTGAGCGCACGCGCCCTATAGCAAAAACCTGTCCAAAAAAAACAAAACAAAACTCCCCTGAGCTGTATGTTACATCACATTGATGAGGCCTTTGTAGAAAGTTGTGATTATGGCTACAAGCTCTCAAAACAAAGGCCATGAACCTTATGTGAAATTGATCGGCCCGCTTTCAGAGTGGGATGGCCTGACACAGGGTCCTTTGGTACTGGAAAGGTACAAGCCGTTTGGAAAGTTGTCACAGGTGCGGCAGGAGGACCAGGCCATCCCGACCAATACCCGTATATTGACGATGGTTGACTTTAGTTCAAAGACCCCTATCCTGGTTAAGAAGCAGTGCCTTAAAAACTGAGAATCCTGTCCTTGTAATCAGCCCATCAGGAAGGCCTCAAAAAGAACAAAATCCTGCTGTCTTACAGTCAGATCCAGAGTCAGACCTGCCTCCCCATAACCCACATAGACGGCAACTCGGGAAATGAGCAGCAGCCACAGGTGGCGGCCATCTTGGTCCCTCTCTCTCCACCCTGTACCCGGAGCAGGTCTGGGGAGATGAGGAGGGATCGGAGTCCTGACTCTTCGGCACCCCTGCCTCCTTGGTCTAGGGAGGGAAGGAGGGACCGAAGCCCTGATTCCTCAGAGGCCCTGTTACCCTTCAGGGAGGCACCTCCGACAGATGGAGACCCTGGAGGTCACCCGTGTCTTGTATATGTCCCCTTTTCTACCAGTGACCTGTGTAATTGGAGGGCTCAGAACCCGCCCTTCTCTGAGAAGCCTCAGGCTCTCATGGACTTGCCCGAGTTGGTCTTCCACGCACCAGCCAAGTGGGGATGATTGGCAGCAGCTGTGAGCTACTCTTCCCTGCTGAGAGAGAAAGGATAGAGAGAAGACGGGGAGGCACTTGAGAAGGCGACCAGGGCAGGCTAAGTAGACGTTTTCCTGCCACCCGCCCTAATTAGGATCCAAACACTAGTGCTGGCAGAGAGGCATTGACCACACTGCGCAGTAATTTATTGGCTGGGGTTAAGGCAGCGGCCCCCAAACCCACTCATTTGTCGAAGGCAGTGGGGATAACGCAAGGCCCGCAGGAGTCCCGCAGCCTTCTTAGACGGCTTAGGTGAGGCTTATCGAGAATACTCCCCACAGAGCCCGATGCTCAAGAGGATAGATGGCAGTTCATGTGGCCTTTGTGTCCAGGCTGCTGCAGACATCAGAAGAAAGCTCCGGCAGACAGAAGGCTGTGAGGGCATGACTCGGTCACAGCTACTAGAGGTTGCCCAGACAGGTTAAGACAATCGCTCAGGTCGTAGTAGCTACTATGAGAGAAGTTAACAAGAAAGAGAAAACACACAAAAAGAGACCCAAGCTGGCTAAGGACCAATGTCAAAACTGTGAAGAAAGAAGACACAGAAAAAGAGAAAGTTTTAAATTGAGAAGAATGACGGGACTGGAGCTCATTCAAGACTAGCCCCTCTGCACACTGACCGGGGGCTCCCAACCTTTGATCTGGACTGAACACGAACAAATGCTTTCGAGGAGGTAGAACAAGCCCTGGTGTCAGCACCAGCTCTGGCTCTCCCCGGCCTCACCAAAGCTTTCCACCTCTTTATTGATGAACGAAGGGGAATAGCCAAAGGAGTTCTAGTCCAGAATCTGGGGCCTTGGAAACGGCCGGTAGCCTACATGTCCAAGAGACTCCACTCAGTAGCGGAGGGATGGCCAGCTTGCCTCCGGGCGATAGCTGCTACAGCCCTGCTAGCAAAAGAGGCTGACAAATTCACCTTGGGGCAGGAGTTGACCCTCACTGCACCCCACGTGCTGGAGGCCCTCCTCCGGACCACACCAGAAAAATGGATGTCCAACGCTCGAGTAACTCAATACCAAGCCCTTTTACGTGACCAGCCCTGGCTTAGGTTTCAGAAGTCAGCCGCCCTGAATCCAGCCACCTTACTGCCTGGATGATGACCCCAAAGAGCCTTTTCACAACTGTTTTGACGTGATGTAATCCAGTCCACTTGACCGGGTTTGAAGGCCACTCCACTTCCCTCAGCCGGGGTCATCCTGTTTACTGACCAGAGCAGTTTCATACAAAATAGAAGCAGGTGCCCAGGGGCGGCTGTGGTCCCCAGTGAATTTACTGTATGGGCACAGCCTTTAAATCAAGGGACATCTGCTCAAAAACCAGAGCTCATTGCTCTAATTCAACCTTAAGGTGGGCAAAAGATAGGGCTGTGGCTACACGGACAACAGAGATGCATTTGCCACCGTCCGCGTGCACGGGGCGTGCACGGGGTGACCTCGGCAGAAAAAGACATTAAAAATAAAAATTAAAAAAAGGTCCTGGCATAGTTAGAGGCCTTATGGGTACCCAGAGCTGTAGCCGTTGTGCATTGTGAAGGACACCAGAAAGGGGACTCTTTTGAGACACGGAAAAACCAGGCTGTCGATCAAGCCACTTTTAAACCAGTGGGGCCACTCCATGTGCTCACCACTCTGCCAAACCCAGGCCTTCCAGCCCCTCCTACTTATACAAACGCAGAAGAAAAGTTTGCAGAACAAGCTACCGGGAGCCATCTGGCTGGCTGAAAATGCCTGCTGGGAGGCTGCTGATCCCAGAGGCCCTAGGAAGGGTAATAGTAGACCAGCTTCACCAGACGACTCATCTGGGCAAGTGAAAACTCACGACACTTGGGGAACCAGCAGTTAGCGTAATGGCTATGTCGCTGGACTCCCACGTAGTTGACCGCGGTTCGCGTCCCGGACCCGGTGGCTTAAACTCACGCCTGGCGTGTGTGCGTGCGTGCCCAAGATCCCGAGAGGAGAATGGAGGAGAAGGGATTGTGGCGTGACCATCACCCCTGGGGGGTGATTTCTCGCTTTCTGTCTTCTATGTCTCTCTCTGTCTGTCTGGCAAGCGCATGCGCCCTATAGCGAAAACCTCTCAAAAACAAAACAAAACCAAAAAAAAAAGCTCCCGACACTCCTCAGAAATAGGTATTATACTCCAAACTGAAACACCTTCGCTAATAGCATCGCTTCCAGGTGCTGTGCTTGTGCTTGGGTAGATGCTAAACAAACAGGTAGAGGGATCGTGGGTTTTAGGAAGAGAGGGGAAATCCCAGGGGAACATTGGGGAGGAGATTTCACTGAGATAAGACCCCCCTCTGGGTATAAGTACTTACTGGTACTCACAGACACCTTTTCAGGATGGTCTGAGACAGCTCTAGTAGTTACCAAAAGACTGCTTCAGGATTTGATCCCTAGATCCAGGTTACCTATGACCATCGGGTCAGACAATGAGCCTGCTTTTGTTGCAAAGGTCTCACAGGATTTGGCAAAGACTTTAAAAGTCAAAGAGAAATTACATTGTGCCTACTGGCCTCAGAGTTCTGGGCAGGTTGAGCGAATGAATCGGACCCTAAAAGAGACCCTGAGCAAGCTCACTAGAAACAGGCGAAGTCTGGGTACTGCTTCTCCCCTTAGCTCTCCTAGGAGTTCAGTGTACCCCCTATGTAGAAGGCTTTACCCCGTATGAAATTATGCTTGGGAGGCCTCCACCTCTTCCCCCCCAGTTATGTGAAGAAATGAAAGCTGAGATCCGTAACCTTACCCTGCTTAGACTATTACAGGCTCTGGATTCTACCCAAAAGGCAGTTCACCTCCGCGTCTGGGACACCCTGCCTATTGCCTCGTCAGGAATAGGGAGTCCACCCATATCAGCCAGGAGACTCAGTGTGGATCAAGAATTATACAGCTCAAGGGCTGACCCCCACACAGTCATCCTCACGACTCCGACAGCCATCCAAGTCAAGGGCTTCTTCTCCACCTGGCTGCACCACTCCGGGGTGAAGGCAGGACACTCAACATATAAGGTCCACGAGTCCCGGGATCCCCTCAAGCTAAGGCTGTCTCGTGTATCTTTTTTTTTTTTTTTTTTTGAGAGGTTTTTCGCTATAGGGCGTGTGCGCTTGCCAGACAGACACAGAGAGAGAGACGGAGAGACAGAAAGCAAGAAATCACCCCCCAGGGGGGATGGCCATGCCGCAATCCCTTCTCCTCCATTCTCCTCTTGGGATCTTGGGCACGCAAGCACACGTGCCTGGTGTGAGTTTTAAGCCACCGGGTCCGGGACGTGAACTGCGGTCGACTACATGGGAGTCCAGCGACATAGCCATTACGCTAACGGCTGGTCCCAGTCCTTTCTTTCTTTCCTAGTTGGAAGTGAAGGAATGGATTGGACTCGAGAAGTGTAGAATAAGATGGTGAACTGTTAAACACATAGAAAAGTCATCCCCCTTTATGTTGATGTATGGCATCTCTACGGTAGAATCTAGTTTTCAGTATGGAGGAGCAGGATCCAGTTTTGAGTGGACTTGTCTACCAGGGGTGTCTCATGTGGGGTGGGCTTCTAGAGAATTTTATCTTTGTCCGGCCAGAAGAGGGACGATCGTTCTTCAAGTTCAGACTACAATTGCCCTTACCGGGGTTGCGAGTCACTTACTTTAAGGGCCCTCGGGGCTAACCCGCCCTGGCAACCGGGACAACCTGATCCAGATATAGAAGTGAGGAGACGCCCCCCACCAGTAAAATGTGGTCTGAGGGCCTGTGACCCTCTTAACATCACTATTTGTAATCCCGCCGATCCAAAATGGTTCACAGAAAGTACCTGGGGAATATGCTTTTACACTACAAAAAGGGACCGGGGCATTCCTCACCATACAAAAAAGAGCCCTAACCCAAGAGAGACCTCAAAAAAACCATTAGAGAAAGATATAAAGGAGCACAATGTCTTCCCCCAGCACCCCCGGCCAAGCTCCCTCTGACCACTCGGGCTCCGGCTGGGAACTCTCACTGGGCTAACCTGCTGTAGTACGTCACCTCCTGAACGCTTCTCAACCTGCCCTGGCTCGGGACTGTGGGCTCTGTCTGCACACTCCTCCATACTGTGTGGAGTGGGACAGCTGCCTGTAACTAACTCCGGGGGAAATGCTCTGTTAGCTTCTCTCGCCTGACTCTGAGTGATAGTCAAGGTATTGGAACCTGTCTGGTAAATCCAACCTTTAAGAATGCTACTTATTTACAGTACTGTAACCTTACCTACCTTGTAAATGTCACTGGCGTTAGCGTTAGTTACCAAGCTCCAAATCTCGCCTGGGGGACATGTACTAATGGAATAGCCCCATGCGTCGCCAGCTCCTATGTGCAAGTTTGTGTCCTTGTCCAGATCTTTCCCCGTGTGTCTGTGTATTGTGGAGAGGGGGCAGACATGTTATCTCCACCATTCAATTGGACACACCAAAGACGAATCCCCATTCTAATACCCTTACTAGTAGGACTGGGCTTTGCTGGCTCAGCTGCCATAGGAACTACGGCCTGATCCAGGGTGACCAACACCTTCAGGAGCTATCAAGGTTAATCCATACTGATCTAGGACTACCCGAAAAATCCGTGGCTCATCTACAAGAACAGGTAAATCCCCTGGCAGAAATTGTACCGCAAAGTAGTAGGGGGCTTGACCTTTTATTCTTGAGACAAGGTGGCCTCTGCATGGCCCTAGGAAAAAATTGCTGTATATATACAAATAAATCTAGAATTATTAAAAATAGTCTGTCCCAGATCCAAAGACGTATCAATCAACGAGAACAAAGAGCACAATCAGAAACATGGTTTCAAAGAATGTTTGATTGGTCCCCTTGGCTGTCAACTCTGTAGTCAGCAGCAGCCGGACCAACCCTCATGATTATTACAGAGCTGTTAACTGGCCACGTGTTCTCAAGCTCCTCCTCAGGTTTACCCAGCAACGCATCCATTCCGTTAAGCTCCTGAGGTTTTTTTTATTTTTTGAGAGGTTTTTGACAAAGGGCGTGTGTGCTCGCCAAACAGAGACAGAGAGACAGAAAGTGAGAAATCACCCCCCAGGGGGGATGGCCACGCTGCAATCCCTTCTCCTCCATTCTCCTCTCGGGATCTTGGGCACGCATGCACACGTGCCCAGCATGAGTTTAAGCCACCAGGTCCGGGACTCGAACCGCGGTCGACTACGTGGGAGTCCAGTGACATAGCCATTATGCTAACTGCTGGTCCCAAGCTCCTGATTTTAAGAGAGT
The DNA here is from genome assembly GCF_000334495.1 of Tupaia belangeri chinensis. NCBI lineage: Eukaryota > Metazoa > Chordata > Mammalia > Scandentia > Tupaiidae > Tupaia > Tupaia belangeri. The sequence continues at coordinate 5,133,710 of NW_006159530.1, read as the reverse complement.
GGTACCAACCCCTAACTGTGGTGAGCCAAGGATTTGACTCAGTCCCATAAAACCAGTGGGGAATGAAGCAAGCTTGACTCTATCCTGAAAGTGTGATTTTATTGTAGAAACTATGCCTCCTTTTCCCCCTCCCCACGAGTGCAGATAAGATCCAAAGAAGCCCCACTCCCAGGTGCCTCAGGAAACAATCAGTAGCCAACGGACTGTGACCAGAACTAGGGAAGCCATTAAAATTCTATTGTAGGGACCAGCAGTTGGCGTAATATGGGTTTTAGGAAGAGAGGGGAAATCCCAGGGGAACATTGGGGAGGAGATTTCACTGAGATAAGACCCCCCTCTGGGTATAAGTACTTACTGGTACTCACAGACACCTTTTCAGGATGGTCTGAGACAGCTCTAGTAGTTACCAAAAGACTGCTTCAGGATTTGATCCCTAGATCCAGGTTACCTATGACCATCGGGTCAGACAATGAGCCTGCTTTTGTTGCAAAGGTCTCACAGGATTTGGCAAAGACTTTAAAAGTCAAAGAGAAATTACATTGTGCCTACTGGCCTCAGAGTTCTGGGCAGGTTGAGCGAATGAATCGGACCCTAAAAGAGACCCTGAGCAAGCTCACTAGAAACAGGCGAAGTCTGGGTACTGCTTCTCCCCTTAGCTCTCCTAGGAGTTCAGTGTACCCCCTATGTAGAAGGCTTTACCCCGTATGAAATTATGCTTGGGAGGCCTCCACCTCTTCCCCCCCAGTTATGTGAAGAAATGAAAGCTGAGATCCGTAACCTTACCCTGCTTAGACTATTACAGGCTCTGGATTCTACCCAAAAGGCAGTTCACCTCCGCGTCTGGGACACCCTGCCTATTGCCTCGTCAGGAATAGGGAGTCCACCCATATCAGCCAGGAGACTCAGTGTGGATCAAGAATTATACAGCTCAAGGGCTGACCCCCACACAGTCATCCTCACGACTCCGACAGCCATCCAAGTCAAGGGCTTCTTCTCCACCTGGCTGCACCACTCCGGGGTGAAGGCAGGACACTCAACATATAAGGTCCACGAGTCCCGGGATCCCCTCAAGTTAAGACTGTCTCGTGTATCTTTTTTTTTTTTTTTTTTGAGAGGTTTTTGCTATAGGGCTTGCCAGACAGACACAGAGAGAGAGACGGAGAGACAGAAAGCAAGAAATCACCCCCCAGGGGGGATGGCCATGCCGCAATCCCTTCTCCTCCATTCTCCTCTTGGGATCTTGGGCACGCAAGCACACGTGCCTGGTGTGAGTTTTAAGCCACCGGGTCCGGGACGTGAACTGCGGTCGACTACATGGGAGTCCAGCGACATAGCCATTACGCTAACGGCTGGTCCCAGTCCTTTCTTTCTTTCCTAGTTGGAAGTGAAGGAATGGATTGGACTCGAGAAGTGTAGAATAAGATGGTGAACTGTTAAACACATAGAAAAGTCATCCCCCTTTATGTTGATGTATGGCATCTCTACGGTAGAATCTAGTTTTCAGTATGGAGGAGCAGGATCCAGTTTTGAGTGGACTTGTCTACCAGGGGTGTCTCATGTGGGGTGGGCTTCTAGAGAATTTTATCTTTGTCCGGCCAGAAGAGGGACGATCGTTCTTCAAGTTCAGACTACAATTGCCCTTACCGGGGTTGCGAGTCACTTACTTTAAGGGCCCTCGGGGCTAACCCGCCCTGGCAACCGGGACAACCTGATCCAGATATAGAAGTGAGGAGACGCCCCCCACCAGTAAAATGTGGTCTGAGGGCCTGTGACCCTCTTAACATCACTATTTGTAATCCCGCCGATCCAAAATGGTTCACAGAAAGTACCTGGGGAATATGCTTTTACACTACAAAAAGGGACCGGGGCATTCCTCACCATACAAAAAAGAGCCCTAACCCAAGAGAGACCTCAAAAAAACCATTAGAGAAAGATATAAAGGAGCACAATGTCTTCCCCCAGCACCCCCGGCCAAGCTCCCTCTGACCACTCGGGCTCCGGCTGGGAACTCTCACTGGGCTAACCTGCTGTAGTACGTCACCTCCTGAACGCTTCTCAACCTGCCCTGGCTCGGGACTGTGGGCTCTGTCTGCACACTCCTCCATACTGTGTGGAGTGGGACAGCTGCCTGTAACTAACTCCGGGGGAAATGCTCTGTTAGCTTCTCTCGCCTGACTCTGAGTGATAGTCAAGGTATTGGAACCTGTCTGGTAAATCCAACCTTTAAGAATGCTACTTATTTACAGTACTGTAACCTTACCTACCTTGTAAATGTCACTGGCGTTAGCGTTAGTTACCAAGCTCCAAATCTCGCCTGGGGGACATGTACTAATGGAATAGCCCCATGCGTCGCCAGCTCCTATGTGCAAGTTGGTATCATTGTCCAGATCTTTCCCCGTGTGTCTGTGTATTGTGGAGAGGGGGCAGACATGTTATCTCCACCATTCAATTGGACACACCAAAGACGAATCCCCATTCTAATACCCTTACTAGTAGGACTGGGCTTTGCTGGCTCAGCTACCATAGGAACTACGGCCTGATCCAGGGTGACCAACACCTTCAGGAGCTATCAAGGTTAATCCATACTGATCTAGGACTACCCGAAAAATCCGTGGCTCATCTACAAGAACAGGTAAATCCCCTGGCAGAAATTGTACCGCAAAGTAGTAGGGGGCTTGACCTTTTATTCTTGAGACAAGGTGGCCTCTGCATGGCCCTAGGAAAAAATTGCTGTATATATACAAATAAATCTAGAATTATTAAAAATAGTCTGTCCCAGATCCAAAGACGTATCAATCAACGAGAACAAAGAGCAATCAGAAACATGGTTTCAAAGAATGTTTGATTGGTCCCCTTGGCTGTCAACTCTGTAGTCAGCAGCAGCCGGACCAACCCTCATGATTATTACAGAGCTGTTAACTGGCCACGTGTTCTCAAGCTCCTCCTCAGGTTTACCCAGCAACGCATCCATTCCGTTAAGCTCCTGAGGTTTTTTTTATTTTTTGAGAGGTTTTTGACAAAGGGCGTGTGTGCTCGCCAAACAGAGACAGAGAGACAGAAAGTGAGAAATCACCCCCCAGGGGGGATGGCCACGCTGCAATCCCTTCTCCTCCATTCTCCTCTCGGGATCTTGGGCACGCATGCACACGTGCCCAGCATGAGTTTAAGCCACCAGGTCCGGGACTCGAACCGCGGTCGACTACGTGGGAGTCCAGTGACATAGCCATTATGCTAACTGCTGGTCCCAAGCTCCTGATTTTAAGAGAGTGGTACCAACCCCTAACTGTGGTGAGCCAAGGATTTGACTCAGTCCCATAAAACCAGTGGGGAATGAAGCAAGCTTGACTCTATCCTGAAAGTGTGATTTTATTGTAGAAACTATGCCTCCTTTTCCCCCTCCCCACGAGTGCAGATAAGATCCAAAGAAGCCCCACTCCCAGGTGCCTCAGGAAACAATCAGTAGCCAACGGACTGTGACCAGAACTAGGGAAGCCATTAAAATTCTATTGTAGGGACCAGCAGTTGGCGTAATAGCTATGTCGCTGAACTCCCATGTAGCCGACCGCAGTTCAAGTCCTGGACCCAGTGGCTTAAACTCATGCCGGGCGCATGTGTGTGCCCAAGATCCTGAGAGGAGAATGGAGGAGAAGGGATTGCGGCGTGGCCAGCCTCCCTGGGGGGTGATTTCTCACTTTCTGTCTCTCTGTCTCTCTCTGTCTGTCTGGCAAGTGCACGCACCCTATAGCGAAAACCTCTCCAAAAAAAAAACAAAAACCCATTCCATTGTAATCAGACCTTCCCCTCAAGACTAATTAACCTGCTTGCTTTGCTTCTGTGACTGGCTTTTTTGCTTTGAAGATAGAAAACCCTCCCCCATCTCTCCCGAAGCCCCTTAATTTGGCCCTGTTCTTGTAGACCATCTGGGCATTTTGGGCCTATAGAAGCTCCTTCCTCCTTTCACTCGGGGCTGCAGGGTTTTGAGAGACACGAGTCCCCCCATATGCCGCCGGCTTAATCAATAATCTCCAATCAATTTGGCTATGTCTGGACGTCCTCTTATTTCTCACTGAGTAGACTAATACAGGCAAACACACATGTCCCATTGCAAAACCTTGAAAACTAAATAAGAGGTACGTGGGACTCTCTTGCCCCCTTCCCAATGTAAGGATGAAGCAAGAAGCCTCCATCCGTTTTTATTTAAAAATTTTTTTACAAGACATTAATTTTAACTTTTTTTTTTTTTTGGAGAGGTTTTTGCTATAGGGCGCGTGCGCTCCTCCGACAGACAGACAGACAGAAAGCAATAAATCACCCCCCAGAGGGGATGGCCACACTGTAATCCCTTCTCCTCCATTCTCCTCTCGGGATCTTAGGCACACACGCACATGTGCCTGACGTGAGTTTTAAGCCTCCAGGTCCAGGTGCGAACCGCAGTCGGCTACGTGGGAGCCCAGCGACATAGCCATTACGCTAACTGCTGGTCCCAATTTTAACTTTTTTTGAGAGAGAGATTTTTATTATAGGACATATGTGCTCACTGGAGAGACAGAGAGAGGCAGAGAGAGACAGAAAGCAAGAAATCACCCCCAGGGGGGATAGCCACACCAGTCTCTTCTCCATTCTCCTCTCGGGACTTTGGGCACACACGCACACACATGCACCTGCTCCGTTTCAAGCACTGGGTTCAGAACTTGAACCACAGTAGACCACGTGAGAGTCCTGCACCTTCACCACCACGCCACCTGCTGGCCCTGAAGGCACTGTCTCTGAAGCTGAACGAGCCTTCACCAGACGCCACATCTGCTGGTACTTGGACTTCTCGACCTGCAGAACTGTAAAAACGAGATCTCTGTGTGTATAAATTACTCAGTCTCAGGTAGCTTATTTTAACAGCTTAAATGGACCAAGAAACTTAGTATTCAGTAGGTTTTCACTATTAACATTATCCCTAGGTGGTGAAAGAGTTGTTTCAATTTTCTTTTTAAAAGTCGTTTTTTGGGGTCCAGCAGGTGGTGTGGTGGTTAAAGGTGCTAGACTACCACATGGCTGACCACAGTTCGAGTCCTGAATCTGGTGGCTTGCTCTCTCTCTCTGTCCCTTTCTGGTCAAATTAAAATCAATTAAAAAGGTCAATAAGTGGGACCAGCAGTTAGCATAATGGCTATGTCGCTGGACTCCCACGTAGTCGACCGTGGTTCGCGTCCCGGACCCGCTGGCTTAAACTCACGCCGGGCGCATGTGCGTGCGTGCCCAAGATCCCGAGAGGAGAATGGGGGAGAAGGGATTGCGGCGTGGCCATCCCCCCTGGGGGGTGATTTCTCGCTTTCTGTCTCTCTGTCTCTCTCTGTCTGTCTGGCGAGCGCACGCGCCCTATAGCAAAAACCTCTCCAAAAAAAAAAAAATCAATAAAATAATACTTTTTTTTTTTTTTTTTAAAGTCATCTTTGGGGCCAGTCAGGTGGCATGGAGGGTGAGGCGGCTGGATCTCACATAGCTGACTGCAATTTGAGTCCCAGACCTAGCGGCTTGAAAAGCACACTAGGCACGTGTGCGTGCGTGCCCAACATCCCAAGGAAAGAATGGAGGAGAAGGGATTGCAACACGGCCATCCCTCTGAGGTGAGAAAGATGATTTCTCACTTCCCTCTCTGTCTCTTCCTGTTGAGCCCACGTGCCATATGGCAAACAACCAAAAATAAAACCAACAAAATTTTTTTGGGGGGCCAGCTGGTAGCATGGTAATTAGGGTCCCTAGATCCCACATGGTTGTGTGGTTCAAGACCTGGACCCAGCAGCATGGAAAACAGGCTGAGTGCGTGTGCCCAAAATCCTGAGAGGAGAATGGAGGAGAGACTGCAGTGCGGCCATCCCTTGGGGGAGTGCTTTCTAACCCTTCCCGCCTCCCTCTCCCTCACCACCACCTCGCACTCCCCGCACTCGCCCCAGTCTTTTTCTCAATGGCACGTGCCCTATAGCAATTTTTAAAACATCTTTTTTCGGGACCAGCAGTTGGTATAATAGCTATGTGGCTGGACTCCCATGTAGTCGACCCCAGTTCAAGTACTGACCCGGTGGCTTAACCTCACACTGGGCGCGTGTACATGCATGCCCACGATCCTGAGCGGAGAGCGGGATTACGGCGGCCATTCCCCGGGGTGGGGGTGGGGGTAATTTCTCACTTTCTGTCTCTCTGTCTTTCTTTTTTTTTTTTTTTTGAGAGATTTTCACTGTAGGGCGCA
>NW_006159530.1:5120651-5127329 GCF_000334495.1 Tupaia belangeri chinensis | reverse complement strand
CACCGGGTGCGGGACGGAACCCGCGGTCGACTACGTGGGAGTCCAGCGACATAGCCATTACGCTAACTGCTGGTTCCTTCTGTCTCTGTCTTTCTAGCAAGCACTTGCGCCCTATAAAATTTCTCTCAAAAAAAAAAAAAAAAAAAAAAAAAAAGTCTTTTTTCCAGGACTGGCCTGATAGTACAGTGTTTAAGCACTCTGCATAGTGTGCTGGATTCCTCCAGACAGCCATGGTTCGAATCCCAGCCCAGGTGGCTTAAGAACATATAGGAGATACCCAGAGTTTTGATGGGCTGAAGAAATGGGGAAGAGGACTGGGGAGTGACCACGCCCCGTCGTGGAAGTGCTTGCTCTCTCTTTTTGGTGAGTGCATACTCTGGCAATTAAGCAGACTGACAAAACTAGATGGGGGAGAATCTTTTTCCTCTATAATGAGCATGTGTTCCTTATTTAGCTTTTTAAACTACTTATGGAGATACCATAAACTCTCAGTAGTTAAAAAAATAGCGCAGAGGTGCTTGCTGTTTTCGAAGTTTCTTTATTTCATGAAAGAAAGAGAGAGATCTTTGACAGGGTCTCACCTGCCACAATTTCCTCCGCCTCCCCCACCCCCCAGCCAGGATCACGGCCACGCCTATGGGCACACCTGTTGTGTTCAGGTTGACCCAGGATCTGAACCTGGGGCCTTCCCATATGGCTCCTGGATCATGCAACCACAGCTTTCCTACTGCTTAGCAACCTTCTTGTTTATGCTTTGCTTTTGTTTTGTATTGCCAGAGGGTGTGTGCACTTACCAGAGACAGAGAGAGAAAGAAAACCTCTCCGTCTGGTCACGCCACCATCTTTTCCCCTCCGCTTTATCTTCTCAGGATTCAGGGCCATGCATGCACATGCACACGGTGTGTTTTCCACCCACTGGGGACCGGATTCAAACCCTCAGTGGCCATATAGGATCTGGCTCCCTACACACAGCGCTTAACCACTGTGCTAAGGAGTTGGCCCTCCTTGTTAAAGTTTCTGTGTTTGCAGAGGGGCCAGCAGGTGGTGTGGTGGTTAAGGGCACTGGACTCCCACATGGCCAACCACGGGTCAAGTCCCAGACCTGGTGGCTTGCTTTCTCACTCCTCCCCCACCCCCATTCTGTCCCTCTATGGTCAAATTAAAATAAATAAATAAAGTTAAATAAAATGATTTAAAAAGGGGGGGAGGCGGCAGTTGGCGTGGTGGCTAGGGCCACTGAATTCCCACATGGCTGACCACGGTTTGAGTCCCAGACCTGGTGGCTTGCTCTCTCATTCTCCTACCCCCACTCCCCACCCCGCCCTCTCTTTTTCGCTCTGTCCCTCTCTGGTCAAATTGAAATAATTAATAAAGTTAAGGAAAATGATTCTTTAAAGAAAATCTTTTTATGTTTGCTTTTAAATATAACCACCTATTACATACATGCTATTAACCGAAATTTTATTGGGTTCTAGGAAAAACACTGACGTGGCCACAAATACTTTATCTTTTTAAAATTTTGACAGAGGGCACATGCATTTGCCAGAGGGAAAAGAGGAGTGAGAAAGTACCCCCTAAGGGAGATGGCCACATCACAATCCCTTTTCCCTCTCCGTTTCCCCCTCTTTTCTAGATTTTGGGCACACTTGCACATGCACCTGGCATGTTTCTCAAATCACCGAGTCTGGGACTTGAACTGCACAGTTTGGCCATATGGGATCCACCCGCTTTAATCACCGTGCTACAGCTGGCCTGACATATGTTTAAAAGAGTTGGTATAATTCCTATAGAACTCTGTTCTCTCTGGGACCAGCAGTTAGCATAATGACTATGCCACTGGACTCCCATGTAGTTGACCATGGTTCGAGTCCCGGACCTGGTGGCTTACATTCACACCGGGTGTGTGTGCGTGTGTGCCCAAGATTCCGAGAGGAGAAGGGACTGCGGCGTGGCCATCCCCCTCCCCCCCACCCCCGGGGGTGATTTCTCCATTTCTGTCTCTCTGTCTCTCTCTGTCTTTCTGTGGGGGGGGCCGCCCCCCTTTAAAAAAAAACTTCCCCAAAAAAAAAAAAAAAAAAAAAAGAACCCCGTTCTCTCAGATAAGAGATAGACTCTAGACTTTTCTGTAAGGTAAGTCTTCAATTTCCAGCTAGTCATCAGCTCCGAGAACAAGTTCCAGTCAGCGACCCTGAATTTCATTTGGATAAAGCCAGGAAGGCTCTGTCAACCAGGGACACTGTGGCTGTCATAGCCACGTAGCGATTTCCAGGTGTTAGGGCACTTTCGCACATTCTGCTTTATACTGCCTGGGGTTTATCAGTTAAACCTGTTTTTCAAAGTATGACTTTCCTAGCCTGAAAAAAAGTGTTGAAAATGAGAAAGACTGGATCTTCAGCGTTGAGCTCGCCGACTGGCTCAGGAACGTCCTTGTCAGAGCGGCGGTTCAGAGTCCAGGCCGATAAGACCTTTGCCTTGAACTGCCGATCTTCTGTCTGCTCAGCAGACGGGTATCAAGGGCCTGTACCTAGGGTCGGGCTGCTTGGCTCAGGAAGTCTGCCAGGTCCCGCAGTCCCGAGTGAGAAATCTGTATCCTATATATGCAGACTGTGAGGATACTCAGGGCTAAAATGGAATTCAGTCTGTGAACTATTGTTTGTTCATTTTTATTTAAGATTTTGGCCACAGCATGCGTGAGCTTGCCAGAGGGAGACAGAGAGGGAAAGTGAGCGATTACCCCCAGGAGGAATGGCCACACTGCAATCCCTTCTCCTTTCTCCTGAGATCTTGGGGACGCACATGCATGTGCCCAGCGTGATTCTCAGTCCACTGGGTCCAGGCTGGAATTACAGTGAGCCACGTGCCTTAGCCACTGCGCCACCTGCCGGCCCCTGTCTCTGAACTATCGCAAGAGAGAGGCCCTGTTAAAATGGGCAGGATCAGGATTCTGAGTAAGTTTTTCCTATTTCTGTCTTTTTCGGTTTTTAATTTAGTGTTTGCTAGAGGACATATATGAGAGAGGGAGAGAGAGAGAGAGAGAGAGAGAGAGCCCTACAGAGGGGCCTGGTCATGCTGCAATCCTTTCTCCTACAATTCTCTACGCCACTAGGATTCTAGGCAGGTGCCCAGTGTGTTTTTCAAGTCTCTGGGGCCAGGACTCGAACCCTACTAGTCCCGTGAAATCTGGCCATCTCTGCACAGTGCTTAACTACTGTACTATAGGGCAGACCCCTTTCTATCTTTTTGTATGGATGGTTTTCTGGATCCTCACTGAAGCAACTAAGAGTGATAGACATATTGTTCAGGAAATAAAATATGCATTTTTAATGTAATGTTTTAAAAAGCACTGTTTTTACAGTTTATTTCTGTATTTCTCCCATGAGGGAGAGACACAGAGAGAGAGAGAGAACCCTCGCTGGAGTCTTGCTGGCATGCTCCATCTCAGCCTGGTCCGGCCTGGATCGTGGGCATGCTCAGGGAGGGCTCCAGATGCAAACCCGGCCCTTCCCTGTGCGCGTCCCAGAGCTTCACGTCTCATCACCACGCAGCGCCTAGAGCCTTCCTGCGGTTTTCAAGGGATGCGAGCTGGATGCTCCCTACCGTATTTCCTTTTCTTGTGGAGGTTGTGGCTTGGGAGCCAGCAGGTGGCATGGTGGTTAAGGTGCTGGACTCCCACATGGCCTACCACAGTTTGAGATCTAGGACCTGGTGGCTTACTTTCTCACTTTCCCTCTCTGTCTCTCTCCTATAGCAAATACTACTACAACTAACAATAATAATAAATACTACTACAACTAACAATAATAATAAATACTACTACAACTAACAATAATAATAAATACAAGTTCTTTTTAAAAGAGAGCACTGCTGTCATGGAACTAAGCCAACCGACTGCCTGGCGCTGGCAGCCTGGGAGGGCAGGGAAGGGCCCCAGATCGCACTTCCTCAGGGTTCCCGAGGGCTCCCTCCCATGGAGGCCTGGAGCTGGGAAAGCAGTCAACTACTTGCTTGTCCCCCCACCCCCCCACGCTTTCAGTTTTCTGGGGAAGGAGATGGGAAAGGCAAAGGGGCTTTAGGGGCCCAGGCTCGCCTCAGGCAGGCTGTGGGTAGGCAGTTTCTCCTCATCGCTCCCTGCCTGGGTCGTAATTCCTCTCCTCTCCTTTCTCTTTCTACCTGGGTCCACCCTCCAACACACCCTCCCCTGAAGGGTGCTTCGCTCTCTATTTGCTTTTCAGTTTTTGAAATAGGGCACCTGCACTCACTGGGGGGAGAGAGAGAGAGAGAGAGAAAGAGAGAAAGTGAGAACTCACCCCCCAGGAAGACAGCCATGCAGACGGCCATGCAGTCCCTTCTCCTCTGTCTCTTGGGATTTTGGGCGCACATGCCTGGCCTGTTCTTCAAGTCGCTGGGTCGGGGACTTGAAGCACACAGTTGGCCGTGTGCCTTAACCTCCACGCCAGCTGCTGGCCCGAGGGCTCCTTCTCTGCACTCCTCCAGCTCCATGTGGGCCTTTGTCTCCTGCAATTTTTACCTTGAGTTTTTCCAACTAGCCAACACCCCGTGTGGCTTCCGTGTGCTCTCACGGTATTGCTGACAAGCCCGCCTGGAAAGTTCCTACGTCCTTCACCTTCTTCCCCCAGGGCCAGCTAGCGGTCTGTGCTGGTGCGGAAGGATCTTCTCATCGGAGAGCCGGCCTCCTAGCCCAGCTCCTCCGCGGGCAAGCTCTGTGCCCTTTCTGAGCTCGTTTTCTCCACGGGCCCACGGACAGTAAAAACCTTCTTGCTGGGCTGAAGATCTGTGAAAGGGCCGCACACCAGCTCCGGCGGTAGTCTCCTCGTTCAGGAGGTTATTGTGAACACCAGGTGAGAACATGAATGTAGAAGGGACTTGGCGGCCTGTGAAACTCTCGCTACACTTTGGACTCTGCACCGCTAATGCATTAATATTACAAATGCTAATGAGGGTGCAGGGAGGTAAGAGGACCCGCTAGGTATTCTGGAAGGGTGTCACTTTCACGATCTCCGAATTAGATGGACAGGCATCATGGTCACACTGCTAAAGCATCAGGGGACCAGCAGTTGGTGTAATGGCTATGTCGCTGGACTCCCATGTAGCTGACCGCGGTTCGGGTCCCGGACCTGGTGGCTTAAACTCACGCTGGGCATGTGTGTATGCATGCCCAAGGTCCTGAGAGGAGAATGGAGGAGAAGGGATTGCGGTGTGGCCAGCCCCGCGGGGGGTGATTTCTCACTTTCTGTCTTTCTGGTGAGCTCACGCACTCTATAGCAAAAACCTCTCCAAAATAAATACATAAAAAATAAAACAAACATTGGAGTCATGTTGTGACCAGTCCAAATTCTTTTGTTGGGGCAGAACATCTCATTTTTTATTCTTTTAGGCTTTTGCCATAGGACGTGTGCTCGACACAGAGAGAGAGGTTAAGTTGCTACAGTCTACTCAGCAAGAAATAAGAGGACATCCGGACACAGTCGCATCTATCGGAGTTTAATAAGCACGAGGCATACGGAGGACTCCTGTCTCTCAGAAGGGTGCTCAGAAAGGCAAAGACCACAAGTTTCTCCCGGGACGATGTCATGATCACAGGGACAAAGTGAGGTGGGCTTGGAAGGGGAGGGGGCAGATTTTGCAACTGTAAAAGCGAAAGCAAGCAAGAGTGCATTACGGAAGCAGAACAGTTTATAAAGGAGGCACTCCTCCAAGATGGTCGTGCCTGCTTCGAAGTGAGATCATTCCTGGGGGCGGGGGTTAGGACGCCCATACTGCAACCCCCTGTCCTCCACTCTCCTCCTGGGATTTTGGGCACACAGGGACCTGGAGTGACTTTCAAGGTAGCAGGTCCTGGACCAGAGCCCTGCTCAGTCACGTGGGAGTTCAGCGTCTTACCGCTATGCCGCCTGCTGGCCCCGGAGCAGATCGTTTTAAATAGGAATAGTGCCCTAGAGATGTCCCTGTACACGTAAGTGACCCTCCCGGCTCTGGTCTCCTGGAGATCTACAGCGCTCATCACCGACTCCTCCTGGTTCAAGTTTCCCCCGACACTGCCGGGTAGGTCTGGGCTTGGCCTCAGACGTCCAGAGTGTGGACGCAGTCGCTCCACTGCCGAGCCAAGCCCACCTATCTCAGCTCCACTGAACAGCTTAACGGACTGGTTCAGAGGATGGAGAAGCTGACCAGAACCGTCCCTCTCTCCTAGCCCCGGAAACAGTCCCTAATACTGCGCACATGAGCGGGCAGCCAAAGGAAGGAACTCTGAGGAAGGCGGCAGCCGCTGAGAATAACCTGCGGGAAACGCCAAAATGCGTCACCCCGCGGTCCCCGTCTCCACTCAGACGCTGGGCGTTTGCTTAGAACTACCGAGACTCCCTGCACGTCGCAGCTCGAACACATCGTGGGCAGTTCTTCGTCAGTTCTCACAACTGGAAGTGTTATATAAAGAAATGGTGCGACCCCAAAGTAAAGCTCCTGGCACGCCTTTCCCCCTGCCCCCCTCCCGCTTTCTTCAAGGTGATAAGATTAAGAGTGGGAGCCTGGGAAGACTGCATACAGTGATGCACCCCAAAAACGCTTGTCAAGTACTAAGCGAGCAGTCCCGGACGTGGTCTCAAGGCCGGCTCATTCCGGCTGCGCCGTGCGGTTCCGCGACTCCCAGCCCACATCCCG
>NW_006159530.1:5077948-5120321 GCF_000334495.1 Tupaia belangeri chinensis | reverse complement strand
GGGGGGGCGTCGGGCCCAGCCACGGGTACCCGGCCGAGAGGAGCGGCCGTGGTGGGGAAGGGCGCGGCGGGGCCGGGGAACCCCGACTCCTTTCCACCCCTCGGGTGCGCCTCCTTGCGAAGGTCCTCTAAGCCCGGGTGGTGGCGGTCGCGCAAGCCGCTGCGGTGTCGTGCACACGCGTGCAGCCGCGGGCACGGTCCTAGAAACAGGGAAGGCTGGGTGGGCGGTGGGCGGTTTACAGCGGCCGGAACAGTCCACGTGGTCCGGCCTGCGGTTGTGCCTTCTGGCCAGAGGGCTTCCGCACTCCGGAGCGGGAGAGGGAGAAAACGCCCCTCCAGGGGGCGCGGTCACGCCCCAGCCCCTTCTCCGTTTGTCGGTCCTTTAGGAATGGGCACGTCGGCACACGCACCTGGCTTTTCCACCCGCAGGCCGGGGCCGAGCTTTGCCTGTGCCTCTATGGAGTCTGGGTACCCTAACCACTAGGTTACCTGGCGGCACCTGCTAATCGTCCCTAAAGTTAGGCTCGCAGCACTGTCCTCACCTGTGTGTGCGCAGAGGGCTGCCCCAGAGGAGCTGTGTGTGTGTGTGTGTGTGTGTGTGTGTGTGTAATGGGGAGCACGTGCAGGCGATTTAACAATCACTTCATCCTCATCTTCTGCTGTTTAGAATATTTCTACAGGTGAATCAGAATTCAGAAAGGAGAACAGAAACTGTTATCCAGTAACCCCCTCCTGCCCCCCTTACCGAAGTGTAATTGACAGACATCGTGTATGTCTAAAGTGTACAGTACTGTATGTCGCAAAGAGATGACCACAGTCAGGCTAGTTAAGGCACCCTCCCCTCATGGTGCCATTTATTTTCCTAGTGAGAACAATACAATCTACTGTGCTGGCGAGTTTCAAGTGCACGGTGCAGAGCGAGCCTGGTTTCCAGGCTGCACCTTGGCTCTGCTCTCCCGGGCTGCCTGCCAGCCTAAGTGACTGTACTGTTCCCGCCTAACGTGCCCTGGCACCGAGGTTACCCTGGGACTTTGAAGAGCGCAAAACTAGCCAGGAAGAGGTTTTGTGCTTTTGTTTTGTTCGGTGTGTGCTTTGCGGGATTGTATGCAATATTTGTGGGGAGGAAAATGTGAATGTTTTGGGTAAACAGGAAGTGCGAGGAGCCAGAGCAATAGAACTGGATTGCCAGAGAGGCCTGGAAGAGTTAGGATTGAATTTCTACCCTGGATGGAGCAAATTTGGCAGGACTGGGGGGCTGGGGAGACAGACCAATCACAGCTGCCTCACAGGAAGAGGCAGCTCCTCTGCCCCTTTACCCTCGTGTTGACACCAAAGAAGGAAACTTGCCCCGTGTTTTAATTCTGTACAACATGTCTGGCAGATTTGCAAAATCCTTCTGAAAAAGCAGAGTTCTGGGAATCGGTGTTGAAAGGAACTGCTGAATTGGCATTTAAAAAAAATCTTGGTGGGGGTGCTGGCACATGGTGGTGGTTAAGGGCCCTGGACTCCCGCATGGCTGACAGAGGTTCAAATGCCAGACCTGGCTGCTTTCTCACTCCCCCCCACCCCTCTCCCTCTCTCCCTCTCTGATCACAGTGAAATTAGTGAATAAATTTAAACAAATTCTTGTTGGTAGCGTTGGTTACTACCCTTGGGATATGGGCCTAGAAAAATGGGTCCTTTCATATTTTACTGCAGAACAGGGATAGAGAATGAAGTTGGAGTAAGAAAAGAGACTGGATTTTTTATTTGAGAAAGAAGTTCTCTTGCTTTTAGGGGTATCTTTTCCTGAGGTTACTGTTGAGTAACTGTAGTAGTTATCAGATATTGGTGGGATGATATAATGGGATATAGACAGAGGATTTAAAATCAGAACTCGACCCAGGACACCGATTACTTTCAACTTTGATCCCTCGGGTTCTGGGCTGTTCAGGATTGTTGCAAAACTGTTTATCAGAAGTTAGTGTTGGCGAACTGAACTATGACATGGAAGAGGGCAGGGGTTTTTTATTTTTTAATTTTTTATCCCCAGAGAGGTTTTTGCTATAGGGCGTGTGCGCTTGCCAGAAAGACAGAGACAGAGAGACAGAAAGCGAGAATTCACCCCCACGGGGGGAAGGCCATGCCGCAATCCCTTCTCCTCTTTTCTTCTCTTGTGATCTTGGGCACACACGCGCCCAGCGTGAGTTTAAGCCACTGGGTCCGGGACTCGAACTGTGGTCGACTACATGGGAGTCCAGTGACATAGCCATCATGCTAACCACTGGCCCCGAGGGCAGAGGTTTTTAAGTCTAAATCCATAGTAACTTTAGGACCAGGGACATGCTGTCTGTAATTCTGTGCCATGACATTTTTCCAGAGAGAGGTCTGCAACTTTTAGCAGACTCTTGAAGAGATCAGTGACTGACAAACACAGCGAAGAACTGCTGGTACAGCTGAGATCACTAAATCACAGCATACGTAAAAACAGAAAGTGGGGGGCCAGCAGGTGGCATGGTGGTTAAGGTGCTGGGCTCCCACCCTGCTGACTGTGGTTTGAATCCTGGGCTGCTCACTTGCTCTTTTTCTAGTGAATGTACGTGTCCTATAGCAGATTTTTAAAAATTAACTAATTTAAACAGGAGGGACCAGCAGATTATGTAATGGTTACATTGCTGGACTCCCACATAGTTGACCAAGGTTTAAATGCTGAACCTGGCAACTTAAAACTCATGCCAGGCGTGTGTATGTGCAGGCTCAAAATCCAAAGAGGAGAATGGAGGAAGAGGGGTTGTGGCGCTGGGTGGGGGGTGATTTCTCACTTTCTGTCTCTCTCTCTGGCAAGTACACACGCCCTATAGTAAAAAAAATCTCTCCCTTAAAAATAAACAAGTTAGTGAATCCCTAAGAGCATGTTGAAACACAGTATTTTATTTAACTGTGTAGCAGGAGCTTGAGCTAAAACTGACTTGTCCTCTCTTTCCAGGCCGAGTGATAGGTACTTTCACGTGTTCGGGAGAAAAGGAAGTAAATCTGGCTGTTCAAAATGCAAAGGCTGCCTTTAAAATCTGGAGCAGGAAATCTGGCATGGAGCGTTGCCGAATTCTTTTGGAGGCTGCCAGGATAATAAGGGTATGGTTTTGTTTATTTCCGTCCAGAAGGCCCCTCTTACATTGCTCTGAGAGTTCTGAACTGCGAGGATTTGCGCTTTAGTGTTTGTGAGAAATGGGAAAACATTCCCCACGCTCACCCTGTGTGTGACGCGAGCTTGTGGTTCTGCCGGATCTGGGCTCTGGACAGCCACCTTGGCAGGGCTTCCTTGCTGTCTTTGTTTTCGAATTACAGTATGCTCTTTGTGGCCTGTCTCCTCCTCCTTTTTTTTTTTTTTTACTTGTTCATTGGTACAGTGGTGTGTACACAGGGCAAGGGAAAGCACCCCCCAGAGGCAATCACCGCACTGCAGTGCCTTCTCTCGGGATTTTGGGCATGCACGTACATGCGCCCAGCGTGTTTCTCAAGGCTCTGGGTCTGGGACTTGAACTACAAAGTCAGCCATGTAGGTTATGTATTTATTAAATTATTTATTTATAAATTATTTATCTAATAAGTAAATAACCTCCACACCATCTTTGTCTCCTCTTTTTAAACCATGTTTGTTACTTGTTTCCTTTTTACTGTTTCTTCTGGCGGCTCTTTGGTTTTCGTCATAGAGCGAGCGCATGGGCTGACTCACAGAGGGGAGGTGAAACACTGCCCCGGAGGGATGACCACACTGCAGTCCTTTCTCACGCACATGCTCCTGGCGTGATTCCCAGCCCCCGGGTCTGGGGTTCAAACCACAGTTGGCCACGTGGTGCGCCCAGCGTGTTTCTCAAGGCTCTGGGTCTGGGACTTGAACTACAAAGTCAGCCATGTAGGTTATGTATTTATTAAATTATTTATTTATAAATTATTTATCTAATAAGTAAATAACCTCCACACCATCTTTGTCTCCTCTTTTTAAACCATGTTTGTTACTTGTTTCCTTTTTACTGTTTCTTCTGGCGGCTCTTTGGTTTTCGTCATAGAGCGAGCGCATGGGCTGACTCACAGAGGGGAGGTGAAACACTGCCCCGGAGGGATGACCACACTGCAGTCCTTTCTCACGCACATGCTCCTGGCGTGATTCCCAGCCCCCGGGTCTGGGGTTCAAACCACAGTTGGCCACGTGGAAATTCATCACCTTAAACACCACAACACGTGCTGACCCCAATGTGAGTTTACTTTGGTGCGAAAAATTAGAAATTTATGCAGAGTTTTTTCATAACAATGCATTTTCCATGAGGTTTTTGAGGACCCCACCCCCACCCCCCCAGTGAATACGTATTCTGACAGGAGACAGGAGGCTTTTTGGCTTAGAGAAAAAGAAGATTTATTACAGCAAAGTACGGCATCTGGACCATCAGCTTTAGCCCTAGTCCCTCAGCCCCACACCCCATGGGCAGTGCAGGAGAGCAGGAGTTACCGTGTGCGTGCAGTGGGGCGCACCACAGGAGAGGAGCCCGAGAGGACCCAGCCTAGGGAGGGCTGCAGGGACATCAGCCACCTGTCTCTGCAGAGAGGAGTTACTCATGAAGCCAAGCTGTCCAGGATTGCGAGGGGCCGTTCCACTAGGGTTCCTGCCCTGGAATGTACGTGATGTCTCTGAGCAGGACGGGGAGGGTGTTACATCTCATGTCCCTTCAGAGGTCTCCATCTTTAAGGACGTACTGTTTCTGTCTTCTGAGGCTTTTGCTGTTTAATCAGTTTGCCAGTGTCCTTTGCTTAGAAATGGTTGAGGCACTGGACTCCCACCTGGCCAACCAAGGTTCGAGTCCCAGACCTGGCGGCGTGCTTTCTCACTTTTTCTTTTCTCTCTCTCTCTGGTGAGTATATGTGCCCTATAGCAAATTTAATAAATAATAATAAATAAAGTTAAATAAATAAATCTTTAAAATAAAAGAAAGAAAGGAAGTCCAAACAGATGTGAACAAATGTCCAAATATTCATGGAAGTGGTGTAATGGTTACATCCCTGGACTCCCATGTGGTTGACTGCAGTTTAAGTCCTGGACCCAGTGGCTGAAACTCACACCGGGCACGTGTACATGCGTGCCCAAGATCCCGAGAGGAGAGCAGAGGAGATGGGATTGTGGCCATCTCCCTGGGGGTGATTTTTCACTTTCTGTCTCTCCGGCGAGCGCATGTGCCCTGTAGCAAAAATATATATATATTCATGGACAATTTTCTCCCAGTAAAGTATTTTACTCTCTTGTCAAACATTTGTTTTATTTATTTGTATTTCTTTCTTTCTTCCATGAGAGAGGGGATCCAGGCTCTCTAGCAGGGTCCTTAGACCTTGATCCACCCCAGCCTCAGCCCGTGAAGATGGTGGGTACCTGTGCATGCCTGGTGTGTACAGGGAGGCCTTAGGACTCGAACCCAGGACCTCCCCACATGGCTTCAGAGTGTGGAGCCCTGTGTTACCTCTGAGCCACCGCAGCTGGCATAAACATTTATGTTTAATTTGGTAGGCTAGAGAGGATAGCTCAGAGCTGACAACTTCTTATTTTAATTTGTCCTTCATTTTTCCTAGTGCATGAGCATGCGGGGTTGCTGTTTCCTTCAGATCTGGCCCTTTTGTCATGAACTGACTTTTTGTGGATTGTTTTAATTTGGCGGAGGATATGCACACTCACAGAGACAGAGAGAAGGCACTTCCGGGCCCTGGTCACGCGCACTCCCTTCTCCATTTCTCCCTCCTTTCAGGATTTTGAGCATCTGTGTCTATGTGTTTTTCAAACTACTGGGCCCAGGACTCAAACCATGCAGTTGGCCATGTGGGATCCAACCGCCCTAACTGCCATACTACTGGCTGGCCTGAAATGGCTTATTAATCCTGATCATTTTTTTTGTTTTTTTTTTTTTGGATTTTTGTTACAGGGTACATGTGCTCACCGGAGAGACAGAGAGACAGAAAGAGAGAAATCTTTCCCCAGGGAGACGGCCACACTGCAGTCCCTTCTCCTCCATTCTCCTCTCGGGATCTTGGGCACGCACGCACACGTGCCCAGCGTGAGTTTAAGCCACCGGGTCCAGGACTCGAACCGCAGTCAGCTACATGGGAGTTCAGTGACATAGCCATTACACTAACTGCTGGTCCCAATACTGATGTGTGTTTTGTGACCAGGAACGTGCCACTTCCTTTCTCCTGAGCACTGGTCTGTTGATCGTGTGCGGGCCCTGCTTTCAGCCAAAATTACTCCGTAATGGAACTGAGCCCACCCTCTGACCACATCCTGCAGTCGTAAAAGCCCTCGGCTGTTTCTTTTACTGATTTTTCTAGTTAATCAAGATCTGCAGCTCTTTGCTGCTTCTATTTTTTTTTTTTTTTTGGAGAGGTTTTTGCTATAGGGCGCGTGCGCTTGTCAGAAAGACAGAGAGAGACATAGAGACAGAAAGCGAGAAATCACCCCCAGGGGCGATGGTCACACCGCAATCCCTTCTCCTCCATTTTCCTCTCGGGATCTTGGGCACGCACGCACACGTGCCTGGCGTGAGTTTAAGCCACTGGGTCCAGGACTCAAACCGTGGTCAACCACATGGGAGTCCAGCAACATAGCCATTACGCTACTGCTGGTCCCGCTGCTTCTATTTTTAACCATAAACAATGGTCTTTTTAAAAAAGATTTTAAAAAATAAGGTAAAAATTTACTTCATCATGTGCTCACCATTTCTGGTGCTCTTTATTCCTTGTGTAGACTCAGGTCTATCTGCTCTTATTTTCTCCTGCTTGAAGGAATTATTCAGCATTTTTTTAAGAGGTTTTTTTTTTTTTTTTTAATTTTTGCTGTAGGGCTCATGTGCCTGGTGGAGAGACAGAGAGACAGAGAGACAGAAAGCAAGACATCACTGCCCAGGGGGATGGCCATGTTGCGATCCCTTCTCTATTCTTCTCTCAGGATTGTTGGGTACGCATGCACACAAGCCCAGCGTGATTTTTAAGTCACCAAGTCCAGGACTCGAACTATAGTCAACCATGTGTGAGTCCAATGCCTTAACCACTATGCTACCTGCTGGCCCTACTTTTTTTTTTTTTAAGGGAGATTTTTGCTTTAGGGTATGCGAGCTTGCTAGAGAGACAGAGACAGAAATAGAAAGTGAGAAATCACCTCCTGGGGGGATGACCACGCCTCAATCCCTTCTCCATTCTCCTCTCCGGATCTTGGGCATGCACACGTGCGCGGAGTGAGTTTAAGCCTTTGGGTCCAGGGCTCGAACTGCAGTTGACTGTGTGGGAGTCCAGTGATGTAACCATTATGTCATCTGCTGGTCTCTATTTAGCATTTATCTTTTTTTTTTTTTAAAGAATTATCTGTTTATTTACTTACTTAGTTCCATTTGTTATTACTATTCTTTTTAATTTGACCAGAGAGAGAGAAAGGGAAAGTGAGAAAGCAAGCCACCAGGTCCGGGACTTGAACTGTGGTCACCCAGTGGAGTCCAGTGCCTCTATCCACCATGCCTCCTGCTGCCTGCCCCCTCCCACCCATTTAGCATTTCTTTAGGTATTCCTTCAGATTTTATGTGTCTGAAGAAATCTTTACTTTCATTTTTTAAAAGTATTTTTTATATCGTTTGTCATCATTATTATTTTAAATTTGTTACAGGGCACGTATACACATCTGAGAGTCAGAGAGAGAGAGCTCAGGCATGTGAGCGTCCAGTGCCTTAACCACCACACCGCCTGCTGCTCCTTACTTTCATTTTTGACTGTTTTCTCTCAGTCTTTAAGGAAGTTGCTCCATTGTCTCTCGTCTGTGTTCTGCTTTCATTCTGTTTTTGTTTCTCTGTGCCACGTGCATCATCCCCCCCAAAACTGGCTGTTTTAAGACTCTTGTGCTTAGCTCTGGTTTCAAGCAGCTTTTTCTTTATTCATGATAGAGCCTGTGTGCACACATGGCACAGGGGGAGAGGGAGGAGCACCCTCTGCGGAGTGTGCTCCAAGTCCTCCCACCTCTCATCCCGGGCATTTGTGCGTGTGCCTGGTGTGCTTCGGGCTGGCCGGCTGTGATTTGAACCATGACTGCCATGTGGAATCCAGCTCCTCTGGAGCAGAGCATCGTTGTACTGTGGAGCTGGCCTGATTTTAAGCAATTGGATTATGATTTTTTGGTGCATTTTTCTTTATAGTTTCTTTGCTTTAGGTTTATTGATCTTCCTGAGTCTATAGTTTATAGTTTCATTAAATTTGGGAAAATGTTGGCCACTATTTCTTCAGACGTATTTTCCTATTCCTTTTTCTCTCTCTTTACCTTTAGGACTCCAGTTACACAAACACTCCAGTTACACTCCAGCCCCAAGGGGCACTCCATTCTGTCTTCATTTCCCTTCAGTTTGTGTGTTATTTTGGGTAACTTCCGTTGTTATGACTTCAGTTACCAAGCTTCTGTTCTACAGTGTCTAATTTGCCGTCCATGTTACCCACCGACATTACCCTGTAGGCGTTCAAGTCGGGTCTTGATCCGTGTGTGTCCTGTGTTTCTCCTTCACGTGCTGTGTTCTCTGTGCCTTCTTGAACACGTGGGACATAACTGTACTAACTTCCGAGTCCTCGTTACCAGTTCCGTCATCGATTATTTCCGGATCTGCATCTATTGATGAGTTTTTCCTCCTGGTTAAATGTAGTATTTTCCTACTTTTTAAGGGATTTTTTTTTTTTTTTTTTTAAAGTTTATTTCTTCTAAGAGCAAGAGAGATGCGGGGAGAGAAACAGGCAGACAGAGATAGATAGCACCTCACAGCATCTTGATGGGGTAGCTCCCCCTCGCCTGAGCCGGCCCCAGGTCATGTGCACCCAGGGAGGTCTCCGGGCATGAACCGGATCCTTCCCATGTGGAGTGCCTCGTGGTGTGTGTGTTACCATTACCTGGTGAGTTTTCATCACTAGTGAATCACTAGTGGAGTCCATGTTGCTGGGTACTGAATATTTTTGTGTTTTAGAAAATGTTTTTGAGGGACCAGCAGGTAGCATGGTAGTTAAGGCCCAGGACTCCCACCTGGCCCACCGCTGTTTGCGTCCTGGACTTGGTGGCTTGAAAAATCACACAAGGCACATGCATGCACATGCCCCAAATCCCAGGAGAGCGGAGAAGAGAATGTAGCGTGGCCATTCTGCCCGGGAGGTGATTTCTATCTTTCCCTCTCACTGTCTCTGTCTCTGGTGAGCACATGCGCCCTATGCAAAAACCTTAAAACAACATTTTTGAGCTTTGTTTTGGGACACAGTCAAGTTCTGTTTAGAGCTTTTATAACAACTCATTTTGTCCCCTGTCTAAATGCCCCTGACTGCTTAACCCAGCTCCGTGCAGTAGAGAGGCTTTTCTCCCCCCGGCTTGGGCGCACGCAGGCCACCCGGCCCTGAGTGAGCACTGGCTTTTCTCCCCCTGGCTTGGGGAGCAGGAGTGACGTGCAGCCCCCGAGTGCATTCTGGGGATTGTCTGACCCTCTCCTGGGCAGCTCCTGCTGGGCCGTGGCCAGGCTCCTCCCCCGTACTAGGCCGCTCTCGGCACACCTCTGCGTGGGTGCTCTCTTCATACTCCTCTGTTCCCTGAGCGCCCCGTCTCCCTTATTTGGGGTCTGCCCTCCTGCTCTGGCCCTCAAAGAGGAGGCTGCAGCAGTCGCAGGGCTGCGGCGTCGCTCTCCCTCCCTCTGGGGGTCGCTGCGCTGAGATCCCGGCCTCCGAGGTCGGCTGTGTGTCACCCACTCTGCACACACGTAAGGTGAGAGGAGATCCGGGTCCTGCCCCTCCGTCTGGGCTGGAAGCGCACTGTGGGGGGAGCGGGCGTCTCCCCGTGTGTTCAGTAGTCAGATGTTCCCATTTCTACTTCGGACCCTTTGGTACGTTTATAGACTTGTGGAGACTTTGTCTCTGGGACCCAGGCATGTTTCAGTCAGCGTCTCCTGAAAGTAGCTGTCGTTTGGCATAAAAGGAGAGGGAGACCGTTCTTTAAAACTGTGACGACCCTGGGACCCGCAGATGGTGAAATGGTTACATTGCTGGACTCCCACATAGTAGACTGCGGTTCGAGTCTTGGACCCGGAGGCTTGAAACTCATACCAGGCACACGTGTGTGTGCATGTCCAAGATCCCGAGGGGAGAACGGAGGAGAAGGCCACCCCTCCTGGGAGACTATTTCTTGCTTTCTGTTTTTCTGTCTCTCTCTCTCTCTGGCAAATACACATACCGTGTAGCAAAAATATCTCTCTCTCAAAAAAATGAACAACTCTGGGACCAGCAGTTAGCGTAATGGCTGTGTCGTTGGACTCTCATGTAGTTGACCACGGTTCGTGTCCCGGACCTGGTGGCTTAAAACTCACGCCGGGCACGTGTGCATGCGTGCCCAAGATCCCGAGAGGAGAATGGAGGAGAAGGGATTGCGATGTGGCCATCCCCCCCTGGGGGGTGATTTCTCGCTTTCCGTCTCTCTGTCTCTCTCTGTCTGTCTGGTGAGTGCACGTGCCCTATAGCAAAACCTCTCCAAAAAAACGAACAACTCTGACGGTGCCGTTTGAGTAAAGCAAAGCATCTGTCTGTGGTCTCCGCTCACCTCCAGCCCTGGCCTGCTCGATGTGTCCCACGCGTGGCCTCCAGAGTGACTCCTACACATGGACCTCGAGCTCACCCTGGTACATGATGCCCCAGCAGGCCCTTCCTGGCCGGGCCCTTGCTTCTACAGCCGCCTCTTCTTGCCTCTCCACACGCAGAGCCCGGCTCCCCTGCCCACTCGCCTCCCCCAGCCATGCAGCACTCTCCCTGCACTTCTGGGTTGGGGGTATCCCTTTGTCTTTATGGCTTCTTGTGCTTTTTTTTTTTAAAGACTTTTTGCCATAGGGCATATGCGCTCACCAGTGAGAGACAAGAGACAGAGAGAGGAAAAGTGACAAATCAGCCCCCAGGGGAGATGGCCGTGCCACGCCATACCACACACACTGCAGCCCCTTCTCTGAGGATTTGGGTACACCTGCATATGCGCCCTGTAGGTGTGGAATTTGAGCCACCACATTGGCAGGTGGGAGCCCAGCGCCTTCAGTCTCCTCTTGTGCTTTTGTCTTTAGCATTTAATGGCTGTATTGCAATTTATTTCTCCCTCCCTCCCTTCCTGTGCCAGGTGCTTTGGGTACATGATTGTGTTTAATTAGCGCACTGGGAACAGGTCATTGTTCAGATGTTGTTTTGGTGAATCTACTGATAGGGAAGGAGAAGGCGGATTATTACGTTAAGAGAGTGTTTCATTTAAGCTGCATTTGAACGTGAACAAATCACCCTCTCTGAAGATGTCTATTTCGAAATCGCATCGTGAGATGTAGCTGTTATAATACCCACGGGACAGATGAGAGACAGCCTCAGAACGGCTTTACAGCGAGCCTGAGGTCCCTGGAGCTCAGTGTAGGAGCGAGTCCGTGCACTGAAGTGTGGGCATGCTCCCTCGCCCTGCCTGCGGACAGGGCAGGGGCTCGGGCCCGCAAGGGGCTCAGTGTGTCTGCTCGTGCACTGTTTTATAAAACTGGGCACTAGGGCCTGCTCGGGGCCGAGGTCAAAGGAGAGGTCAGCACCTGCCCTTTGCTTTTCACCTTTCATCTGGAAGGACACCAGTCTGGGCCACTGGGCTGCAGGGTGGGGCGGGGGCCCAGTGTCATGGGGGACGTCTGTATCCCACGCTCACACTTGCACGGTAGCGACAGTGCACTGGGAACAAGGGGACGTTGAGAAGTTGTGCGAATGCAGAGTCGGAACGAGGAGGCGGTGCTAATTCCCCTTCTAGAAGTAAGCCCTGGAAGGGTAAGACAGGATGAGTGCTCGTTTCCTCAGAAATGAACATGGGGCAGGCCAGAAGGTGGCGTGGTGGTGAAAGCACTGGATTCCTACATGGCCTGCCATGGTTCGAGTCCTGAACCCGATGGCTTGAAAACCAAAATAAACAAACAAACAAAAATTTTTAGAGTGAGTTTTGCTATAGGGCACGTGTGCTCACCGAAGAGATACAGAGAGACAGAAAGCAAAAAAGTCACTCCCCAGGGAGGATGGCCATGCCACCATCCCTTCTCCTCCATTCTCCTCTCGGGATTTTGGGCATGCACGCACATGCACCCGGCATGAGTTTAAGCTACTGGGTCGGGACTCGAACTGCAGTCAATTAAGTGGGAGTCCAGCAATATAACCATTACTCCATCTGCTGGTCCCAAATAAATGTTTTATAAAAGAAAACTTTAAAAAGAGAGAGAGAGAGAGAAGTGAACGTGGGAATGAATGAATCGAAGCACTTCATAGCTCTGGTCTTTGTGAAATTGCCATGTCCGGGTCTCGCTGTCAGACGGTCCTTGTTCAACACGTATTTCATGCTGGTTCTCATCGTCCTGCTCCCACGTTTTCTGAGCCTTGGACTGTGGGTAGGTGTGTTAGTTTCTATCGGATCTGTCGTGCTTCTGGTCAGCATTACTGCTTATCAGTTTGAGCAAGGGAATTTTGCTTCTTGTCAATTGCTTGATTCCTCGTCTACGTATTTTTTTTTCAAGAATTATTTTATTTAACTTTATTTATCTATTTATTTATTCATTTGTTTCAATTCGACCAGAAAGGGACAGAGTGAGAGAGAGAGAGAGAGTGAGAGAGAGAGAGAAAGTGAGAAAGCAAGCTGCCAGATCCGGGATTTGAACCATGGTTGGCCATGTGGGAATCCAGCACCTTTAACCACCATGCCACCTGCTGGCCCCTACGTATGTTCTGATATGCACCCTGTATTTATTTTAAATGGGGTTCATAATAGCAATGGTCTATTTCTTACGTATTCAATTCTTTTATATTCTTTAGGACAAAGAAAGGCATTACTTAGCTTTTCTATTTAGGTTGGAATTTCTGAATCTCTAACTCATGCCTGGACTAGAGGTCTCTACCCTAAGTAAGTTGTAGAGACTAGAACTAGAAACAGTCTTTAAATGGCATTTCGGGGCCAGCAGGTAGCGTGGTGGTTAAGGTACTGGATCCCACGTGGCCAACCACTCACGGTTTGAGTTCTGGACCCAACCCCGGACGCATGCCACCGTCCTGAGAGGATGGAGGAGGAGGGATGGGGCGTGGCCGTCTGCCCTGGAGTTTGATTCTTACTTCCCCCCTCTGTCTCCTTCAAGTACACACACCCTGTGGCAGAAACCTAAAACAGCACAAAACAAAACAAAGGTATTGTTTTACTTATTTCTTTCACAAGCAATCAAGAAAGAGAATTAGAGCCCCAGTGGGTCTTCACACCACAGTTCACCCAGCCTCAGCTGGCCGGGGGTCACAGGAGGTTCCCCAGACCCCGTCCCCGTGGCTCAGCCTGCAGAGCCGTTGTACCCAGAGAGTGGCATCGGTGGTGCCGTGGCGTGGGAGACACTGGACGAGAACAAGCTCTCTGAGGGTGGAGAGGCCAGGTGCTAAAGCCTCCTACACGCCAGTCGTATGTGGGCTATCGTGTGACCTGCCTCGGGGCTGCGCTCTCTTCCTGTGTGTGTGCACACGTGTACATGCTTATACACGCGTGCACAGGCGTGCATTTCTCAAAAGGGTCTTTTTCTAGCTAATGCAGAACGGAGGTTGTACTTTAAGTCTTTGTCAGTTAATTCACGTGAGGGGCAGAGCGGGGCTGTCTTTAGCGGTAGGCGGTCACCCCTCTTCCCCGCGGAGCTCCGCCGTTCCTTTATCTCCGTGTAAAGAGCAAGCTGTCTCGATCTTTCAACACAGAGCGGCATATTCCGTTTGCGCGTGGAATGCGCTGAGCCGCACCGTGATATGCCGTAATCCTCGGTCTGCTTTCACCCCAAGGAGCGGAAGGATGAGATCGCCGCCCTGGAGACCATCAACAACGGCAAGTCCGTCTTCGAGGCGCGCCTGGACATCGACACATCCTGGCAGTGCCTGGAGTACTACGCGGGCCTGGCCGGCTCCATGGCGGGTGAGCCTGTCTGGCCATCCGGCCTGCTGAGGAGGCTGCAGGGCCCAGTGGTGACGGGAAGGGTTTAGGAGTTAGGACAGGCCTGGTTCAAATCCTGGGCTCATCACCCCTACCTGGGTGGTCTAGGAGCTCTTTTATCTAAAGCAGAGATGATTGCTCCCCCTTGCCGGGTGGGGTAAGGAGGGGACGAGGATGCCGGCAGTGCTGCTGGCATGGACCCGAGCTGCAGACCAGAGGGCTGAAAACCGTTCTCGCAGGAATCAGCCCGTCACGGGAAGGGACCTCAGCAGGTTCGTGGAAAGTGGACTTAAATTTTTTTGAAATCTATATACAGTTGGGAACCAGCAGTTAATGTAATGACTATGTCGCTGGACTCCCACGTAGTCGACTGCGGTTCGCGTCCCGGACCCGGTGGCTTAAAACTCACGCCGGGCACGTGTGCGTGCATGCCCAAGATCCCAGGAGGAGAATGGAGGAGAAGGGATTGCAGCGTGACCATCCCCCCTGGGGGATGATTTCTCGCTTTCTGTCTCTATGTCTCTCTCTCTGTCAAGCGCACGCGCCCTATAGCAAAAACCTTTCAAAAGAAAAAGAAACAAAAATCTATGTACAGTTGTTTGTTTATTTATTTTTCATTTTAGTTTACCACAGGACATGTGTGATCGCTGGAGAGAGACACAGAGAGAGGGAAAGTGAGAAACCCCCCGCCCCCAGGAGAATGGTCATACTGCAGTGCAATCCCTTCTCCATTCTTCCCTCGGGATGTTGGGCACACACGCACATGCACCCAGCGTGTTTGCAAGCTGCTGGATCCAGGACTTGAACTGTGCAGTGTGCCATGTAGGATCGAGTGCCTAAACTACTACTGCACCAGTTTGCCCCGTAATCTTTTTTATAGTATGTTTTCCCATACATTTTTTGAAGGCCCCTGATTTACTAGTATTACCTATTTAGCGAGAAATTCCCTGCTGATTGTATTATAAAGTTCAGTCCAATTTGAGTTGGGTGGTCGTAGGGCCCAGGAGGGCCCTGGTGAGCTGGGGGTCTGAGCTTCTGGGGTCCGTGACCTCTGCTGCTGTGGAGACCTCCTCCCACCTGTGTGTCAGTTACAGAACAGGGAGGCTGGAACGGCCAGAGAACGGCAGAGCGGGCAGTGCTGGACCGGCAGGTGGCTGGGGGGAGGGGGCGGTGGGAGCTGGGAGCGGGGGGCTGGCTGGGTCCGGGAGGCAGACTTGTTTCCCTTTGGTCCCCCCGTCTCCCCAGGTGAACACATTCAGCTCCCAGGTGGATCCTTTGGTTACACCAGAAGAGAACCCCTGGGGGTGTGCGTGGGCATTGGCGCCTGGAACTACCCCTTTCAGATCGCCTCCTGGAAGTCGGCCCCAGCGTTGGCTTGTGGTAAGAATGAGTCATTCCTCCCGGTGAGACCTGGGTCTGTCCCCTCACCTCTCTGCAGTCACGCTCTGCGAGTCAGAGGGGCCCGCTCTGGGCCAGCCAGGGCCTCGGAGGACACGGTTCCATGGCACTGCCTCACCCTCAGAGGGCTGGCTGGCCATCAGCGGCACAGACCGTGCAGGTAGCCCGTTTATACTGACCTCATGTAGCCGTATGTGTGGGAGGAGGAGTCGGCTGTCTTTTCCTGTGGGGCTGGACTAGATCGTTCTGCTTGTAAGTGTTCCCTCCTGGAGAGGAGCGTCCGTGTAGGAGGCAGCGCCTGGGAGCGGGCCTTCCTGGGGGCGCAGGTTGGCTCCCTTCTTCAAGGCTGCCCCAGAGAAACTTCGGCCAGTTGACATAAAAACAGTTTCCTGGAACCAGCAGATGGTGTAATGGTGTCAGTGCTGGACTCCCACATAGTTGACTGTGGTTTGAGTCCCGGACCCGGTGGTTTAAACACACCGGGCGCGTGTGCGTGCGTGCCCAGGATCCCGAGAGGAGAATAGAGGAGAAGGGATTGCAGCGTGGCCATCCCCTTTGGGGGGGGGGATGATTTCTTGCTTTCTGTCTCTCTCCCTCTAGCAAGAACACACGCCCTATAGCAGAAATCTCTCAAATAAGTTTTCTTATCTTATTTATTTACTTACTTATTTTGTCATAGGGCACATGTGCTCACCAGAGAGGAGAGAGTTGGTGACAGAGAGAAGGGAAGGGAGACATGACCCCCCGGGGAATGGCCATGCCACAGTCCTTTCTCCTCCCTTCTCTCAGTATTTTGGGCGTGCACATACAAAGCCTGGTGTGGTTTTTCAAACCACCTGGTCTGAAACTTAAACTGCAGTTGGCCATGTGGGGGTCCAGTGCAGTGCCTTAACCATCACGCCACCTGCTCGGCCCGCCTTGTCCTTCTTTTTCTTTTCTTTTTTTTTTTTTTTAAGAATTATTTATTGGGACCAGCAGATGGTGTAATGGTTATTTAACAGGATTCTCACATGGCTGACTGTGGTTCGAGTCCCAGACCCAGAGGCTTGAAACTCACACCAGGCGTGTGTGTGCGCACGCGCATGTGCGCGCTTGTGCCTGCTTGTGTGCCCAAGATTCCAAGAGGAGAATGGACGAGGGATTGCAGAGTGGCCATCCTCCCTGGGGGATTTCTCACTTTCTGTTGCTCCGTGCACCCTATAGTAAAAGTCTCTCTTAAAGAGAAGGAATTCTTTTTTAATTTGTTGTTATTATTTTTTAACTTACTATAGTCATCAGGGAGAGACAGAGGGAAAGTGAGAAAGCAAGCCATCAGGGTGCGAGACTCAAATCGCGGCTGGCCGTGTGCGGACCCAGCATCTTAACCACCATGCCAGCATGGTGGTTATTTATTTTGTTATTTATTTATATTTTTTCTTGGAAAGAGATTTTTGCTATAGGGCATGTGCACTTGCTGGAGAGACAGAGAGCAAGCGAGAAATCATGCCCCAGGGGATGGCCACGCCATAACCCCTCCTCCTCCCCCTCCATTCTCTTCTGAGTATTTTGGGCACATAGGCATGTGTACCGGCATACTTTTCAACCTCTGGGTCCAGGACTCAAACCTGCAGTCAGCCACGGGGAATCCAGCTGCCCGCAACCCATGCCTGCGTCACAGGCTGTCACACGTGTTGAGGCGGCCCGGACGAGCAGACGCCAGGCATTACCGTTTGAGACTGGGCCAGCGTGTGGTCTGAGACCTTTTAACGAGAAGAGCCCCTGAGAAGGGCAAGCCCTGTACTCCCCTCTGCCGGCTCTGGTCTGGGACCTGCTGGGGGAGCGGGCGATGCCGAAGCTCTCCTGAGCTGTCCCCTAGTCCTGGCCCGTGGATCGGCAGCCCCGTGTCTGTCCGTGTCGGGTCTGTGCAGGGAACGCCATGGTCTTCAAGCCGTCTCCCTTCACACCGGTCTCTGCGCTGCTGCTGGCCGAGATCTACACGGCGGCCGGAGTGCCTCCCGGGCTCTTCAACGTGGTGCAGGGCGGGGCCGCCACAGGCCAGTTTCTGTGTCAGCATCGCGACGTGGCCAAAGTCTCCTTCACCGGAAGCGTGTCCACTGGCTCGAAGGTGAGGTGTGCCCGTGTGGGGTAACGGGTGGCCCCTGGGTACAGCAGAGCCAGCCCTACCCAGAGCCTGTCTGGGAGCTTGGCTTCTGATGCTGCCCGGCTCGCACTGGGAAGGGGATGGAGGGCTTTACTAGGCGAAGGCCTGCAGTTCCTGTAGGAGATGCGAACACACTCAGGGTGGTTGGTGTGACGCCCCAGGGCTCTGGAGGGCCACTCCTGCCTGCAGAGGGACGCTCGAGTGAGCAGGGCTGGTTGCCACCTGCACTGCTGGTGACCTGGCTTTATGTATTCAGGAAGAGTGTGTACTCAGTGTAGTTCAGATTCATCTTTTTTTTAAAAAAAGATTTATTTGGAGCCAGCAGGTGGCATGGTGGTTAAGGAGCTCGACTCCCAACTGGCTGACCACAGTTTGAGTCCCAGACCTGGTGGCTAGCTTTCTCACTTTCTCTCTCTCTCTGTCTGTCTCTCTCTGGTCAAATTAAAATTAATGGATAAATACATAAAATTAAATAAACAATTCTTTAAAAATTAAACAAATAATTCTTTTAAAAATTATTTAATTTTATGTATTTATCCATTAATTTTAATTTGACCAGAGAGAGATGGAAACAGAGAAGAAAGAGAGAAGAAAAATGGAGAAAGCAAGCCAGCAGGTCCGGGACTTGAACCGTGGTCAGCCATGTGGGAGTGTCCAGTGCCTTAACCACCACGCCACCTACTGGTCCCCATCACTTTTTAATTGTATTCCTTGTTTAAATTTTTGCCATAGGATATTTGCACTCACCAGAAGGCGAGAGAGGGAAAGTGAGAATCAGCCCCAGAGGGATGGCCACTCCACAGTCCCTTCTCCTCCAGGGACTTTAAGCATGTACACACATGCACCCAGTGTGAATTTCAGGCTGCCAAAACCAGGACTTAAACTACCGTCAGCCAGGTGGGAGTCCAGAGACTTAACTACCATGCCACCTGCTGAGCCCCATGCATTATTTTGACCTTAATTTGTGTTCTGAGTGGTCAGCCTAGAACACAGTGAAAGTAATAAAAAAGAATTTCTGGCTGTATAAACATGTGTATCAGTGGTCTCTTGAACTGGCAATATTTTAAACTGAACTGCCGCTTCAGAACATTGGGCACAGGCCCCTGCCTTCTCTTCAGTTTTCTGGAAAAGGGTATTTTAAGTAGACCAAGGGCAAAGCATATTGACGAGAAGAGAAGGCAGTGCAGGCCACGCAGTTCTGTGACCCCCAGCGGTCGGGCGGCCGACAGTGGGGTGTGGTCTGTGCTGCGTCCTGAATGCTTCCTCCTTGTTCCGTCAGATCATGGAGATGTCGGCTCGAGGAATCAAACCGGTCACTTTGGAACTCGGAGGCAAATCCCCACTGATCATCTTCGCGGACTGCGATATGGAGAATGCCGTGAAGGGGGCGCTGATGGCCAACTTCCTCACGCAGGGCCAGGTGCGTGCCGTCCCGGGAGAGGCTCCACGACCTGCCACCTCACCTGACCGCACGCTGTAACTCGCGGCGCTGTGAGATACCTTCAGACATGCAGAAAGTTGCACATAGGCTACCGAGAATTTCCACATGCCCTTGAATAAGAGTCCTCAGATACTAACGTTTATTGTATCTATCATCCTCTTCATCTGTCTTCACACACGTGTGCATGGTAAATGACTTTTTCTCACTTGCCAGAGGGTGTGTGTGCTCACCAGAGACAGCCTGAAAGAGGGAGAGAGAGGAAGAGGGGGGATCCCCATGGGGAATGGTCACACTGCAGTTTCTGCTCCGTTTGGAGATTTCGGGCGCACACGCCCAGTTCGTTTTTCAAGCAGGGTCTGGGACGTGAACTATGCCATTGGCCATGTGGGATCTAGTTGCCTTAACCACCATGCCACGGTGGCCTTCCCATTTTGTTTAAACTCTTATTTATTTATTTATTTTTTAAGTTTTATTTACTTCTTTCATGAGGGAGAGAGAGAGGAAGACAGCACCCCCAATGGGTCTTGACACCATGATCACTCACGGCCTCAGCCCCGCACGGACCCCAGGCCTGCACCGGCCAGGAGTGCTGACGCGGGTCTCCAGGTGCAAACCGGGAACCTCCCTGAGTGTGTCAGCTTGCAGAGCACCGTGTTCTACTGCCATGTGACTGGCTCGCTCTGCCCTGTGCTCATTTTTAGTTAGGTTCATCCTTCTGTTTTGCTATTGAGTTGTGTGAGTCATGTATGTATTATAACCTTTTTTATGTGGTAAAATAGAACAGAATTTGCCATTTTCAAAAATGTTAAGTGTACAATTCAGGGGCATCAAGTGCTTTCACACTCCATCCCTCTCTGGGGCTTTTTCCTTTTTTGTGTTTCCTTCTTAGGTTTTTGCCATAGGGCTTGTACACTTGCCAGAGAAAGACAGAGGGAGAGTGAGAAATCACCTCCTGGGGGATGCCATGCCGCAGTCCCTTCTCCATTCTCCTCCTGGGCTTCTGGGCACGCGTGCACATGCGCCTGGTGTGAATGTCAGGCCTCCAGATCTAGAATTCGAGCCTCGTTCTGCCATGTGGGAGTCCGTACCCACTACACCACCTGCCGGCCCCGTCTCGGGAACTCTTTCATTGCCTCTCGCTGAAGCTCTGTGCCTGCTAATTCCCCACTCCTTCCTCCTTTCTGTCCCCGTGACCACTGTTCTACTTTCTCTCTCTGTGAGTTTGACTCATCTCCTCTAAGTGGAATCATACAATATTTATGATTTTACATCTGGCTTGTTTCACCTACGATGATATCTTTGAGGTTCATCCATGTCGTAGCATCTATCGGAATGTCTTCCTTTTTTTTTTTTTTTTTTGGAGAGGTTTTTGCTATAGGGTGTGTGTGCTCACCAGAGAGACAGAGAGACAGAAAGCGAGAAATCATCCCCAGGGGGGATGGTCACGCCGCAATCCCTTCTCCATTCTCCTCTCAGGATCTTGGGCACGCACGCACACGCACCTGGTGTGAGTTTAAGCCACTGGGTCTGGGACTCGAATTGCGGTCAACCACATGGGAGTCCAGTGACATAGCCATTATGCCAACTGCTAGTCCTTGTCTTCCTTTTTAAAGGCTAAATAATATCCCATTGTGTCTATGTATACATACACACACAGCTTTTTTTTTTTTTTCCTTTTAGGTTTTTGCCATAGGGCACGTGTGCTCACCCAAGAAAGACAGAGACAGTAATGCGGAAAGTGAGAAATCGACCCCCAGGAGGATGGCCTTACTGCAGTCCCTTCTCCTCCATTCTCCTCTCAGGATTTTGGGCATGCGCGTGCACACACACACACACACACACACACACACACACACACACAGCTTGAGTTTAAAGCCACTGGGCCCAGGACTTGAATCGTGGTTGGCCACGTGGGATCCAGCGTCAAAACCACCACGCCACCTGCTGGCCCTGCGTTCACCCCCTTGAGGGGCCTAAATAGTGAGTGTGATCTCAGAGACGGTGAGTGAAATGGTCAGCTTTTTAATGAGTCATTTTTTATGAACAGCTGTTACAGTGCATTACATGAACGTAACGCGTAATGATCTTAAAAACGACTTGAGACTACAGTTCTGACTCTGTTTTTACTCTCTAGTTCACTCCTCTCGCGCCTCCCACTCCTAAAATGCTCAACCAGACTAAGCAGCTGACAGGGGGACGTGGGAGCGGTGTCGTGGGCTTTATGGATTCCTTAATGGCCTTAAGAAAATTGAAGTGGACAACGAAGAACTTTCTCTCCAAGGGTGGATTGTGCTTGTGGGGTGGCATGGTCTAGCTACACGTGGGACACTTCCTAGGCAGTTTGGTGACAGTTTTTAAAAATGGAAACATCCTTTATTTTATGTATTTATTCACTTTTTTAAGTTTTGATATAGGGCACATGTGCTTGCTGGGAAGAGAGAGAGAGAAAGCAAGCTATTGCCCCTAAGGGGACGGCTACGTGCAGTGCTTTCTCCTCCAGCCTCCTCTCAGGGTTTTGGGCATGCGTGCACACATGCCCACCATGATTTTCAAGCCTCTGGGTCTGGGACCCCGACCACACAGTCGGCCACGCAGGATCCAGCTGCCTTAACTCCCACGCCATCTGCTGGCTCCTGGAGGTGTCCCGTGAGAATGTGTAGTGCTGGGGCCGGCAGGTGGCATAGTGACTGAGGTACCGGACACTGTTTGTTGACCACGGTTCTGGCCTTGGACTGGAGGCTTGAAAGTCATGTCGGGCACATGCGCATGTGTGTCCAAAATCACAAGAGGAAAATGGAAGAGAAGGGATCATGGCATGGCCATCCCCCCAGGGGTGATTTCTCACTTCCCTCTTTCTCTTTCCGGGGAATGCATGCACTCAAACGTATGTGTTCTATGGCAGAATCCTTTCAGACAAACCGAGTAGTGCCTCTTGTCGTTGTCAGACTGTGAGATGAGCTTTTTTTCCTTTTGTCCTTCTTTCCCCTTACACACGTGTGAATTTATGTCTCCTCTCTGTCTTTAGGTTTGCTGTAATGGCACAAGGGTATTTGTGCAAAGGGAAATTCTTGATAAATTTACAGAGGAAGTGGTGAAACAGACCCAGAAGATAAAAATCGGAGATCCCCTTCTGGAAGACACGAGGATGGGCCCGCTCATCAACCGGCCACACCTGGAGCGAGTGCTCGGGTTCATTAAACTGGCAAAGGAGCAGGTGGGAGGCGGCGTGTGTGCGTGGTGTGTTTGTGTGTGTGGTGCGTCTGTGTGTGCATGGTCTGTGTGTGTGTGTGGTGTGTGTGTGGTATGTGTGTTTGTGGTGTGTGTGGTGTGTGTGTGGTATGTGTGTTTGTGGTGTATGTGGTGTGTGTTTGTGTTGTGTGTATGTTGTGTGTGTGTGGAGTGTGTGTGGGCGTATGTGTGTGGTGTGAGTGTGTTTGTGGTGTATATGTGGGGTGTGCATGGGGGTATGTGTGTGTTGTGTGTGTGGGTGTGTGTGTGGGAGTATGCGTGTAGTGTGTGGTGTGTGTGGGGGTGTGTGTGGCTAGCTCGCTCTGGAGGACTGGCTCTGCTCTTCTCAGATCCGTCTGGCTTGTGTGTGTGTGGGGTGTGTGTGTGGGTAGTGTGTGTAGTGTGTGGTATGTGTGGAGGGGGTGGCTAACTCACTTTGGAGGACTGGCTCTGCTCTTCTCAGATCCTTCTGGCTCGTGTGTTGTGTGTGTGTGTTGTGTGTGGGGGGATGTGCGTGTAGTGTGTGGTGTGTGTGGGGGTGTGTGTGGCTAGCTCACTCTGGAGGACTGGCTCTGCTCTTCTCAGATCCTTCTGGCTCGTGTGTTGTGTGTGTGTGTTGTGTGTGGGGGGATGTGCGTGTAGTGTGTGGTGTGTGTGGGGGTGTGTGTGGCTAGCTCACTCTGGAGGACTGGCTCTGCTCTTCTCAGATCCCTCTGGCTCATGTGTGTGTGGGAGGTGTGTGTATGTGGGCGGCGTGCGTGTAGTGTGTGTGGTGTGTGTGGTGTGTGTGTGGGGTGTGGGGGTGTGCATGTAGTGTGTGGTGTGTATGTGGGGTGTGTGTGGCTAGCTTGCTCTGGAGGACTGGCTCTGCTCTTCTCAGATCTGTTTGGCTTGTTTGTGTGTGGGGTGTGTGGGGGGGTTGTGTGTGTAGTGTGTAGTGTGTGTGTGTGTGGGGGGGTGGGGGGGGGGGGCTCGCTCCGCACGGGTCAGATCCCTCTGGCTCATGTGTGTGTGGGAGGTGTGTGTGTGTGGGCGGTGTGCGTGTGTGGTGTGTGTGTGGGGTGTGGGGGTGTGCATGTAGTGTGTGGTGTGTGTGTGGGGGTGTGTGTGGCTAGCTCACTCTGGAGGACTGGCTCTGCTCTTCTCAGATCTGTCTGGCTTGTTTGTGTGTGGGGT
The DNA here is from genome assembly GCF_000334495.1 of Tupaia belangeri chinensis. Classification (NCBI taxonomy): domain Eukaryota; kingdom Metazoa; phylum Chordata; class Mammalia; order Scandentia; family Tupaiidae; genus Tupaia; species Tupaia belangeri. The sequence goes on along the minus strand of NW_006159530.1, from coordinate 5,096,934 downwards.
GTGGGGGGGTTGTGTGTGTAGTGTGTAGTGTGTGTGTGTGTTGGGGTGTGTGTGTGGCTAGCTCGCTCTGGAGGACTGGCTCTGCTCTTCTCAGATCCCTCTGGCTCTTGGTGTCCCAGCAATGTGCCTCGTGCTGCGGTGGGAGGCTGGGTGTGTGTTTACTCAGGGTGCACTTAGCATTTCAGGGACGGATATCGGGGGTGTGTGCTCCGTGCCAAGCCTGTGTTCTTCCTGGCAGGGCGCGAAAGTGCTATGCGGTGGAGATACGTACACACCCGAAGACCCCAAGTTAAAGGCTGGATATTACATGAGACCCTGTGTGTTAAGTATGTCCTCTTCCTTTCGCTATTTTTAAAACATTACTTACTATTATTCTTTTTTAAATTCGACCAGAGAGAGACAGAGAGAGGGAAGGTGAAAAAGCAAGCCCCAAGGTCTGGGACTTGAACCACAGTCAGCCATGTGGGAGTCCAGTGCCCCAACCACCACGCCACCTGCAAGCCCCTCCTTTTGCTTTTAAGTGGTTTGAATGAAATATCCAGTAGAGAGAAGAGAGGATTTGTGAACTAGGAATCTGGTGGAAGGCAATGACTGGTGAACCAGGGTGGCAGCTCCCGGGACCTCGGAGGCTCCTGGTACCCTCCACCAGGACAGCCACATGCGTTAGTGACCCTAACAACACCTGTCTTCCTGGAAGCAGGGGGCTCAAAGATGGAGATGCACAGTTGATAAAAGCTAAGTAGTGGGGCCCGCAGTGATGTGGCGACTGGGGTGCTGGATTCCCACATGGCTGACTGCGGTTTTAGTCCTGGACCCAGCAGGTTGAAAATCACACCTGGCACGTTTGCATGCATGTACGAAATTCTGAGAGGAGAGTGAGAAGGGATTGCAGAGTGGCCATCCTCCCGGGAGGCGATTTCTCACTTTCCCTCTCACAGGTCCTATTACAAAAAGCAAAAAAAAAGTAGATGAAGGTCAATTGTGTATAATTCCCTAGACCTTATCTTGAAGATAACGAACTTGATTTTCGCCCCTAAGATCAATAGTGGTGTCGGATGTCAGCACCTGCTATTTGATGCACTTTAACCTTTAACCTTTGTTAGAGAAAGATGACTGGCGTGGCAGAGCTGTGAGCCTGATAACATCCATGCTGTGGATTCGCTTGCAGTTATTCAATGGATATTTAACGGACAGGAAAACTCACACAATATATTGTTAAGTAAAAATGCAGGTGCTGGAACCAGCAGTTGGCGTAATGGCTATGTTGCTGGACTCCCATGTAGTCGACCACGGTTCGCGTCCCAGACCCGGTGGCTTAAAACTCACGCTGGACGCTTGTGCGTGCGTGTCCAAGATCTTGAGAGGAGAATGGAGGAGAAGGGATTGCAGCATGGCCATCCCCCTGGGGGGTGATTTCTCACTTTCTGTCTCTCTGTCTCTCTCTGCCTTTCTGGCAAGCGCATGCGCCCTATAGCAAAAACCTCTCCATAAAAAAAAAAAAAAAAAGAAAGAAAGAAAATGCGGGTGCTCCAGGAGTCTGACCAGGTATGTGCGTGGGAAAGGGGTGGGACACTCTTGGTGATGCCAGTCGTGGTCTCTCCGGGTGCCGGCACTGATGGCGGCTGTTACTACACTTGTGCATTTCCAAATAGTACAGATTTTCTACAGAGAACATGTTTGTTTTGGTTTTGCTTTGGGCGTGTGTGTACACCAGAGAGGGAGAAGAGAGTGAGAAACCACCCCCAGGAGGGATGTCTATGCAGCAGTCCCTTCTCCAGTCTCCCTCAGCATTGTGCGCATGGACACACATGCACCGGTTTGCAAGCTGCCAGGTCTGGGACTCAAACCGCACAGCCGGTCCTGTGCCTTAGCCTCCGTGCCCCTGCCGGCCTGTTTCTTTGTTTAATTTGCTGTAGGGCTCGTGTCCTCACTGGAGAGAGACAGAAAGGGAGAGAGAAGGAAGGTGAGAAAGCAGCCCCGTGGGGGCACGGTCTCGCCTCCAGTTCTCCCTCTGGGGATTTTGGGCGTGTGCGTGCATGTGCCCGGCATGTTTCTCAAGCTGCCGGGCCCAGGATTCGAGCTGCACCTTCTGCCGTGTGGGGTCTGGCTGCCTTAACCACCGGGCCATGATCTGTCCCCATTGTTTCTAACTAATCTTACCACAGCGTTATTAAGGAAATGTGGGAAACTGAGGAGAATAACAATTACACATGTGACACTTGGACAGGAATTGGGACGGTACCATGCCCACCTTGCTGTCATTTGTAGTGACATTTTATTACTCTTGAATTGCCGTAGGGTGTGTGTGTTCACTAGAGAGAGGAAGAGACGGGGGTGGGGGAGAGCACTCCGCATGGCCGCGGCCACTCCATAGTCCCCTCTTCTTTTCTATCCCACTGAACACGTGCCTGGCTTGTGTCTCAAGCCGCTGGGGCTGGGATTTGAACCAACATCAGCCAGGATCTGTGATCTGGGGCCAGCCCATGAACATATACTTAATATTTTTCTTCAAAAACATAACTTTCAGGGCCCAGCAGTTGACGTAATGGTTATGTCGCTGGACTCTCATGTAGTCGACTGAGGTTCGAGTCCTGAACCAGGTGGCTTAAACTCACGCCGGGCCTGTGTGCGCGCGTGCCCAAGATCTCAAGAGGAGAAGGGAGGAGAAGGGACTGCAGCATGGCCATCTCCCCTGGTGGGGGGGTGATTTCTCGCTTTCTGTCTCTCTGTCTCTGTCTTTTTGGTGAGTTCATGAGCCCTATAGCAAAAAAATCTCTCTCTCTCTCAAAAAAAATTATTTGTTTAACGTATCTATTTGCTGTGATTTTTAAGACACTGGGTCCAGGACTTGAACCACTGTCCCCCATGTAGGAATCTAGTGCCCCAAGAAGGAACGTTTCCAGTGGCAGGGGTAATGGCCCCTTCGCGGACACGTGGTTTATTACCCCTGTTGCAGCTAATTGCAGGGACGACATGACCTGTGTGAAAGAGGAGATCTTCGGGCCGGTTATGTCCATCCTGCCCTTCGACACGGAAGCCGAGGTCCTGGAAAGAGCCAACGACACCACCTTCGGACTGGCAGCCGGCATCTTTACCAGGTACGCAGGGCGGACCCCGTCACTGCAGGAGGGCTGGGGCTGCAGCGTGTGGGGTCCGTGACCCACCTGGCCTCCCTGGCGCCGTGGCCTTTCCTACGTGCTTCAGGTTGAGTAGAAGGTGCCGAGGCAGCAGGCAGTCGCGTTTACACTGAGCTGTGCACGAGCTGCCTGAAACCCCCATCCGTTCTCGCTCCTTCGCACACCAGGCCCAGGACTCAGAGCCCGTGAGCACGTGCGTGCTGGCAGGTTCTGCAGAGACAGGACGTCGGGGCAGTTAGTCCTTCCTGGCTGGACTGTGGTAACTCAGCCATTTTCTCCGTTGTTGGATGTTTAGGATGTGGTTTTCGGATTTAACTGCTATAAGTGATGCTGTTATTAACGTCTTTGTACATAAGTTGCGCTGGTAGATGGCGTGGTGGTTAAGGCACTGGACTCCCACATGGCCGACTGTGGTTCAAATCTTGGACCTGACAGTTTGCTTTCTCACTTTCCTTCTCTCTCTCTCGTCAGATTTAAAATGATAACGATAATGATAATAATAATAAACTAAGTAAATCCCTTTTCTTCCCCAGAGTGATTTTTGCTATAGGGCATGCACGCTCATTGGAAAGACAGAGAGACTAAAATTGAGAAATCACCCCCCCCGGGGGGGTGGCCAGAGCACAGTCCCTTCTCCATTCTTTTTTCAGAATTTAGGGTGTGCAGGGAACCAGCAGTTAGCGTAATGGCTATGTCGCTGGACTCCCACGTAGTCGACCGCGGTTCGTGTCCCGGACCCGGTGGCTTAAAACTCACGCCGGGCGCGTGTGCGTGCGTGCCCAAGATCCCGAGAGGAGAATGGAGGAGAAGGGATTGCGGCGTGACCATCCCCCCTGGGGGGTGATTTCTCGCTTTCTGTCTCTATGTCTCTCTGTCTGTCTGGTGAGCGCATGCGCCCTACAGTGAAAATCTCTCAAAAAAAAAAAAGAATTTAGGGTGTGCGCACACATGTGCCCAGCATGAGTTTTAAGCCACCAGGTCTGGGGCTCTAACTGGGGTCCACTATGTGGGAGTTCAGCAACATAACCGTTACGCCATCTGCTGGTCTCCCCGCAGTTTTAATTCTGACAAAGTTCAGTTCTCTTTTCCTATTCCTTTTCTTTTCTTTCTTTGTTTTTGTTTTTGTTTTCACGCTGTGGGTGCTGGGATTCGAACTGTGGTCAGCCTTGTGGGATCCAGCTCCTTCAACCGCTGAGTGACAAGGCTGGCTTTCTGTTTTCTCCTTTTGTCTGTCGTTCGGGTGTCATAGCTAACGAGGCTTTGTCTAACCCGAGGCCGTGAGGTTTGGCCCCGTGTTTTCTTGGAAGGGTTCATAACGGTCACTGACATTTTCGCTCTGTGGCCCGTGTGAGTGAGTTTCCCGCAGGTGTGAGGAGGAGACCCGCCTTAGCCTATGGCGTAGCTGCGTGGCCCTAGCGCTCATTCAACGGCCATTCCCCCTGAGTCGTGTTGGCGCCCTGTTGCCACCCATTTTAGGAATGCCTTTTGGATGAGACTGTGGAACCCGTCTGTGTCTGTCTTGCTTGAGTGACGAACAATTTTAAAACTTTTTATTTATTTATTTATTTTTTTTGAGAGGTTTTTGCTATAGGGCGTGTGCATTCGCCAGATAGACAGAGAGAGACAGAAAGACAGAAAGTGAGAAATCACCCCCCATGGGGGATGGCCACACCACAATCCCTTCTCCTCTAGTCTCCTCGCGGGATCTTGGGCACGCACGCACACGCGCCTGGCGTGAGTTTAAGCCACCAGGTCCGGGACTTGAACTGCGGTCGACTACATGAGAGTCCAGTGACATAGCCATTACGCTAACTGCTGGTCTCAATTTTAAAACATTTTGAGGGGCTGGAGGTGGTGTGGTGGGGAAGGATGCTGGACTCCCACATGGCCGATTGTGGTTCAAGTCCTGGACCTGGTAGCTTGATTTCTCACTCCCCCCGGCCCACTCTGTCCCTCTCTGGTCAAATTAAAATAAAATAAATAAAGTTAAAATAATTCTTAAAAAAAGTTTTTTTTGAAAAACCAAGAATTTGGCAAGATTTGGGGCCCCTTAGAAGCGGCAGTCCAGCTCCCCTGATGTCGGAGGGTGAGGACCTGAGAGCAGCGTGGTTCTCTCCGCAGGGACATCCAGCGGGCGCACAGGGTGGTGGCGGAGCTGCAGGCGGGAACGTGCTTCATCAACAACTACAACGTCAGCCCCGTGGAGCTGCCCTTCGGCGGGTACAAGAAGTCAGGTGAGGGCCGGGGCCGGGGGCGCGGTGGGGCCTGAGCACTGCGCTAGTCCGCGCTCCAGACCAGCGCGCCCACGTGCCTGTGGCCCAGGATCACCTGGGTGTGCGCACACTTGGTCCTCCCTAGACCCTGCCTCCGTCCGTGGAGCAGACGCAGGCACCTGCCCCGCAGCCGCGGAGCTCCTGAACCGCCGTGTGACCTGGCTGTGGACAGCTGCTAGGGCCCAGAGGGCAGCGCTGTTGGGGGAGCATCCCCTCCTCTCCCAGCCTCTCCCAGAGGCTCCCCGAGGCTCCCTGTCAGGGTTCCACCCTCACCCACTGGGTCTGAGGTCATGGGAGGTGGAGTGTGTCTAGTGTAGCTCAGGAGCCGTATCTTACCTCGTTTCTCTGTGAGTGCGAGTCAGTGAAACCTCAACCGCCAGTCGGGGTCACCACCGTTACTCTTGATGGCTCGCAGGGGAGCCCCCCTAGGCCCGACCCTTCCTTCCATTCCCTCAAGAGTTGGGCAGACACGTGTTCCCACAGCGTGGCAGACGGAGCCGTCCAGTGCCAGGAGGAGCTCTGCGGCCCCAGGAGCACAGCCTCACCCTGAGGCTCTTCCCCTGGAGCTCATTGCCTGCAGATACGCAGTCCTTCCCACGGTGTTGTAGAGACGGAAGGTGGCTGGACCCCGAGGGCCCCACTAAGAGACTGGCCCACGTCTCACGGCCGCCCCAGCGCTGGCACAGACAGCAGCCCTGAGGCACTTGGCTGGGGTGGCGGCTCCCCGACGGTCCTTGCTGTCTGATTCAGCAGTCTTACCCACCGGTCGTCTTCGCTCCCATGGGCGCTGAGAGGTGCCGTGTCGGTATGGAAGGCCTCTGTTAGCATCCGCAGCTCGGGCCTTTGGGGGTGCTGCGGGCCAGCTCACCTTGCTTCGGGAGCAGCTGTACCTGCACCCGACCAGCTGTGCTCAGAGCCTGTGGGAAGGAACGGGAGACAGTCGTTTGTTTTTGAAAGTTTTGGCTGTGGGGCATGTCTGCTCGCTGGAAGGAGAGAGACAATGAGAGGGAAAGCGAGAACTCACCCCACAGAGGGATGGCCGCAGCACGGTCCCTTCTCCATTCTCCTCTGGGATTTGGGCACACACGCACCCATACCCGGTGTGCTTTTCCAGCTGCCAAGTCTGGGACTGGAACCGCGGCTAGTCATGTGGGAGCCAGCTGCCTTAACTACTGTGCCACCTGCTGGCCCCGACAGAGCTTGTTCTTGCTGGAACCTTTGTCCATGTCCCCTCCTAAGGGCTTCTTCCCCCCAGAAAGGGGCATTGTGTTGACTCGGGCCTTGCCCTTCGTGGGCAGAACCTTCCTCATTCCAGCAGGGTGATGAGAACGCCAAGCATGGGGCACTGTCCTTACCCCCAGTGTCTTCACCCACTCGTACTTGGGCAGGATCCAGAGTTTGGGTCAGCAGAGGGACTGGAAGTGACCCCTCTCCCACAGGTGGACTTACAGAGTCAGTGCAAGGAAAGGTGTACACACCTACAGAGTGAAGTTCAGGCCAGCACCGACGCCCAGGGTCAGGGTGGATGTCACAGAGACTGCTCTGGCACTCGGCGAGAAGGCCGAACACTCTCCAGACCTCAGCCCAGAGCAGCAGACACCTGAAGTTAAGATTTGTATGGGTGGGCCAGCAGTGGCATGGTAGTTAAAGCACTGGACTCCCACACAGCGGACCGTGGTTCGAGTCCCAGACCTGGCAGCTTCCTTTCTCACTTTCTCTCTCTCTGGTGAATGCATGTGCTCTGTAGCCAATTTAAAAATAATAATAATGATTAATACAATGAAATAATTCTTAAGAAAAGATTCGTATGGGTAAGAAATGAGGCCTGCATGTTTCCTGTCCTCATCCCCGGGGACCAGTGGGCCCGGCCCGTCTCCCTCTCACCCCCGCCTGGCCCCACGGCTGCGATTGGATAAGGGTGTCTCCCTGCTGGGGGCTCCTGTGCTTCCCAGCAGTCTCAGCACTGCCTCCTTGACGGTCGCTGAGCTTCAGACTGCGAGCGCTGGCTCGCCCTGACCCTTCTCGTCCTCTCAGGGTTTGGCAGAGAGAACGGCCGTGTGACAATCGAGTACTATTCACAGCTGAAGACCGTGTGCGTGGAGATGGGCGACGTGGAATCCGTGTTTTGAATGCCAGCAGTGGAGCCCGTGGCCGTGCCAAGGGGTGGAATATCGCCCTCCTCGTGTGCCAGGCCAACCCGGAGCGTGGGCCTCAGCGTGAGAGCGGCTCGGCGGCCCCCTCCCCAGCTCCTCCGCGTCGGAAGTGCTAACCAGAAGGTGGTGATTTTTCTCGAGGTAGATTCCTGGGGATCTTCAGGAGCCAGCAGCACGCACAGAGCACAGGGCCGGGATGGTGATCCTCCTTCCGCTCCCCGCCGGCTGTGCTGACGCTCTAGCTCAGAGCTTCCTCCTGTGGGGCCGGCAGGTGGCGTGGTGGTTAGGGGCGCTGGACTCCCACATGGCCGACCACGGCTCGAGTCCCGGACCTGGCAGCTGCTCTCTCACTTCCTCTCTCTCTCGCTCACTCACTTGCTCTGTTTCTCTCTGGTCAAATTGAAATAAAGTTAAATAAAATAATTCTTAAAAAAAAAAGAAGAAGAAAGAAGCTTCCTCCTTTGTAGCTTCCTGGTAGAATCAGTAGAGATGGTTTGGTTGGTTGGTCTCTTTTTTTCTCTTTTCTCTCTCTCTTTTGTGCCAGAGGGTGTGTGCACGAGAGCCAGCAAGTGAGAAACAGCACCCCCTAGTGGGCCTGGTCACGCCACAGTCTTCATTTTCCATCCTGTCGGGACCTGGGTGTTTGCACGTGTGTTTTTTGGGCTGCCGGGTGCACTTCCAGCCGCGGGCGGCCATGTGGGTCCGGCTCCCTCTGCACAGCGCAGAAGTGCGGCCCCGCTGTCGTCTGTGTGGGAAGCCATGTCCCCTCGTCGTTCATGGGCAAGCTGGCAGCTGGGGAGAGATGCGGTCAGAGAGCAGACGGCAGGCCCGCGGAGGGCAGGGTCTGCAGCCACCTCCGCTCCGCGACCGCAGCGCGCACTTCCCACCACGTGACCTCCCAATGCACAGGTTGTATGCTACCGCAGTGTCGTGAGGTGACAGTGCTCCGCACCCAGCCTTTTCCTTTGTGTTCTGAAGCTGAGCTCTGCCTGTGACAGTGGGACAGGATCGCTGAGGTTGAGAGGAGAGCAGCTTGACCTTTGCAGGGAGTCCTAAAGGGAAGCCTAGTTGCCGTGGTGAACACGGTGGCCCACCCAAGCATCGGCTCGGCGCCGGTCCATACCGACAGGCAGTGCCTGGCCCGGCGAGCCGTCGGATCCTGTGACTTCCGGAGCCACCTGCCCCTTCTCCTCCTTCCAGGAGTGGGTATCAGCACGGCCGATGGGGTGATTGTCATGACCGCGCCCGGGTCTCAGTGTGTGCTGTGCTGGCCACATGCTCGTGTGCTGGCAGAGCCCGACGGCAGCTGGCCAGCCTTCCGTGTGTCCACGCAGAGGACACGACACGCATGTGTGCTACATGCTCACCTCACCTGGTCTTAGGGGACCCTCGTGTGGCTTCCACAGGAACTGCCTGGAGAAGACACTCCTGGGGGCCCCTGACAGAGGGAACGGGGCAGGGGCCGGCCATGGGCCCTGTGCACGGAGCACGCACACTCAGCCGTGAAGGGTGGCCCCTGAGCTGCCTCCAAGGAGACCCCAGTGGGGCAGCCCTGCTCCCAGGCAGGTTGAGGCGCGGGTTCAAGCCGGTCATGGGACTCCCAATTTCCGTGCTTTCTGCTACCCTCCCTTGCTCCCAGAACTTAACCCAGTGGGCCGTTTTCTGTCCCCTGTTGCTACAGTACCACAGACTTAGTGGCTTTAGACAAAACGGTGCAATATCTCACCACTCTGGAGGTCCGAAGTCCACCAGGGACTCACTTTTCCCAAACCCGGGGGTGGGCAGGGCCGGGCTGCCCCCACCCACAGGGTCTCGGAGAGGATTCTTCTCCCTTTTCACTTGTGTTCCTTCTCTGTCTACACCCCTCTGCTTCCGCTGGCTTTCTCCTCTCTGTGGTCAGACCCCTCAGCCTGCCTCTTACCACGGCACTGGGGGTTGAGTTTGGGGCCCACCCAGAAAGCCCATCCTGGCTCCCACCGCAAGACCTTTAATTTAATCATACCTGCGAAGTCCCCCTCTTTCCATATAAAGGAACAGTCGCAGGTTTGGGGAACTAGGACATGGACATATGTGGGGGCTCTTAGCCTACCACACCCAGCGTGGGCCAGTGTGTTGGGGACACCCTTAGCTACGTGTTCTACCAGTTTATCTGAACAAAGACGGGCAGTTTTTTTGTTTGTTTGTTTAATTTTCCAGAGGGCTCTCTGGTATATGTACCAGCGAGAGTGAGAGATACAGAGGGAGAGGGAGAAAGCACCCCCAGTGGGGATGGCCACGTGCCCGTCTCCATTCCCCCATCCCATCAGGAGCTCGGCACACATGCACATGTGCCCAGTGTGGTTTCCCAGTGGCCAGGGCCGGGACTCGCGCAGTTGGCCACGCTCCCTTATCCGCTAGCCACAGAACTGCCTGAGCAAAACTTTCTTTACCTGAAAGAAAGTTTACCTGTTTTGGGGCCAGCCAGTGGCATGGTGGTTAAACCAGCTAGATCCCATATGGCAGACTGCATGGTTCAAGTCCTGGAACCAGTAGCTTGAAAAATAAGTTGGGCGAGTGTGTGTGTGTCCATGTATCCAAAATCCTGAGAGGAGAATGGAGGAGAAGGAATTGTGGTGTGGCCTTCCTCTCTGGGGAGTGATTTCTCACTTTCTCTCTCTCTTTAGCAAGCACATGTGCCCTATAGCTAACTAAAAATAAATAAAAAGATGTTAATCTTAGGAGAGTAATAATTAGTGTCTGTGAAATACAAAGGGAAACAAACTTAACTACGAATCCAGCTCTTTGATTTAGAACAAAGGTTGTTACCTAGCTAAATCTTCCTGGGGTCCTTTTTTTCTCTTGCTATTCTGATTTTTTTTTTTTTTTAAGTTTTTGCCATAGGGCACCTGTTCCCACCAGAGAAAGACAGAGACAGAGGGAAAGTGAGACATCTCCCAGGGGATGGCCACACCACAATCCCTTCTCTTCCAGTCTCCTCCTGGGGTTTTGGGCACATGTACCAGCAGGGTTCTCAGGCTGCGGGTCTGGAACCTGCACCGCAAAGCTGGCTGCGTGGGATCATGCCTTGACTTCTACGCCACCTGCTGGCCCTGGGAGTTTTCTTACTGACTGCTAACTAACCCTGGATCCTACTGAGACCACATAAATGGGTCCAACTTATATCCTTTATGTATATTCCAAGATTCCTTTGATAAGTTCCTTTGGTAAGCAGATTAATGTAGTTTAGGACTGTGTTAATCTAACTGAGCTGTAAGAGAACTGAAGCCATTCCACATCTCCACATTGTAATTTGTCTTGGGAGTCCGTCTTAGCAGATTAGCCTTCAGGAAACTTGGTCTTTGACGTCAGCCTTTCACTTCCCTCACCGTGAACCTTACAGAGCCTAACCTTTCACCTCCCTCACAACGGCTCTAGCCTAATGCTTAACTAAGAAGAGTTAATAATAAACTTGCTGAGTCTACAGATCCTGGGCTATGGGGATAGGAGGGGGAGACATACCAGCCTCCTCCTAAATGACCAGCCGAGGTTTTTATTGGCTTAAACTCTGCAGAGTGACATGTAGACCCTTCCTGCTTTTCCTGCTTCCCCTTAGTTTTTGCTTCCTTTAAAACTTGTGGGACCAGCAGGTGGTGTGGTGGTTGGGGTGCTGGACTCCCACATGGCTGACCGTGGTTTGAGTCCCAGGCCTGGCAGCTTGTTTTCTCACTCTGCTCCATCTCTGACTCTACTCAAATTGAATAATAATAATAAATAAAATCAATGATTCTTAAAAAAAATAAACCCTCATGGTGACCTGTAACTTTGGAGATGCTCTTGGGACACGAGTCTGCCATGTCCCCGGGTTGCTGGCTTCCAAAATAAAGCCAGCTTTGCTTGCACCAACACTTGTCTCCTGGGTCTTGGCTTTCAGGTGACAAGCAACCAAGCTTGGGTTTGGCACTGGGAATGTGTTACATTAATACAAGAGAGGAGAACAATGCCACCTCCAGCTGCTCCCCCCTCGTGCTCGCTTGGAATCCCGCCGACCGGTGTCCACGCGGGAGCAGGCCTGACCCGGGCGGGCCTTTCACTGCAGAAGGTCGCTGCTGGCCGCTTCTCCACCGAGGCCCGTTTCTTGCCCAGACAGCCCCTTGCTGCTCTGGGCAGGAATCGGGGAGAACGAGGGCTGGTGGAGGTGTACCCTCACCCCTCCATCTCCATCAAGACCCAGGAGGAGCACCCCAGCCCCGCCCTCACGGCGTCGGCGTTTCTGCCCAGCTTACTGAGACGCCCCGCTCCGAGTTGAGCTTTCCTCCGAAATACAAATGCATCCTTGTTTTTTCTTACACCCGAAGACCGCTTTCATCCTGTTGAGGTCTGAGGAGGACTAAGTGGGCCGAGGGGGTGAGAGACGCAGACTTGGCAGTTACACGATGCCGCGGGGAATGGCCACGCAGAGCATCGTGAGCGAGCCTGTCGGAGTAAGTCGGGTTACGTGTGCTCTCGCTTTTCACTGGCCAGGGCTTCTCATTGCAGTTAGGATAAAATCTGCATTTTAAGAAATAATTGTGTTATTGAAGTGTATTTATTTTGACCAGAGACAGACCGAGTAAGAGACAGAGAGAGAGAAAGAGAGAGAGGGAAAGTGAGAAACCAAGCCGCCAGGTCCAGGACTAGAACCACAGTCAGCCATGTGAGAATCCAGCTCCCTTAACCACCACACCACCTGCCAGCCTCCCTCCCCCAATTTTTAAATTTGCCATAGGACTAGGGCACTTACCAGGGAGAGAGGGAAAAAGAGAAAGCACCCACCCCCTCAAAGGGATGACCATGGTGCAACCCCCTTCTTCATTTCTGTCTCCTTTCAGGATTTTGGTCACACACACGTACCTGGCATGTTTTTCACGTTGTCGTGTCTAGGACTTGAACTATGCATTCAGCCATGTAGAATCCTGCCTCCTGAACCACCATGCTACTTGGCCCAGTCCTAAGATCTCCATTCTGTTTGTTTCTTTGTTTCCATCTATTATTTTTGGGGGGAGAAGTTTTTGCTATAGGGTGCATACGCTCGCCAGAAAGACAGAGACAGAAAGTGAGAAATCATCTCCCAGGGGGATGGCCACACTGCAATCCCTTCTCCTCCATTCTCCTCTTGGGATGTTGGGCACACATGCACACGCACCCAGCGTGAGTTTAAGCTACTGGGTCCGGGACTTGAACTGTGGTTGACTACATGAGAGTCCAGCAACATAGCTAATATGCCAACTGCTGGCCCCTTGTCTTTTATTTATTTTTTTTAAGAATTATTTTATTGAATTTTTTTTTTTTTGAGAGGTTTTTGCCATAGGGCGCGTGCGCTCGCCAGACAGACAGAGACGAAGAGACAGAAAGCAAGAAATCACCCCTCAGGGGGATGGCCATGCTGCAATCCCTTCTCCTCCATTCTCCTCTCGGGATCTTGGGCACGCACACATACATGCCTGGCGTGAGTTGAAGCTGCCGTCCGGGACTCGAACCGCGGTCGACTACATGGGAGTCCAGCGACATAGCCATTACGCTAACTGCTGGTCCCAAGAATTATTTTATTGAATTTTTATTTCTTTATTTCTTTATTTTAATTTAACCAGAGAGGGACAGAGCAAGAGAGTGAGAGAGAGAGAAATGGAGAAAGCAAGCCAGCCAGGTCCAAGACTCGAACCACAGTCAGCCATGTAGGAGTACAGTGCCTTTAACCACCACACCACCTGCCGGCCCCTTGCTTGTTTTAAAAGAAGTTTATTGAGATACGATTCACATATCATACAACTCACCCACTTAAAGTGTACAATTCACAGATGTGCAGCTATCACCGTAGTCAGCTTTCAATTAGCAATAATCGCGCCTCGGGTAAACCTCACTGGCTGCGATACTGCCACTGCGCAAAGCTACCGTAGTCAGCTTTCGACCATCTTAACGATCCACCGAGGAAGCACCGTAAGCTTCAACTCTCATCCTCACTAGCACTTGTCTCCTCCAAGCACTCTAGGTGGCTACTAATCTCTCTGTCTCCATATTGTCCTGTTCTAGACATGTTATATTTATGGAATTATGAAATACGTGACATTGGGAACCAGCAGTTAGCGTAATGGCTATGTCGCTGGACTCCCATGTAGTTGACCGTGGTTCGCGTCCTGGACCCGGTGGCTTAAACTCACGCCGAGTGCGTGTGCGTGCGTGCCCAAGATCCCAAGAGGAGAATGGAGGAGAAGGGACTGCGGCGTGACCATCCCCCCTGGGGGATGATTTCTCGCTTTCTGTCTCTATGTCTCTGTCTGGCGAGCGCACACGCCCTATAGCGAAAATCTCTCCAAAAAAAAAAAAGTGACATTTTGCTACTGGCTTCTCTCATTTAGTATCATATTTCCAAGTTCGCTCATGATGTAGCTTGTATCAGAACTTTATTCCTTTTTATGGTCAAATAATATTCCATTGTATGGATATACCACTTTAAAAAATTAATTGATCAATTAATTTTATTTATTTACATTTAATCCCATAGCTCTTTATAGTGCACAACATTTCTCTTTTCCAGCACAAATACCAAGCATGTCAGTCAAGACAAAGATATTACTATATACATTATCATCAGCGAATAGCTTCTCATTTTTTGTCAATTAAATGTACTTTTACTTTTTTCTCCCCTTTTCCCTCTCTCCTTCCCATACTAAACTTTTTTTTTTTTTTTTTACCTTTTTTTGATTCACAAAAGATCTTAATTAAACTAAAAATATGGACAAGGGTAAAATCTAGTGACGAATGCACTGTAATTGTCTTCTGAAACATTTTTTCTCTCTCTACCCCCCCTTTTACTAAAGAGAGACATAAACTAACTTATTTACAAAACAAATGAAAGTTTAGTCTGTTATTTGCACAAAGCCTCAAAGCCTCAGAAGAATTCAATTTGTGATGCGAGGTAACAGATACTACTGACCTTTTGCAGATAACCGTTCAGCCACCAAATAAGAATGCTCACAAATATTCTCCAATTGCAGATTGTCAGGAAGGGAGAAAAGTTTATGTGTAAAATTAACAAATTGCCGAGCCTATCAACAACTCAAAAGAAAACAAAAATCCTTAAATATGGAAGACAAGCCATAGAAGAAAATCAGTAATGCTTTAGTCAAAAGTCATAGAATTCTATTCCACCAGTTCAGTCTGATGTGATTTAAGCTCTCTTGTGTTGAATTTGCAGTTTGTCTATGGTCTGATCGTTCCACTTAAATCCTGGGTGTTAACATTAAACATTATTGAAATTTCTGGACTTGTCCCTACCATTAAGTTGGTTATTTTCTTGGTCATTTTTTTGGTCTTAGTTCTTTCTGTCTGTCTTTAGTTTTCCTGGGATAGCACTCCCTTCAGAACTTGAAGAGCTGGTCTGGTGTTGGTAAATCCTTTCAGGTTTTGTATCTGAGAAGTTTTGGGCTTTTCTTCCCATGTGATGGGTAATCTTACCAGGTATAGTATTCTTGGTTGAAATGATGGGTAATCTTGCCAGGTATAGTATTCTTGGTTGAAATTGTTTTTCACTTCACACTTGAATGTATTTTCCCATTGTTTCCCTGCTTGCATTGTTTCTTTTTCTTTTTTTGGAGAGATTTTCACTGTAGGGCGCGTGCGCTCGCCAGACAGACAGAGAGAGACATTAGAGATAGAAAGCGAGAAATCACCTCCCAGAGGGGATGGTCACGCCGCAATCCCTTCTTCTCCATTCTCCTCTCGGGATCTTGGGCACGCATGCACACGTGCCCGGCGTGAGTTTTAAGCCACCGGGTCCGGGACGCGAACTGCGGTCGACTACGTGGGAGTCCAGTGACATAGCCATTACGCTAACTGCTGGTTCCCTGCTTGCATTGTTTCTGATGAGAGGTCTGATGTTAACCTGATGGGCTAGCCTTTGAAAGTAACTTGATGTTTCTCTCTTGCCAATTCTAGTACCTTGTCTCTGCGGTTTTGGCCAATCTGGCTATGATGTGCCTTGGAGAAGATCTTGGATTGATTCTATGTGGGGTCCTTTGTATTTCTTGGGTCTGGATATTTGAGTGCCTCTCTAGGTTTGGAAAGTTTTTTTCCAGAATTTTGTGGAATAGATTGTCAATGCCCTTACTAGTTTCTTCACATTCTGGGGCACCAATTATCCAGATGTTTGGGCATCTAATGGCATGTAGTATTACTCATATATTATTCTCATTTTGGGGGGTTAGTTTCTCAGGGTTTTTTTTTTTTTTTGGTGAAATTTTCTAGATTAGAGGTTCTACTATATCTGAGAGTTGATCTTCTGCATGATCTAACCTGCTTTTGATACTTCCAAGGGAGGTTTTTATTTCCTGTATTACAATCTTTATCTCTAACAGTTCTGTTTGATTCTTTTTTTTTCTTTTTTTGAGAGTTTTTTTTGTTGTTGTTGTTATAGGGTGAGTGCGTTTGCCAGACAGACAGAGGGACAGAGAGACAGAAAGTGAGAAATCACCCCTCACGGGGATGGCCACGCTGCAATCCCTTCTCCTCCATTCTCCTCTCGGGATCTTGGGCACGCACACACACGTGCCCAGCATGAGTTTAAGCCGCCGGGTTTGGGATTTGAACCGCGGTCAACTACATGGGAATCCAGCGACATAGCCATTGTGCTAACTGCTGGTCCCACCGTTTGATTCTTTTTTATGGCGTGTATTTCCTCTTTCAGATTGAAGTTCCTCGCCTCCTGGAACTCATTGTCTCTTTTCTCCTGCCTCTTCTGGAGTTCATCGTTTCTCTTCTCTTGCATAGCTTTGTCACTATGAATATTCTAAATTTTTTATCTGACATTTCCACGAGTTCCATTATACTGTCTGTGGATGATGAAGGGCTGCTCTTTTCCCTTGGGGGAGAGAGATTTTCTTGGTTTCTCATATTTCTTGTGCCTCTGTGGTGGTTCTGGTCATCTGATGGATGATGTTTCTTCCTACTTTCTTGGAGTTAATCCTGAGCATTAAAGGTGTGTGGGAGGAGACCTGGACTATCTCTGCAGTTCCGTTTCCCTGATGCTCACCAAGCAAACTGCACTTTTGTCGATGGAACTTTTTTCTGCAGCTGTAAGCTTGTGTGCTTCGCTGTACTGTCAGGTACTTCTGTGCCAATTTTTCCTCTACTACTGTGTTTTGCAACATGGTATCCACCGAAAAAGATCTGAGTTTGGATTTACGAAGATGAGTTTCTCCATTTCTGTAGCAATTCAGTGGGGGTTGAGGTTCTCTGTGACCCTAAAAATATTCAGATGTTTCACTACTGTGCACCTAGACCTGTCTAGACAGTCAATGTGTGGAAGCTGAGAAACAAAGTGAGAAAGTCAGGTAAAAGAAAAGAAAACAAAGGGGAAAAGACAAACAAATGGAAAAAAAAAGAGACAAAAACAACCAATAAAAAGGGAAAAAATTTGTTTAAAAGGCAATAAATGAAAAACATGTGGTGTACAAGTGTGCCACATGAAGGAGCAAGACCAGGCCCACCTCAGACGTAGATGGATTCTGCAATTAGCAAGATAAAGAGGAGGTCAGAGACAAGAGACAGTACTTACAGATTAATATATATATACATATACACACACATATATTTAATTTATTTATATATTTTTATAAATTTATTTAAGAAAGAGAAACATTTAAATTCATTTACATATTTTTATAAATTTATTTATATATTTTATATATATAAAATTTTGAGAGAAAGAGAAACAGAAACAGAAAGAAGACAGAGACCACCCTCCCTACCTCACTAGGTGTTGGGCTGGAAGGAGCCGTTGGAGCAGTTAAAGGAGCAGGGCCAGGCCCACCTCAGATGTAGGTGGATTCCCACTGGGTTTGGGCTAGGAGGAGCGGTTGGAGCAGAGGTGCTTCAGTTAATGGAGCAGGGCCAGGCCCACGTCAGACGCAGGTGGATTCTCACTAGGAGTTGGGTTGTAAGGAGGAGTTGGAGCAGAGGTGCTTCAGTTAATGGAGCAAGGCTGGGCCCACCTCAGACATAGATGGATTCTCACCAGGTGTTGGGCTGGAAGCCTAAGATCTACATTTTATACCATGTTCATCAATGTTCTCCTCCAGTTTCTTACATCACTTCCTGTTTACCCCATTCATACTTCTGCAGGCTTGTTTTGCCTCCGGGACTTACACTAGCTGTGTCTTCTTCCTTTTCAGCCTGCAGGCTCCTTAAAGCAAAAAGCTACATGCACACCGTTTGTCACTATCCTATTTTATTTACCTCAAAGCTTTAATTACAAAGCAGTTAGCGTAATGGCTATGTCGCTGGACTCCCACGTAGTCGACCGCGGTTCGCGTCCTGGACCCGGTGGCTTAGAACTCACGCCGGGTGCGTGTGCGAGTGTGCCCAAGATCCTGAGAGGAGGATAGAGAAGGGATTGCGGCATGGCCATCTCCCCTGAGGGGTGATTTCTCGCTTTCTGTCTCTCTCTGTCTGTCTGGCGAGCGCACGTGCCCTATAGCAAAAACCTCTCAAAAAAAAAAAAACCTTTAATTGCTTTATAAAATTTTTTAAAGAATTATTTATTTATTTAATTCCATTTGTTATTATTATTATTTGACCAGAGAGAGAGAAAGAGAAAGTGAGAAAATAAGTCACCAGGTCTGGGACTTGAAGCATGGTCAGCCACGTGGGAATCCAGCGCTCTTAACCACCATGCCACCTGCTGGGCCCTATTTGAAATTTTTTACATGCGAATGATATCCCTAACTAGATCATAAACTCTGAAAGCAAATCCTGTCCTATCACTGGGCTCAATGTTGGAATCAGGGATGGGAAGGCAGGTGAGAGTCCCTAGCCGGTGTGGCCCAGGGACCAGTAGCTACACTTTCTCCACAGACCAAGAATCTGAACGCCCCAGGTGAGTCTCGAGCGCCATGGTTTGCCAAGCCCTTTTCAGAGCAATTACTCTCACCTTTGCCCTTAGAATTGCCCAGAGAGCTTTATGAATACCAAGATTCTTACTTAGTTGCTGTTGGCACCTGGAGTCCTAGATGGCTCCCAACTGCACTTCCTGGGCAATGGAGGCTGAGAATCACTGCTTCAAGAGCTGTGCTGTCCAAGAACAGTAGCCACTAGCCACATGTAGCTACTGCAATTTGAATTAATGAAAATTAAGCAGGGCCAGGGCCAGCAGGTGGCGTGGTAGTTGAGGGGTTGCACTCCCCATGGTGGACCACAGTTTGAATCCTGGACCTGGCAGCTTGCTGGGTCACTCTCTTTCTCTCTGGTGAGCACACATATCCTATAAGAAATTAATAATAATAATAGTGGTAGTAGTAAATTAAAAAAATCCCTAAATATGGGACCAGCAGTTAGTGTAATGGCTATGTCGCTGGACTCCCATGTAGTCGACCGTGGTTCGAGTCCCAGACCTGGTGGCTTAAAACTCACGG
>NW_006159530.1:5065250-5077811 GCF_000334495.1 Tupaia belangeri chinensis | reverse complement strand
AACCGATCGAATCCAAAAGCAAAAAACCGAAAAAAAAAAAAAAAAACAACCCAAAACTAACTAAATAGGGGCCAGATTGTGGCACAGCAAGGCTGACCCACACGGGAAGGTTCTTAGTTGGAGCCCAGAGACCTCGCTGTATGCTGAGCACAGGTGCCCAGGACGTGGGGCTGGCTGAGCCAGAGAGGGACTGTGGCCCTGGGACCCTGTTGGGTGTGCTGTGTCTCTTGCACATGGAAGCCATAAACAGACTTAGACATTGCCAATCTTAGACGCATATAGATGTGCCTCCAAGGTGGGGGACTGTTGCGGATGACAAATGCGGTATCCTTGACTGGCCTGCTGCATGAGGCATGCATGCTGTGCCTCACAAAGATGCACAACTAAACCTAAATAAGAAGTTATAAAATAAAACAGAAATCCAAAGATTACAAATGTGCTGTCCATTGCAGCACCCCGTTTCAGGAACTCAGTAGCCACATGTGGGCCTGGCCTGCGTTCGTGGACCGTGGGGATCAGAAAGTTCTCGAGTGTGCGGCTGCAGAGGGCCAGACTGAGAGCGCGCTTGGTTTCTGACTCATTAGGAGAGCACCTTGGAGGCCAGTGCTACCAGGGATGCAAAAAGGGGAGCAGGAACACTCCAGAAGGCCCTTACAACATCAGGAGACCACTTGGGTGCTGACTGCTGTGGGGCGGTCCCTCCAGCAGGGGGCCTCGCGCTTCCCCTACGCCCGGTGCTGGACCCATGGTGCCTGCAAGGGCGAGCACAGCTACGCGCTAGGTCCTCCAGCACTTTCTACTGTGCGTCTTGTCAGTGTTCCCAACTTACAGCTGGGCAAGCTGAGGCTTAGGGAGGCTGGTAAACTTGCCCAAGGGCATGTGGCTACCTGCAGGGGTCACTGCAGGTCCAGCAGGGGTCAGTTAGGCTTTCTTAGGCTGACACAGTTCTCCCGTTTCCACACAGAGCAAACTGGAGGACGTGTTCCCTGGAGCAATCAGCTAACTCCTTGGAAGGTGCACTGCCGATGGGGCAGCAGATGGATGAGGCTGTTCCCTGTAGCAGCCGCCCACCAGTGGGAGTGTGCAAGCCCGGGCTCCCCCAGGGGTGTTTGTGGGGAACCAGAGGATGGAAAAGGCAGAGCCAGGTCCTCCACTTCAACTGCAGCACCCATCATGCACTGGGCTTCCTTATAAAACTCCACCTGAGCCCACTGTGCAAGAGCAAAATGACAGGTTACATTATTTAGAAGAGTGTCCCATTAAGACTGCCAACTAACGGACCAGCAAATGGCATAATGACTATGTCGCTGGACTCCCACATAGTCGACTGTGGTTCAAGTCCTGGACCTGGTGGCTTAAAACTTATGCAGGGAGTGTGTGCATGTGTGACCATGATCCTGAGAGGAGAATGGAGAGGGGACTGCGGTGTGGCCGTTTCCCCTGCGGGGTGATTTCTCGCTTTCTGTCTCTTTGTCTCTCTGTGTGTCTCCAGAGAGTGCATGTGCCCTATAGCAGAAAATATGCAAACTAAGGTGAAAAGCTGGCAGTTTGCAGGTCAGTGGTGCCCACAACTTGGCAATGAAAAAGAAACCTCTGCAAACTCTCCAGCCTCCAGGTGCGTTTCTTATAAAATAACACACACGGGGCCAGTAGATGGCGCGGTGGTTAAAGTGCTGGACTCCCATGTGGACAACTGCAGCTCTGGTTCCAGACCTGGCAGCTTGACACTCACACCATGTGCTTGTGTGTGCATGCCCAGAATCCCAGGAGGAGAATGGGGAAGGGACTGTGACGTGGCCATCTCCACTGGGGGGTGGTCTCTCACTTTCCCTTTCACTCTCTCTGTGGAACACATGAGCCCTACGGCAAAAACCTTACAAATAAATAAATCAGTGTTTTATGTCAACGTGGTTTCTTTCCAAATATCTGACTGTGGTGGACCAAGGTACCTGGAACTATGGAGAGCAGGAACTGCAGATGGTGGCGGAGGGACCAATGTCGTTCATGGCCACGTTAGTTCTGGAGGCCTGATCATATTTTGCCGACTCATGCTGCCTTTTTTTAAAAAAAACTGAATTGTTACCCTTTGTGGACGATAGAGAATATGGAGGCCCACATGAGAGCGATGGAACCCTGCCCAGGGGCCGCCGTGGCCCTGTCTCCAGGCTGCTGCTTCTCTGACACGTGTGCACCTATCCGGCATATTTCAGGCTGACCAGGCTTTGGACTGGCCAGGCTGGGATTGAACTGTGGTCATCACCATGTAGGATTGGCCTCTCTTGAGGAGTGCATCGCTGCTGTACTACACAGCCAGCTATGCCCTGCTCCTTAGCCCAACCAGCACCTCTGCCTCCCCATGCACATCTGCAGGCACCCCCTGCACACACAGTTAGCTTTGTACCCAGGGAAGACATTCCACTCAGCCCTGCTACGCTGGGTCTTCAATGTGCTCTATTGTTTCAGCCTTTAAGCGACGATCTTTGGCACAGATTTTAAGCCTTCTTGCAGTTACCCTAGTTTGGTGGCGAGTGGTAACCCTGTACCCTGAGCGGAGATAAAGGATGTCCCTTCATTTTCCACTGCTGTGGTGTGGGGATGAATGTGGTGCCCAGACGTCTTCTCACTTATATACTCGTGCACATCTGCCCACGGGGTGAGGAGGGGACTCGAACCTGTGGTTCCCCACTCTCCACTCATCTAACACGAACTGGCTGCCACTTCAGAGTCACAACAACAAACAAGAGCCAGAAGGTTTAGGTATGAGGCTGATGCCAAGTAAGGTTTTATTACATTTAGAAAAAAAAGAGTAACTGGAAACGAAGACAAGTCGTCCAAAATGGACGAGAGTGCTAGGCCCCTGTCATCCTTCAATGGCAGCACTTGGATCCTCCCAAGCCAGTTTTCACCCAGCCGAGATGCTGGAAGGCCGAGCACACGGTCGTGCCCATCAGGCCGAGGAGGGCGATGGAGCCCAGGGCCCCTCGACTCCGCTTGCTGGGTTCTGGAAAAGAAGGAAGAGCAGGAGTTACTGGGGCTGCCCACAGACAACCTGGCCTCAGGAAGTGCTGGCGGGCCAGATGCTCATGCCAAGTCGTCGTCAGAACAGCATTGCTTTGAGACCAGCAGTTAGCATAATGGTTATGTCGCTGGACTCCCATGTAGTCGACCATGGTTCGAGTCCCAGACCTGGTGGCTTAAACTCATGCCGGGCGTGTGTGCGTGCATGCCCAAGATCCCGAGAGGAGAATGGAGGAGAAGGGATTGCTGCGAGGCCATCTCCCCTGGGGGGTGATTTCTCACTTTCTGTTTCTTCGTCTCTCTCTGTCTTTATGGCGGGCGTATGTGCCCTATAGCAAAAACCTCTCAAACAAACAAACAAAAAAACCAAAAAAAGAACAGTGCCGACTGCTCTGCAGAGAAGTACAGGATGGCAGGACAGCTCTGCATAGGGCCTTTGCAAGTATTTTCCTCTTTTTTGAAGAAATACATACAAGTCCAGCAAAAAACGTTTTCCTGTGCTGTCTGGGGAGTACCATTGACATTAGAGCTTAGGCCCCGGAGTCGGCCTGCCTGGGTTTAAATCCTGGCTTTCTAGTTGGTACTTGGTGGCTATGTGGCCTAAAGGTTTCATTTCTCTAAGCCTCATCTCCAGAGCTTAAGCCACAGGGTGTACACTGGGAAATGCACGGGTGACCCTGGGTCTGTCTCCCACCTACAAAGTGGGGTATTATTTATCTCAGAATTGTTAAAAGGTCAAATAGCACATGCAAAATTCTTAGGGAACAATGGCACACAGAAAATGCTCAGTAAGGGACCAGCAGTTAGTGTAATGGCTATGTCGCTGGACTCCCACGTAGTCGACCGCGGTTCGTGTCCTGGCCCTGGTGGCTTAAAACTCATGCCGGGCGCGTGTGCGTGCGTGCCCAAGATCCTGAGAGGAGAGTGGAGGAGAAGGGATTGCGGCATGGCCGTCCCTCCTGGGGGGTGATTTCTCACTTTCTGTCTCTCTGTTTCTGTCTGTCTGGTGAGCGCACACACCCTCTAGCAAAAACCTCTCCAAAAAAAGAAAAAAAAAATGCTCAGTAAGAATAAATGTGTGGGGCCCAGCAGATGGTGTGGTGGCTAAGGCTCTGGATTTCCACATGGTTGACCATGGTTCGAGTCTCAGACTTGATGGCTTGAAAAATCATGCTGGGCATGTGGGCGTGGTGCCCATAATCCCAGGAGGAGAAGGGATTGTGGTGTGGCCATTCCCCCCAGGGAACGGACATTCCGGAGCATTTTCCTTCTCACTGTCTATTTCTGGTAAAGGCATGTGCCGTATGGCAAAAAAAAAAAAAAAAAAAAAAAAAGTTTTGTTACTAGTTAAAAGAGAGAAGATAACAGACTTTTAACCTGGATATCAAGCTATTTCCCGTTTTTTTCCTTATTGGGATATGTGTGTGTGAGTGTGTGTGTGTGTTTGGTGTGTGTGTTGTATGTGTGTGTTATATGTATGTGTGTGTGTGTGGTGTCTAATAGACAGGGTCTTTCTGTACTGGGATTTTCTGGCCCCAACCTCCCATGTGGCTGGGATCCAGCTTTGAGGGTGGGCTGGGAATTGAACCTGGGCCTGCCAGGTGGCCTCTGCCTGCCGAGCATCTGTGTCCTGCATGTGCAATTGTGGGGTACCTCGCCTTTTTTTCCAAGTCGCACTAAGAAGAAAACCCTAGCAGCATCCGAGTAAAACGTTCAGTGTTCCCTGGCACACGCCGGGTGTACTCACCGCCCGTGTAATAGCCGTAAGCATAAAGCACCCGTCCGATGATCCAGGCCAAGCCCAGGCCAGAAGCGACACGCTGGGACAAAAGGGCACCGTTAGTATTCGCCTTAACCAGCGGGCAACCCTCGGTAACACGCAGGCTGGCACGCCGCGTGTCGGCAAGGAGTCCCTAATTGTGTGGCCTTGCTAACGTGCTGCCACCAGGGCTAGGGGACAGTGAATTCATCTGTTCCGGCCGGACAGTCAGAGCTCTGCGCTTCCTCCGTGAATGGCTGTGCTCTCGGGGCCGGATCTTGGCCTCCTCCCAGATCATGGGACGGAGGGAAGCCTGGACAGCCTGGGGACCTTGTGCTGAGGGCATGACAGGACGAGCAGGCCTGGGGCCTCGGGATTAGCCAGAAGAGGAAAGTGACCAAAAGTCAGGACTGGGAGCGAAACCCTGTCACGTCAGCTGGCCGTGAGCAGGAGTCTGACTGTGCTGCAGCTGGCGGGACCTGCACCTGCCTGTGGAGCTGCCCCCGGGGGGTCTACAGTGGCCTGTGGCTGCAGTGTGAGGCTCCACTAGAGGACGTGGGGGCAGCGCCGTGTTGTGAACCCCAGGAGATATGGCCGCAGAGGGAAAAGTCTATTACTAACACCCTTGAGGAATCCTGGGGACAGCAGGTGGTGTGGTGGTTAAGGGTACTGGCCTCCCACATGGCCGACCGTGGTTCAAGTCCTGGACCTGGCGGTTTGCTTTCTCACTTTTCCTCTCTCTCACTCTGTCCCTCTCTGGCCAAAATAAAATAAATAAATAAATAAATAAAAATAATTCCTAAAAAAAAATAAAAGATAAACAAATCCTTCCACTCAGGCACTATCTTGGGGTGACCCACTGGGTTAAAAGGGGTCGGAGGGAATAAAAAGTGTGAGTGATGAACTTACCGGGTGGTAAACGCCGCCAACAGCCAGGAAAAACAAGAAGGGCGGGTACACTTCCAACCTGGAACCACAGAGAGAAGCTTCAGAAAGGCCCTTCAGCGTGCCTGCGTGGGCTGAGCCCTGTACGCTCGCACTTGCCACGCCGCAAACTGGTGAGTCAAAATGAACACCAGGGCGCCGGGTGCTGGTGCAGCGGAAATGCAACTGGACCCACGCGGGGAGGTCCTGGGTTCGTATCCCAAGGCTTGCCTGTCCAGGCCAAGAGCGCCTGCAGGCTGGCCGAGGCTGGCGGGGGGCAGCATGAAGACTGTCAGAGGTGCCTCTGTCTGTCTGTCTCTCTCTGTCCCCCTCTCTCTCATGGAAGAACTAAACGCTGACTGGAGGAGAAGACCTGGCCACTGAGATCCACCTTGTTTTGCTCTGCACGGGAGAAAGGTAGCCAGGACACGCTGCGTGAGAAGACCTCACACCCCACACACCAGTGAGGACGTACTTATGTAAGATGAATAAATCGTGGGGCCAGCAGGTGGCGCGATGGTAAGGCCGCCCACGCCCACGGTGAGAGCAGGCTTCCTCACAGAACTCAAAGCCTCACTCCCTATAGCTGGCAGTAGAACGTCAGTTTAAAGGTTATTTATTCATCTCACGAGAGAGAGCGAGACGAGCAGGAAGAAGGAAATCAAGCACTTCGGGGGCTGGGTTGTGGCCTGGCAGTTAAGGGAGCTGCATGCCACATGACTGAGCACCTGGTTCAAATCCTGGCTCTGCTCAAAAAACACAGCAAGTATGCAGGCAGGCATGTCCCAAATCCCAGGACAGGGAAACAGAGGAGTAGGGTTATGGAGTGACCACACCCCATTGGGCAGGGGTGCTTCTCAGCCTCCCACCTCCCCACTCTGCAGAGTCCATGCTCCTCTAGGACAAGCACCCTGGGCAGGGCTCCTGCGACCTCTCCCCCAGCCTTCCCAGCCAGCCAGGACTACTGGCATGTGTGCGCCTGGCGTGTACCGGCTGGCCTGGGAACCAAACCCACGACCTTCCATAGGGACTGCAGTTTGCTTGAGCAGCATGCTGCTGGTCCACTGAGCCAGCTCCCCCCTTTTGTAAAGTTTATGTCTTTCATGAGAGAAAGAGAGCGAGAACATCTGTTCAGATGGGGTATGCTGAAACCACTGCACAAGTTACGCCACATCAGGGGCCCGGCAGGTGGTTAGGGTGCTGGACTCCCATATGGCTGATCAGGTTTGAGTCCCAGACCTGGCAGCTTGCTTTCTCACTCTCTGGTCAACTTCAAAATAATAATAAAATAAGATAAAATAATGACAATGACTATAATTTTTTAAAGAAGGAATGCCACATTATAAGTATTTTTGAAAAGATTATCCTAAAATTCTAACAACTCTTAATTTTGCTCACTATTCACTCTGTTCACTTAATTTGTTTTTAAGTGGCCTTTTAATCGAGGTGTCCATGACTGTCACTCAGCAAACACAGGGCACCAAGGGCCGAGGTGCTGGCAGCAGAGACCCGCCCTGCTGGTGCCTCGGGGCGGGGGCCAACACTCACGTGTTCTGGTGGGCTCGCTGGATGCAGTTGAAGAGGTGCCCGTTTTCAGGGTCCGTGCTGTACATGGTAGGGTACTGTGAAAACAAAGCCATGTTGATCCAATGGCCCAGGGCCACGCCAGTGCCAAGAGTTACAAATGACCCGTCCTGGAACAGCGGGTGGCATGGAGGACAAGGCAGCTGGACCCACAGGGCCGACTCTGCAGTCTGGGTCTCAGACCTGGCGGCTTGAAAGCCATGCTGAATGTGTGCGTGTGTGCCCAAGTCCCAGCCGGAGAACGGAGGAAAAGGGACAGGCGTGGCCATGCCCCCAAGGGAGCGAGGCCTCACTTTCCCTCTCTGTCTCTCTCTGGCAAGTGCACATGCCCTATAGCAAAACCCAAACTAATAATAATAACTGGGAGATGACCCTGCTTTCTGCCTAAATATTTGCAGTGAGGAGAGTCCCAGTTCTCAGAAGCAGAGTCACCGTCTCTAGTAGCAGGAATAACAAGGGCTAGAACACACGTCTGCACTGAAGCCGCTCACGTACAGAGGCCGCTCGTGCCAAGTACACACATCAGCGGGGACTCAGAGGGGACCCGAGGGCAGCGCAGAGAAGCCGCTCCTCCCCAGGAGTCACCAAACGCCAGCACCTTTTAAGATTTCCCTTAACGGGAGAACAGGCATTGAGCGTGTGAGGTTTTTGTAAAAAAATTTGCTAGAGGGGCTGGCAGGTGGTGTGGTGATTAAGAGCACTGGACTCCCATGTGGCTGACCACGGTTCAAGTCCCAGACCTGGCAGCTTGGTTTCTCACTTTCCGTCTCTCTCCCTCACTCTGTCCATCTCTGGTCAAATGAAAATAAATAAATAAATAAAGATAAATACAATAATTCTTTAAAATACTATTTTTTTTCCCAGAGGCCGTGCATGCTCCCTGGAGAGAGAGGGAGAGTGAGGAAGCACCCGCCACTGCAGTCCTTTCTCCTGTATTTCTCTCTCCTTTGGGATTTTGGACATGCAGGCACATGCACCTGGCAGGTGTCTCAAGCTCCTGGGTTAACGTGAACTGTGCAGCCGACCGCGTAGGGCCCGACGGCCTTAATCTCCACACCACCAGCTGGCCAGAGTGGTAGAATTATTTTATAAAAAGAATTATAGGGACCAGCACATGGTGTGGTGGTTACGTCGCTGGACTCCCACGTAGTCTGCAGTCTACCACGGTTCGAGTCCTGGACCTAGTGGTGTGAGTATGCCGAAGATCCCGAGAGAAAAATGGAGGAAGAAGGATTGTGGCGTGGCCATCCCCCCGGGAGGTGATTTCTCACTTTCTGTCTCTCTGTCTCTCCAGCATGTGCAAGCGCCTTAGAACAAAAATCTCTCTCAAGAAAAAAAAAAATTATTTATTTTGGGCTGGGCAAGTGGTGTGGTGGTTAAGGTATTAGACTCCCACATGGCTGACAGTGGTTCAAGTCCCAGACCAGGTGACTTGCTTTCTCGCTTTCCCTTTCTCTCTCTCTCTAGTCAAATGAAAAACTAATAACAAATACAATTAAATAAATTATTAAAAATAAATAATAATTTATTTAATTGTATTTCTTATTATTATATTTTAATTTGCTATAGGGCACGTGCACTCACCAGAGAGAGAGAGAAAGAGCAGGGAAAATGAGAAAGCAAGCTAGCAGGTCTAGAACTCAGACTGCAGTTGGTCATGCGGGAGTCTAGCGCCTTAACTGCCATGTCGCCTGCTTGCCCTGTGTGTTAGAATTTTAATGGAAGCATCCATTAGAAGGAGAGTGAAAAAAAGGGAACTGGATATAAAACCTTTAAAAGAAGCTCTCACAAGGGATGAGTTAGGTGACTATCCCTTCTAAATCAGCTCTGATTAAAGGAAGACTCTGCTAGCCCTCCTCCCGATGTCCAAAGCCTAAGCCCAGGCTGACTTCAGCACCTCTTGGAAAACAGGAAAGTTACTTTAAGACGTCATTTTCCAAGTGGCACGGCGGGAAACGGTGTTGCCATTTAACGTGCTATAGAGAAGTGAACACTCCCCCAATAAATCGACCTGCCAAAAGCACCCTGTTCTAACCCCAGAATGCCTGGTCTCTCCAGAGAACAGACAACGAAGCAGGAGGAGGCCGCTCCCTCGCAGGGCCGTGCCATCCTAAAATGGTCCCACCGGCTTCTCAGCTCGCCCTGTGCCCTCGGCCAGCCCGCGGCCGGACAAGCCCTGGAGGCGGCAGCGCGGTCCCCACTCACCTCGACCTTGTACTTCTTGCGAGCCTTGGCGACGTTGATGGCGAGGTGGGCGACCATCACGAAGCTGGCGGCACCCGTCAGGACCACAAAACCGTACTCCTTCGACAGGACGGCCATCTCGGCTCTGCAGGAGCAAGAACACCGCTGGGGCGCCAGCACACGCGTGTGCACACGCACACGTACACGCGCATGGGCAGGTCCACGGGGTGGGGGGTGGGCCTGGTGTTTCTAGGAGGTCACTGGAGCGCTGACGGTGCACACGGAGGGACTGAACACTCACGGATGCGAGGCGCACAGGAGGACCCACAGTTAGTATGGGGCGTGCCTCCTGTCGGGTTCTCTGGGTCAGCACTACAGCTATGGATTTACCTGTGCCATTGCTGTCGTCACTGCTGTGGAACCATACGCCACCAAAATCGCATTATGTATTTACTTATTTTTAGAACCATTTTATTTAACTGTATTTAGTTATTTTTAATTTGACCAGAGAAGGACAGAGTGAGAGAGAAAGAGAGAACGAGAGAAAGTGAGAAAGCGAGCTGCCAGGTCTGGACCTCGGACTGCAGTCAGCCCTGTGGGAGTCCAGTGCCTTTAACCACCACACCCCTGCCCGCCCCACGTTACCGTTATGTTTAACAGACTGCCAGAAGGCATGTGTGCTGGCCAGAGGGAGACAGAGACACAGAGAGAAGGAGGCGCTCTCAGTGGGAGTACGGCTACGCCACCGTCCCTTCTCCATCTCCCTCCTGTCAGGATCTGCGGTCACACGAGCAAGCCCAGCATGGTTTTCAAGCTGCTGAGTTCAGGACTTAACCACTGTTGGCCATATGGGATATGGCTTCTGTAATCACTAGGCCAAGGGCATACCTAAAAAATTACATGTCGGGGGGGAACAGCAGTTAGCATAATGGCTATGTCGCTGGACTCCCACGTAGTCGACCACGGTTCGAGTCCCGGACCCAGTGGATTAAACTCACACCAGGTATGTGTGCGTGCGTGCCCAAGATCCAGAGAGGAGAATGGAGGAGAAGGGATTGCGGCGTGACCATCCCCCCTGGGGGCTGATTTCTCGCTTTCTATCTCTCTGTCTCTCTCTGTCTGTCTGGCGAGCACATGCACCCTATAGCGAAAAACCTCCAAAAAAAAAATTACATGTCGGGGTGTTGGCATGGTGGTTAAGGTGTTGGACTCTCACACAGCTGACTGCAGTTTGAGTCTCGAACCTGGAGGCCTGCTTTCTCACCTTCCCTTTCTCTCTTTGGTGAGCACGTGTACCCTGTAGCAAATTAAATATGATGATAAGTAGAATTAAATAAATACTTATTTTCTTTTTCTTTCAATATTTTTGCTATCAGGCATATGTGCTGGCTGAAGATACAGAGAGAGACAGAGAGACAGAAAGTGAGAAATCACCCCCCAGGGAGGATGGCCACGCCGCAATCCCTTCTCCTCCATTCACCTCTCGGGATCTTGGGCACGTACGTACACGTGCCCGGTGTTTTAAGCCCCCGGGTCTGGGACGTGAACCGCGATCGACTACATGGGAGTCCAGTGACATAGCCATTACGTTAACTGCTGGT
Organism: Tupaia belangeri chinensis; assembly: GCF_000334495.1. Classification (NCBI taxonomy): domain Eukaryota; kingdom Metazoa; phylum Chordata; class Mammalia; order Scandentia; family Tupaiidae; genus Tupaia; species Tupaia belangeri. The sequence goes on along the minus strand of NW_006159530.1, from coordinate 5,066,741 downwards.
CTGCCCCCTCCCCCAAAAAAAGTTTTATGTGCACTTATCAGAAAGAAACACAGAGAAAAAAAGAGAGAAATCACCCCCCAAGAGGATGACCATGCCACAATCCCTTTTCCTCCATTCTGCCCTTGGGATTGTGGGCATGCACACACATGCACCCAGCGTGATTTTCCAATCCCCTTGAATCACTCAGTCAGCCATGTAGGATCCAGAGCCTTAACCATCAGCAGGTGGTGACTTGTTGCCCCCTAAACATCACATTTTTAAAAATAATTATTTAATTTTATTTATTATCATTATTTTTTAAAATTTGCTATATGGCATGCAGATGCGCCAGAGACAGAGAGAGAGAGAAAGTGAGAAAGCAAGTCGCCAGGTCCGGGACTGGAACCATCGTCAGCCATGTGGGAGTCCAGTGCCCAACCACCATGCCATCTGCTGGCTCCTAAAAATCACATTTTGAAAAAAATAATCTCACACAGCAAAACGCTAAAGTGTACATTAAATTAGAGATGAGGGGCAGGAGAGAAGGAAAAGGGAGGAAGGGGACAGAGGAACAGTATGCGCTGTTCCAGGCTTTCCTTGGGCATGGGAGGGCTGTGGGGGCAGGCGCTGTGCAGCAGCAGAAACTGCAGGAAGGTGCAGAGAGGCGCAGCTAGACGGCTTCGAAAGCAGGATGCAGGCCCTGAACCCGTGACACTGCCAGGACACACATGTCAGGTAGCTCCTTGGGGACCCAGGCTGCTCACCAAATTGTCACTTCAAAACTAGCCAGTGATGGGACCAGCAGTTAGCGTAATGGCTATGTCGCTGGACTCCCATGTCGCCAACCGCGGTTTGAGCCCCGGACCCGGTGGCTTAAACTCACGCCGAGCATGTGTGCGTGTGCCCGAGATCCCGAGAGGAGAATGGAGGAGAGGGGTTTGCAGCATGGCCATCTCCCCTGGGGGGTGATTTCTCGCTTTCTGTCTCTCTGTCTCTCTCTGTGTCTGTGGCGAGCGCACGCGCCCTATAGCAAAAACCTCTCAAAAAAAAGTTAGAAAAGAAACTGGCCAGTGTTCTGACGTATTCGACTTGTTTTTATGGGCATACTGAAAAAAAGAATAGAAGTCGATATGGGAAAGTGTTCACAGTAGAATCCAGGGTGTGGCTATCTGGACAGGCAAAGTTCAGCTCTCCCAGCTGTTAGAGAATGTTCCAGTATGTTTGAGAATGAGGTAGCAACTGCTGGCAGGGAAGCTAATCCCACTCGCCTCCCAGGGTTCAGCAACGTCAGCTCTTTAAGCTGCTGTCCTGCCCTCGGAGGAGAGAGAAGAAAGAAAAGACGGCTGTGGGGCAGAGGGGCTGGGGCTTTGCACGAACAGTCCCAGGGTGGAAGGAGGACCCGGCACAGCAACACACAGGGACAGCCTCTCACAGACTGCCACTGCGCGCAAGGGGGGCACAGCCTGCAGCTCCTGAGCGTGCTCTGCTTTTTTTTTTTGTTTTTGAGCAATT